>NC_056726.1:1961669594-1961914594 GCF_019279795.1 Protopterus annectens
TCTTTTAATTTTTTTCTATGTAATTAAAAAGTAAATATGGTAGCCCTGTAGCCAGCAAGCTCTACCCAGCCACTGGTCCCAAGGCAATTCCTAGGTCACCTACTGCATGATCTGGCTCTGCATTAGACTGCCATATACTGAGCAAATCTTTAAATCTCATCCTAGCCACTAGAAAGGGAGATAAACTTTAAAGCAGCCAAGATTCTGGGTTATACTGGGAATCAGTTTTACTTTATATATGACCAGACTTGAGTCACTAGACGCTCTAAAGGAGTGCAGACTAAAATTATTTTTTTTGACAGTATGTACAAACAAGTTTCAGCTATTTTAAATGTAAATATCATTATACCATTCCAGCTTGAAGCTATTGAGCAGCTTAAATACATTAGTTGGAGAATATTTTTCCACTGCAGTGGCTAGAGGAAATGCCATTTATCTAACCATTCCCACTTTAATTATCCAGTATTTTCATTTTTAGCTTCCTGTGTATGCAGATTCTAACAAATTGCTCTACCAGGGAGTTTGGAGTATGGTTAGGTGGTGCCCCTCAAAATGTATATCAACCAATTAATCAAGCAATCAATCAATCAAACAATCAAAAGAAACTGTAGTCTGTTGTCAGGCATGCTGCCTGAGAGATAATGATTTCAGTCCTTGGCACTTGGTTGATGCTCAGTGGCTCAGATTGAGAGATTAAAACTGCCCTCAAAATCCAAAGATGACTTCCATTAGCATGTCAGTTTTACTGCTAACAAGAGAGAACAATGTTATTTATGGGTCACTGTATGCTTCTTGTAATGAATGCCCAGCAGGGAAAAAGGCATGAATAAATCCCATAGCTTTAGGTGGGCAGAACAGCTGTTTCAAGAGCAAATTCTGAAAGTCTTTTATACCCAAAGCTAAAATCTTTTTGTATTTACAAAACTACTGAACTGTGTGCTTGCTTCATAAGTAAAGCACAGTAGAAATGATTTTTTTATTGGCAGCCATGTTGTTGTTGTTTACTGATTGCCATTTTAACTGCGACAGTGATGGAAAGGTTTTTGAACTTTTATTTCATGTGCATTTGGTTTCAGTTTCTATAAAGCTTATTGACCTAAACCCTGACTACAGGAAACTATAAGCCATTTTGCCAAGAAAGGGTTTAACAATTTGTGTTCTGCCAAACAGAAAACACTGACTGCATTGTTCAGATATAATGATTCTGATTGTTCTAGAGCTGAACTGCAACAATAGTGGTTAAACGTGTGGCAGAAATGTGAGAAAAGGGATTGAGATAGGAAAACATATCTCTAACTACTCATAAACTTTATGCAATTATATGCTGTTGTAAGGCTGCAGGCAAAATGCCCACAACACACACCATCCACAGCTACAGATAAATGCACTGAACTGAAAATACATTTTTTTGTAGAAGCCAGAGGGAAGACTTGCATTGTGATATGCACAGAATCATATATCCCACTTAATCTATCACAGAGATACTATATGTCTTTTTTCTGGCATTTAATTATGAAGCATATTATTGTTCTAGGCATCGAACTGTCACCCCTTGTATTAATCAATGCAAGTCCTACCATACTGTGATTGCTATATGCACATACGTAGATGTCTCCAGCTCCTCTGCTTCTGGTATGAATGCCAAGTTAAGGACAGCTTCAATAGTAATGTAGCTAGGTTATTTGCTGCCCTGTGCAGTTCCACCTCAAAAAAAATGTTTCCTCTGTAAATGTAGAAAGCTGCTTTCTACAAATGTGACAAGTTGCTTGCTATTGTTAGATTACCACACACAAAATGCTTTTCCACTTCAGTAGTGACCTCAAGTGCAGCATTGGCATACATTGTTGCACTCCTAACATTGGTACCTGTTGAAAGCATCCCAAACACCTTGTATCTGGAGCAGCCTCCCTTTCACCCACTATCTATGCATGTGAGCTTTAATGCAGTATACATTGTCTGATTTTTAAGCACACTACATTCTGTTCACTGAAATACTGCTCTCTTGGAGAACAGTATTAAATAACACCAAAGTGCATATATGTTGCTTTCAGTTTCTGGAAACTGATTTTGGCTCTTGCTGTGCAACACTCCGCCACTGCAGCCAATGAATGTTACAAGCCTATTTACCTGTGACCTTTTGGCCTACAACCTTTCAACACTATTCCTATAACATAACATTTTCAATGCACTGAAAGATTATTATCTTCATTTCCACCAGTCAGCTTCCACAAACATTTTCATTTTTATGACCATACCTCTTTAACCACTACTGCTGCTGTACAGTTTCAATGCAAGCCAACATTCAGAACTGACAAATAATAGTTTAATCTTGTACTTCTGAAGCAAGCCTTTGCCAAGTTATGGATTGTCTAAAAGTCATGCACTGCATCCTAGATTATTCTGTCTGTACAGAGATGAAATAGACAAACCTTGAATCACATCTTTAGTATGTCACTCCTGTTTGACTTAGTTTGAGATATGGAATATTACATTGTGGTATTTACACCCACAGGAAGTAGCTGTTTCTTAAAATGACAGATACAGGTTTATGTATACTGATTCATAAGGTATTAGAGAAGGTAATAAAGGAACACATTTTTATTAAGTAAACCTAGCATCCTGTTTAAAGGATGGCATGGTTTTAGGGCAAAAGCTGCAATCTGTCAAAAGGACTTAATGACAACACATGTGGGACAAAGGGTATCTTATTGGTGCCGCCTTTATAGATGTGATATAGAGAGTTATTTTCAGGTCTCTGATTATAACCAGGATGTTATGTGTTTGAACCAAGGGTGTCAAGAAATTAACCTTGAGAGTAAATAAAGTTAAAACACATTGTCTGTGTGGGAAGGTCTTTCCCCTGTACCCCAGGAGTATTATCAAATCTGAGGTCATTGATATTCATGACAAGGTGAATGGCATGAGCAGACTGAGCTAAGCTTAAAAATTAGTAATTTGCTCAACAGAACATTATTACAGAGTTGGTCTTTGTGAAACTAGCCAGTTGTCAATTCTGCTTCTCACTCATACCACCATGTTTCCTTACAATTCTGTTTTTTCTTCTCTTCTCTTCTCTTCTCTTCTCTTCTCTTCTCTTCTTATTCGAGGCCAGGGTGTTAGGACTTCAAGGTTAAATTCCCTAGAGAACCGTTTTCAAGACGAACTTGTAGATCTGGAGAATAGATTATTAATCAGAGGATATAGGCAGGAAGAAGTTGCCGAATCTCTATGTGACATCAACTTATTGAGACAGAGCACTGCAGCACCATACTTTGGTCCTTTGTGCTCTGTAGTAAATCAGAGTAAACAAACTGAGAATATTTTTCTCAAGGTGCCCTTATTTTATACACGAGACAACAAAGAATTAAAAAGAATTTTTGGCAAAAATTGGCCTATTTTGCAAATAGATGAGGACATAAAAGGAATTGTAGGTGAATATCCAAAATTTTTGTATAGGAATCAAAAAAATTTGAAAAGGTTGTTGTGCCATCAGAATTCCCCAATAACATTTAATAGTTGAGGTAATACAAATCCCTGTGGTGATTGTACTTTTTGCTCATACATTGAGATTCAAGAGAAATTTTGTCATCCGGATACACACAGGGAATTTATATTTCATGCTGAGGCCACATGTAGAACCTCGAATGTTGTATACTTGGCAGAGTGCCATGCATGCCATTGTTTTTATGTTGGGAAGACAAATAGACCTTTTAAGGACAGGATTCGGGAACACCTATATAATATCAGGAGATGTTCCGATAATAATGCACTTGCGAAACATGTTAGTAGGTTTGATGACAGTCATTATTTCCTATTTAGGGTCACTGAGGTCATCAGTCCCAGTATCAGAAAAGGTGACATTAGGAATCATACTGAATTTAGGGAGAATAAATGGATTATTACTCTTAGGGCAGATAGGGGCAGTGGCTTAAACGAGAGGGCTTCTATAAAACCTCTTTTAAAAAAACGAAGGATACAAAAATGAAATGTATATATACATACATATTTTATTTTATCTTTGTATTTATTAACAGTTGATTTTTTTACTATTTTTTTACTATTATTATTGTTTTTAGAGATTGCATTATGTAGAGTTGTGTTATATTATTTTGTCTATATGCTTGCATATGCTTATATTTAGTCATTTGCTTAGATACATTAAGTGATGTTTATAAGTCGTTCATTTATTTAGTTATATGCATTTCATGCATTTTCTAGTGTTATTTCTTTAAGGTAGTAGTATAGTTAATTGATTCATGATGTTAGTTAATTTCTTAGGCTCTGATTGGGCTATTAGATTTTGAATTGTAGTAAAAAGACCTTTGTTTTCTGGTACTGGTATATGGTCTGATGAAGCTCATTTAGTGAAAGCGCTTACCGTGTGCACTTGTACCGAATAAAGTACATGTTTTTATATTATCTGGGACATCTTGGTTGCTTCGTTGTACTATTTTGGCATTTTTATTGTGATTGTAATTGTTTACAACAAAGCATTCATCTTGTGTGTGTTCTGCTACTTCTCTTTTTAATATCATTTTGGATATCATTTGCGTTTCACCACACGAACAAGATTATGGAACCATCTGAAGTAATTGAACTTGATTATAATCCTGAAAGGAATAATGTCAGCGAAGCACTTCATAAAAGGTTCTCTCAATATCTTATTTCTGAGAGGAGCGCTTTGTGGCAGTTTAATCTGACGACTACTGATGACGAATCTGTGGAAGCGACTGAAGGGACCGAACGGTTACAACAGGTGATGGAAGAGAACGAGAAGGACTTTCTAAAACTTAAGAGATTTCAGGCACAGAGGCACCACTTTCAGTTGTGTCTCGAGAAGAAGATCATACCTCACGGCCTGCGAGTTTTCAATATGCCGACACAGGGCTCACAGTATTCGGAACTTTTAATTCGCTGGCAACAGATAAATCTTGAGGTAAGCAATCAGTATATGCGCTTACTGATTGATTTCTTTTTACCTGAAGAGAATAACTTAGTTGAATCTATTAAGAACAAACAGGAATTCATTTTTAATAACGTTACAGCATCGACTGTGAATCCTTTATTTGAAAGTCTGTTAGATGGTGTTGCAGCTTTTGAACGGAAGCTGTTCCTACAAAAAAAGATTAAGATATTGAGAGACCTAAAAGACTTTAAACTGGGACACGTCTTTATGTGGCCTCGAACTGGGGGCAATCCAGACCAGAGTGCTGCCTCCAATTATTGGCAACCCTTAACTATTCCTGGCAGTTCTTTGACCACTAGGAACTCTGAAGTAAGCGACAATGACTATTAAAAAAGACTGTTGGCACCAACTGTGCAACGAAACAACAGCTTGAATGTTCTAATGACTGTCGCACAGTAGTTAATGGCTCCATAATTAATCAAAATGATGAAATAGTACACTGCATAAATGAAAATGAAACTAATACAGAAATTATTGGGGCTAATGTAATGTGTACCCCTCATTTGAATGATGGTGAAATTCATAATATTCCAAATAAACATATAGAGAATTTGTTTCGCAAAGTCATAGTTAGTAAAAAACCTGGCGTTAATGAAGTGATTGAACCAGTAGTCCGCCCCAAGTCTCATGCATATCATTTGCCAGATGTCCCCCTCCTGGTTGATACTGACACAATCATTAAAGGCATTTCTTTTCCCTTACCAGTCAGACCAGACCATGGAGGGAGAAGGACCAGATAGATGAGTCAGGGCCGCCAAAAACGCAAATACTCAGGGGAGTATTTACAGAACCACACACTCAAAAAAATGTGGGGGAAAATGAACAATCATTAATTTTTAATATTTCTTCACATGTACTTTCTATAGAGGAAAACAAAGTTTTATCTAAAGGATTGAATTTCATTCCTTCTTGTAGAAGTAATTTATCTGATACGGTTTTAGATCTTAAACTATTCTGTAGGAATATTATGCTTCGTATGTTTCATTGTACCACTACTAGTGATATATGTGAAATAGCCCAAGCCCCGAGTTTTCATTTGAAGAAATTGAGTAATTTCATCCTAGTGAATCATCCAATAGTGGAAGCTTATTTGACGTTAACTGAGGATGAATTATTTAAATATTTTGATAGCACTGGTCCAAATATGAGAGGTAGGTATAGATATAACCTTAGTTTTAAAGAAAGGAAAGCTCTCAGGGATTTACAGCACAATCAAACTATTGTCATTAAACCTGCAGACAAAGAGGGTTTAATCATTATCATGGATAGAGTGCATTATGATAGAGCTATAGTCAGCTTGCTCAATGATACGAAGTTCTATAAGAAAATATTGGATCAGGATGTGGTCAATATTATTGAATCAGTGTCTAGATCCCTAACAGAGGTGTTCAAGGGAAGCCTCATTACTAAAGAAATCTATGATTATCTTGTTGTTATGAATCCACTTATTCCTACAATCCAGGGGTTACCCAAAGTACATAAAAATCCAACTGATCCACCAATGAGACCCATAGTAGCAGGTGGAGGTCGGGTAACTGAACCCCTTTCCGTTTATGTCGAGAAGCATCTAAGACCAGTGATTGATTCCAATAAGTTTATACTTAGAGATTCTAAGCATTTTTTGATTGACCTATCTGATTACGTTAAAGAGCTTCATGATCTAGAAGATATTTTGCTTATGACTCTAGATGTACAATCTTTATTCACAGTGATACCAAACAAATTTGGTATTCAGTCTGTGCATGAGTATCTATTGCAACATAGTGAGTTGTCCTTAGTTCAAATAGATTTAATAACACTATTTCTTGAATTAATTTTAGAGAACAACATTTTTATATTTAATGGTGACTTATTCTCCCAATGTGATGGGGTTGCCATGGGCACCCCTTGTGCAAACAGTTATGCTAACATGTTTTTAGCACACTGGGAGAATACCATATTATTCCACACTGATGAGTTTAAAGCTCATGTTTTATTTTATCGATGTTTCATCGATGACCTCTTCCTTTTGTGGAGAGGTAATGTGGAAGATTTATTTGTATTCTATCACATGATAAATTCACGCACTAGTTGCTTGAAATTTACCTTGAATTGGTCTGCTACACGTATAGAATACTTAGATCTCTATATTGAGAAATTACCCAGTGGCCACATTAATACAGGTGTTTTTCGAAAAAGTTGTTATAGGAACTCCTTACTTTACAGGACTAGCATGCATCCTGAATATATTTTTAGAAATCTTATTCGAGGCCAGGGTGTTAGGACTTCAAGATTAAATTCCCTAGAGAACCGTTTTCAAGACGAACTTGTAGATCTGGAGAATAGATTATTAATCAGAGGATATAGGCAGGAAGAAGTTGCCGAATCTCTATGTGACATCAACTTATTGAGACAGAGCACTGCAGCACCATACTTTGGTCCTTTGAGCTCTGTAATAAATCAGAGTAGACAAACTGAGAATATTTTTCTCAAGGTGTCCTGATTTTATACATCAGACAACAAAGAATTAAAAAGAATTTTTAGCAAAAATTGGCCTATTTTCCAAATAGATGAGGACATAAATAGAATTGTAGGTGAATATCCAAAATTTTTGTATAGGAATCAAAAAAATTTGAAAAGGTTGTTGTGCCATCAGAATTCCCCAATAACATTTAATAGTCGAGGTAATACAAATCCCTGTGGTGATTGTAATTTTTGCTCATACATTGAGACTCAAGAGAAATTTTGTCATCTGGATACACACAGGGAATTTATATTTCATGCTGAAGCCACATTTAGAACCGCGAATGTTGTATACTTGGCAGAATGCCAAGCATGCCATTGTTTTTATGTTGGGAAGACAAATAGACCTTTAAGGACAGGATTCGGGAACACCTATATAACATCAGGAGATGTTCCGATAATAATGCACTTGCGAAACATGTTAGTAGGTTTGATGACAGTCATTATTTCCTATTTAGGGTCATTGAGGTCATCAGTCCCAGTATAAGAAAAGGTGACATTAGAAATCATACTGAATTTAGGGAGAATAAATGGATTATTACTCTTAGGGCAGATAGGGGCAGTGGCTTAAACGAGAGGGCTTCTATAAAACCTCTTTTAAAAAAACGAAGGATACAAAAATGAAATGTATATATACATACATATTTTATTTTATCTTTGTATTTATTAACAGTTGATTTTTTTACTATTTTTTTACTATTATTATTGTTTTTAGAGATTGCATTATGTAGAGTTGTGTTATATTATTTTGTCTATATGCTTGCATATGCTTATATTTAGTCATTTGCTTAGATACATTAAGTGATGTTTATAAGTCGTTCATTTATTTAGTTATATGCATTTCATGCATTTTCTAGTGTTATTTCTTTAAGGTAGTAGCATAGTTAATTGATTCATTATGTTAGTTAATTTCTTAGGCTCTGATTGGGCTATTAGATTTTGAATTGTAGTAAAAAGACCTTTGTTTTATGGTGCTGGTATATGGTCTGATGAAGCTCATTTAGTGAAAGTGCTTACTGTGTGCACTTGTATCGAATAAAGTACATGTTTTTATATTATCTGGGACATCTTGGTTGCTTCGCTGTACTATTTTGGCATTTTTATTGTGATTGTAATTGTTTACAACGAAGCATTCATCTTGTGTGTGTTCTGCTACTTCTCTTTTTAATAAAATCTTTTTGTATTTACAAAACTACTGAACTGTGTGCTTGCTTCATAAGCAAAGCACAGTAGAAATGAATTTTTTATTGGCAGCCATGTTGTTGTTGTTTACTGATTGCCATTCTAACTGTGACAACAGTGATGGAAAGGTTTTTGAACTTTTATTTCATGTGCATTTGCTTTCAGTTTCTATAAAGCTTATTGACCTAAACCCTGACTACAGGAAACTATAAGCAATTTTGCCAAGAAAGGGTTTAACAATTTGTGTTCTGCCAAACAGAAAGCACTGACTGCATTGTTCAGATATAATGATTCTGATTGTTCTAGAGCTGAACTGCAGCAATAGTGGTTAAATGTGTGGTAGAATTGTGAGAAAAGGGATTGAGATAGGAAAACATATGTCTAACTACTCATAAACTTTATGTAATTATATGCTGTTGTAAGGCTGCAGGCAAAATGCCCACAACACACACCATCCACAGCTACAGATAAATTCACCGAACTGAAAATACATTTTTTTGTAGAAGCCAGAGGGAAGACATGCATTGTGATATGCACAGAATCATATATGCCACTTAATCTATCACAGTGATACTATCTGTCTTTTTTCTGGCATTTAATTATGAAGCATATTATTGTTCTAGGCATAGAACTGTCACCCCTTGTATTAATCAATGCAAGTCCTACCATAATGTGATTGCTGTATGCACATACGTAGATGTCTCCAGCTCCTCTGCTTCTGGTATGAATGCCAAGTTAAGGACAGCTTCAATAGTAATGTAGCTAGGTTATTTGCTGCCCTGTGCAGTTCCACCTCAAAAAAAATGTTTCCTCTGTAAATGTAGAAAGCTGCTTTCTACAAATGTGACAAGTTGCTTGCTATTGTTAGATTACCACACACAAAATGCTTTTCCACTTCAGTAGTGACCTCAAGTGCAGCATTGGCATGCATTGTTGCACTCCCAACATTGGTACCTGTTGAAAGCATCCCAAACACCTTGTATCTGGAGCAGCCTCCCTTTCACCCACTATCTATGCATGTGAGCTTTAATGCAGTATACATTGTCTGATTTTTAAGCACACTACATTCTGTTCACTGAAATAGTGCACTCTTGGAGAACAGTATTAAGTAACACCAAAGTGCATATATGTTGCTTTCAGTTTCTGGAAACTGATTTTGGCTCTTGCTGTGCAACACTCCGCCACTGCAGCCAATGAATGTTACAAGCCTTTTTACCTGTGACCTTTTGGCCTACAACCTTTCAGCACTATTCCTATAACATAACATTTTCAATGCACTGAAAGATTATTATCTTCATTTCCACCAGTCAGCTTCTACAAATATTTTCATTTTTATGACCATACCTCTTTAACCACTATTGCTGCTGTACAGTTTCAATGCAAGCCAACATTCAGAACTGAAAAATAATAGTTTAATCGTGTACTTCTGAAGCAAGCCTTTGCCAAGTTATGGATTGTCTAAAAGTCATGGAGATGAAATTGACAAACCTTGAATCACATCTTTAGTATGTCACTCCTGTTTGACTTAGTTTGAGATATGGAATATTACATTGTGGTATTTACACCCACAGGAAGTAGCTGTTTCTTAAATGACAGATACAGGTTTATGTATACTGATCCATAAGGTATTAGAGAAGGTAACACAGGAACACATTTTTATTAAATAAACCTAGCATCCTGTTTAAAGGATGGCATGGTTTTAGGGCAAAAGCTGCAATCTGTCAAAAGGACTTAATGACAACACATGTGGGACAAAGGGTATCTTATTGGTGCCGCCTTTATAGATGTGATATAGAGAGTTATTTTCAGGTCTCTGATTATAATCAGGATGTTATGTGTTTGAACCAAGGGTGTCAAGAAATTAACCTTGAGAGTAAATAAAGTTAAAACACATTGTCTGTGTGGGAAGGTCTTTCCCCTGTACCCCAGGAGTATTATCAAATCTGAGGTTACTGATATTCATGACAAGGAGAATGGCATGCGCAGACTGAGCTAAGCTTAAAAATTAGTAATTTGCTCAACAGAACATTATTACAGAGTTGGCCTTTGTGAAACTAGCCAGTTGTCAATTCTGCTTCTCACTCATACCACCATGTTTCCTTACAATTCTGTTTTCTCTTCTCTCCTCTTCTCTTCTCTTCCCTTCTCTTCTCTTCTCTTCTCTCCTCTTCTCTTCTCTTCTCTTCTATTCCCTTCTCTTCTCTTCTCTCCGCTTCTCTTCCTTTCTCTTCTCTTCTCTTCCCTTCTCTTCTCTTCTCTTCTCTTCTATCCTCTCCTCTCCTCTCCTCTTCTCTTCTCTTCTCTTCCCTTCTCTTCTCTTCTCTTCTCTTCTCTTCTCTTCCCTTCCCTTCCCTTTTCTTCTCTCCTCTCCTCTCCTCTCCTCTTCTCTTCTCTCCTCTCCTCTCCTCTCCTCTCCCCTTCCCTTCCCTTCCCTTCTCTTCTCTTCTCTTCTCTTCTCTTCTCTTCTCTTCTCTTCTCTTCTCTTCTTTTCTCTTCCCTTCTCTTCTCTTCTCTCCTCTCCTCTCCTCTTCTCTTCTCTTCTCTCCTCTCCTCTCCTCTCCCCCTCCCTTCTCTTCCCTCCCCTTCCCTTCCCTTCCCTTCTCTTCTCTTCTCTTCTCTTCTCTTCTCTTCTCTTCTCTTCTCTTCTCTTCTCTTCCCTTCTCTTCTCTTCTCTTTCTTTCCTTCCCTTCCTTCTCTTCTCTTCTCTTTTCTTCCCTTCTCTTCTCTCCTCTCCTCTCCTCTCCTCTTCCCTTCCCTTCTCTTCTCTTCTCTTCTCTTCTCTTCTCTTCTCTTCTCTTCTCTTCTCTTCCCTTCCCTTCCCTTCTCTTCTCTTCTCTTCTCTCCTCTCCTCTTCCCTTCTCTTCCCTTCTCTCCTCTCCTCTCCTCTCCTCTCCTCTCCTCTTCTCTTCCCTTCCCTTCCCTTCTCTTCTCTTCTCTTCTCTTCTCTTCTCTTCTCTTCTCTTCTCTTCTCTTCTCTTCTCTTCTCTTCTCTTCTCTTCTCTTCTCTTCTCTTCCCTTCTCTTCTCTTCTCTTCTCTTCTCTTCTCTTCTCTCCTCTTCCCTTCTCTTCTCCTCTCTTCTCTTCTCTCTACTTTACTTTCACTTAGGTTTCCTCACATCATATGTGGACACCTTATTAACCACACCTCATGTTTAGATTCTTGCTTTTTCTTGAAAATCTTTGCATTTTATAACCCCTGTCATTTAGGGCTGGAATGGTATTCTGTATCTGAAGTTCACTCCTTGAATTATGTTATGTACCTACTTCACTAATAAAACTCAAACTGTAAACTACATACTACAAGATAAAATAGAAAATAGTAGGCAGTTCACAGCTGAGTTAAAAATGGAATATCCTTTATTGAAATACACAGACAAGCGATTCTAGTTGAGTATAATGAAAAGCATCAAAAACATTAATTATTTAATTATAATCAGGTTGAGTAGTTACAGAGGGTGGTTCTGTTAAGAGCAATAAAAGCATTAAACTCATTCCTTTAATTCCCTTTAACACCGTAGTATAAACTGAGACTGTGCTACCTTAGAACTGAAACTAAAAAGCTAGAGAAAAATTAAAATATATAAAAACAATTTACTAAGGCTAACCTACTAATCCAAACTTTATTAAGAAACTAACTCATGTGTGTGCAAAAAAAATCATAATATTAATAAACACATGTATAAATCTACAAGTGAACACTGAAAACCATAGCTATAATTGCTAATGTAGAAATACAGTGAAAATGTTAAAAATAAAGCATTAAGGCCCTGGGATCTGTTCAAGTGTGGCATCTAACTAAGAAAACACTTAGTTTGAATGAGTAAAAGTGCTCACAAGAGTATCAGAAAATAACACCAATGTCAATTGTTTTCATTGTATAATATTTACAGTGTTTGATATTTGATTCTGACAATATTAGCATGTATTATCTTAGCATGTAATGTCAGCATTAATCAGGCTGATATCAGACCTTTAATAGTCTTTCAAAATTGAGGCAGTTTTCGGTGGTTTTAGTTGTGAAGGCTGCCAGCCTAGCTAGATAGAATTTTGTAAGTAAGTCTATGTCATTGTAAATATTAATATGATCCACAGGCTTGTGTGTAACAATACACAGGCAGTGTTACATTATGAGCTTCAAAAATGTAACCACAGTGCACCCTGCTGGAAGAAAGCTGATAAGTACAGCATTTTATGACTGTTTGATCTCAAGCTTGGAGACAGGATGTCTGGGCTATACATTTTTTCTATTGTTTTAAGACAAGAGATAATTACTAGGTTTTACTTGTAAAATGTATTTTATTTCTGTGGCTTCCTGCAGGTGCAGATTACAAAAAGAAATGTTAAAACTTTAAGTTATGTGAACCTGGGAAACTTAAGCAGAAGTATCAATAATGATGTTATCTGAAATGACTCAGCAGTACTGTGTATTATCAATTTAAGGACAGAAAGAAAGAATAGCATTTTGTATCTTGTCTTGGATCTGAAAACATTCCACTCACCAGCACTTGCTTGCTCTGTATGTAAGTAGTATTTAGAACTGTGATTTCTCTTAGGGTTAGATAGGAATTTAGCCAGATCAGTCTAGCTGTTTTCTGTATTTGTTAGACTATCCTACAATATTGTTTTAAAGCATTTCCTATGATTCATGAACTCTGTAATGTCATTGTGTTGAAGTAATAAGTATTGTCTTCTGTTTTTATTATGTCTTCTTGCTAATCTTTTACTCTCTCTTCTCTCTGCCTCTCTCTTTTTTTTTTTGCTCCACAGTTGCCCTTACCTCTTCCTTATCACTATTATTTCCTAGGCTAACCTTGTATAAATTATACTATTTCATTCACTGTATTATTATTCCTGCACCTTCAATTATTTGTATCATATGGTTATTATTATCACAGTGTAATCTACTATATGTTATTGTTTTTGTCACGTATTTATTTTTATGCTAATTTTTTTTAACTTACTTGTGGAGCTTTCCTGAAAATGGGTATTTTTTGTCCACCCAGTTGGACGTTCCTTGTAAACAAATGACAATTAATAAATAAATAAATAAATAATAAAAAATAAAATAAATAAATACTTGATGGCAATGTTGTGTCATATGTTATTCTGATACTTCATCTGTACTTCCTAGCATGCCTCTCAACCTCTGAGCACAGGAAGTCTGGGGAAAGCCAAAAAATAATGGGGGAGGGAAAAGGCCTAAAACCAGGGACAGATTTTAAATATTTCTCTTTGAAACTTAGACAGTTTCTAAAACAACAGGCTTTCCATTAGTAGGCATTTTCTGAAGGATATGATATTTGAAATGCAAATATATGCCATTATTTAGTGACTTTAATTGTCAGTGATTTGTCAGAAAACTGCAAATT
The DNA here is from genome assembly GCF_019279795.1 of Protopterus annectens. Classification (NCBI taxonomy): domain Eukaryota; kingdom Metazoa; phylum Chordata; order Ceratodontiformes; family Protopteridae; genus Protopterus; species Protopterus annectens. Next base: position 1,961,683,614 of record NC_056726.1, read on the forward strand.
TTATGAGGAACAGACCACAAATATGAGGCAAAAATCTGAACACTTTGTGAAAATCTGAATGGTTGAGAGGTACGCTTCTTAGCCATATGGGACTTGTCATTAACAGCTTAAGCATGGGTGCTTAAATGTATGCCTTGCCTTGATAGATTCAGTTATGTGTTTGATGGATTTGATAAATGCAGTTATGTACTATAATCTCTTGTGCGTTTATATTTTTGTACACTGCTTTTATTATTCTTAGCTATTATTATTATTATATTTATTTCAGTGTGTGTATTTTAATAGCTATTCATTTGTATATCCGTAATAAGGGTTTTTGGTTGTTTATGGTACCAGGGACATTGCTATGGTTAGGTTGACCAAAAAATATCCCTTCATTCTTATCTATTTCAGTATTAAGTGCAAATGGCAGTGCTTAATTCTTAGAAATAATTCACTATGTTATTAAAATCATATTGTATTTCCACATATCTGTTTGTTGTTTTTCTCCATCTTTGCTAGAAAGTAAATGTTGGACTAGAAGTCAAACTTACTGGTAAAAACCTAGTCAAGCTAGAGTTTTTACCATGTGATACCTTAAACCTCCTGTAGTAGTCAGTCATGGTATAGATGCAAATGACCAAAAACAAAAAACAGTCACTCCAATGTATCAGAAAATGTTTTTTAATGTGCAAAGCTTTCAGGTAACAAACAGCACAGAAAATGCTTTTTAATGTGTAAAGCTTTCAGGTAACAAACAGCACTGAGGAAGGGTATTTGTTACCTGAAAGCTTTGCACAATAAAAAACATTTTTGATACATTGGAGTGACCGTGTTTTGTTTTTGGTTTACTCATTTTACTTGTCACACTTTTACTCTGACCTTGTTTTTGTTTGTTTTTGATAGATGCAAATAAACCCATAAGGACATCAAGTGCTTCAGCTATATTGCTTCTGAATGTCTATGATATTTTATGTCTTTCTGGACAGATTCAAGTCAACAAAGACAAACACCATTAGCTGTAGACATGTACATTTCAACCTTCTTAGGACTCATCAGCACAACCCAAAAGGACTATTTACCTATACTCCAGAAACACACATTCTTTAAATCCAGTTGATGTCCATAACCATTAAGGTATCTACAAAATATCTGAACTAACAACTAAACCAAAAGTAAAAAGGCCACACAGAAAATCCAGTTCATAAAAACTACAAGAAAAACCTAGCCAAGCTAGATATTTCACTGTCTGATACCCATCTGCAATAGAGGCCCATGGGATATATGCAAATGAGCCATTAAGGACAGCAAGTGTTTCAGCTTTATGGCTTCTGAATGTCCATGACTTTTTGTTTTTTTCCTTTTCAAGTCTTTATGGATGGATTCAGGCCAACAAAGCCAAATGCCACTAGCTGTGGACATGCATGTTTCGGCCTTCTTATGACCCTGTCAGCACAGCATAAGTGGACTGAAATCAAACTTACACATGGGCACTATACATAAATGCAGCTTATGGTTTGCAAAGCAATATGCTTCTCAGCAGGTGTTGCAACTCATCGCAAAGAAATAATGAGATGGGTGTGGTTTGTTCTGAGAGATGGCATTACATCAAGTTAGCATATGCTAAGAAGTCAGATATAGTATATTGTCATGCAAAAAAATCATTACAAACACTAAGCATATATGCAATGGTTCAAGAATTGCTAAAATGTCAGGAAACAATCTGAAAATTCTTAAATAATGACAAAGAAGGACAGAGTTATGTTTTTCCTGACCATGACAAAGGAGGATAGAGGTATGCATTATTTGGCACAGAAGGTTTTAAGTATAAAAACATTTCACAGACACATTCAGAATCAGTCACAATCTACATGAACAGCTCTACATGAACAGCTGTCATGAGTATTGCAGAAAATGTAACATAAGGTGCAGTACATCAGTATTAGTGAGGATGAAGATGCACTGTTGAATGTACCACATGTCAGCTTGTACAGTGTAAGTCACACAGCAAAATGTACCACGCCATAACCAGTAGGGCAGAGGTATACTACCTGATGTTCTATATTGCTGCCTAAGGATAGGAGGTACACTGCAAGATGTACCTTATCTCCACTTATAGTGTGGAAAATTCACTGCAAAATATCTTTACATGGTTATCAGTAGGTTGGAATGTATGCTAACAGTTGATGCACAAAGTGAAGGCTGTGACCTGTGGTACAGGGTGTGACATTGAGCAAGTCACTTCACCACACATTCCTTCTAGGTTGCCCCTGAAAAGGGACTGTGTCCAGTGGGCCAACGTGATTAACAAATGGGCATTATTATTATTATTATTATTATTATTATTATTATTATTATTATTATTATTATTATTACAGTTATTATTATTAAGATGTATTAGACTAGCATATGTATCAAAGGCACTGAGGCAGTAGCAGAAGGTATTTAATGTAATGCACATCAGTGACATCCACAGATATATGCATAATTATAGGGGACAATGCACTAAAACATGACTTATGCTGTGAATGAATTATCCCTAGATTCATGTTGTAACACACACACATGTTGCACACCCATGTGAAGGAATATTTGCATCACAACATGTGACTGCTCTAGTCTCTATGTTCAGCACTTTAATACCACATAGACCCAAGTGCACACAGACACTGCACATAAATGTTTATAAAACATTGAATGATCTCTACAGAATGAATGCATAAATACGTGTAATGTCTGTCAGCAAACACGTTGACATAAGTGATGTTGAAGCTGGAAGTTTATGAATTGACTAATAATGTTCAAAGGAGCCATATGCATGGCAGTCATTGACAGCATGAATATAGTTCCTTATTGAAATGTCATGACTCCAAATGCCAAAAAAAAAAAAAAAAAAAAAAAAAACTGAAAATGCAGGAGAAGATCAAATATCAAACCAGAAGCATAGTTGGATCAGTCTGGTGCCCTGCCCCCTCAGCTCTTCAAGAAAAGAGCAAGAAAAAAAAACATCCATTCCTTCTACTGGCACACCAGCCAGATAACCTGAAGCATGACACGTCCTCCCTCCTTCCTGCCCTAGTCATTCACAACCCATTTCTGTGTCCTGTCCCACATCCTCATTCCACACATTTTATTAATTTTTTTTTTTTCTTTTATACTGTAGCAGACATTTGCTACAGTTTATACCCTGCCTCCATGGAGCACTATGGTGCTCACATTTTAGTTAAAAAATTCTTCTGCATGCATGGAGCTCTAAAGTTCTCAGGTTTTAGTTAAAAAAAATAAGATGTTCTTTTTTACTTTTAAACTGTAGCAAGCAGTTGCTTGCAGTTGAAATGGGAGTGGGATGGGGCCACACAATGGGTATGAGAACTGAGACATAAAGATGGTAACACAGTGGTTAGTGAAATTAAAGGGTACTAAGTAAACCCTTAAATAAGTGGCATAGTTACTGTATTGTCTGGTTATCCTCACCTACTTTGTTCCAGTATTAGATACTGTAAGACATAATGTACTTAAAAACTGTGGCTCTCCAGGCACCCAACTGCTAGCTATACCCTGTTTTGACAACAGATATTTGGTGAGGTACATTATGATAATATTGGGTTGGAAATGTAGGCTCAGACTCCACATATATTACTCACCTCCTGACAGCACACCATATCTAACATCAAACTCCACTGGCATGGCAGACAGACAAAGAACAGGATTGCCTTTTCAAGGGTCATCCTCCTTTTCTTCAACTACAGAAGAGAAGAAGGAGAGAAATGGGGTATGTGTTACAAACAGATTGTATCAATCTAGCCAAACACAGATGCAGACCCACAATATTACAACTGTAATGCAGCAAGCATATAACTGCTTAAGCCATACGTAGCAGTACATGAGCATGTGGCTAACCTAAAACACAATCACCAGTGACCACCCTGACCATGACCATTCTAGAACATGTGCACAACTTCATGTAAGCCATAAAATAACACTGCAAAGCCACAAAATCAAATAGGCAGCTAGATATGTGCATACTTAGCTTTCCCTGTACTGGTCATGGTTCATTACATTTAGCTACATAAACATATTTACAAGTACTTGGAAATCTCTTGTTACATACTGGTCACATCATACCACTATACTACACCTGTTCTGAATACCTCCCTATTCAAATACTTAGCAGATATCAACTAAAAGGGAGCTGCATCTCTGTACAGTAATAACAAAACTAACTGTGAGTACTTGTTCATAAAATTACAATAGGACTAGATAAAAAGCTTGTCATAGGCAGTGCATATACTAAACTAGGATTTGCATATTTCAGGCCTTATTGAATTATCTTGCTGGGCCTCTGAATGTGTAAAATTTGAAGCACTCCTGTTTGGAGATCTTAACTTACATTGGAAAGAACTACTTATGAGTCTGGGCAAGTGCTCTCATTGATCAAGGACCTAGACCAAATAGTAATCTTACTTCAGGTAAACACAGCAATCTAAAATGAGCATTCACAAAGTAAACCATCTGTAAATAGCTGGAATTCTGCCAGACATGATTAGTGATGACGCCCCAATATGATACATCTAGAGTGCAAATCTGAAACATTTGTTATCCTCTGTACCTGCATCTACTTGAGGCAAAAAAAAAAATCTCTGGCAGAATTAGAAAATATCCTAACTTGAATCTTTAAAATAATTGTGTCTCTGTAGATAATGCTTTGGACTACTTTGGTGCAAGTTTTCTGGAGATGTTAGATAAGCATGCCTTATTGACAAAATTAAGAGTGCATGGTCAATCTTCTGCCTCGATATCCACAGAACTAGAGTATCTTCAGGATATAGGATAAAAAACATGGATTACTCACTTTAGACAAGAACTATTGCAACTTCAAACATTGCAGAAGTTTTATAACAAATATAAAGTGGTAATGCATTCCACTAGGAATAAATACCTGCACAAATTGAAGCTGTGCTCATATCTTCACCAAACTCTTATTAGAAAGAGGGGAACATTCTAATTAAGGGACTTCATACTTAGCAACTGGTAATTTAGACTACTACAGATCACTACATCTGATGACTTTCTTGAATTTTCAAATGCACTTCCCATGCCTTCCTTTCAACAGACATCTTCATCAGAAATTACATTGTCTTGGCTTCACTTTTGTAACTTCCCATTTGAAAGGATATATTAATAAAAGGTCCATGAACTCCTTTGAGATATTAATGACTCTACAGGAGCAAGCACTATCTCCACACTTCCTAGCCAAGGCTTCTATCCAATGATACACAAAATTAGGTAGATGATCAACCAGCACCACGGGTATCTATAAATCCACTCGAAATTTATTGTTAAGCACAAGCTTTCGTCAAATAGTATATGACTTCTTCAGAACAATGAATACAAATAATACAAAAAATCAAACAGTGTGCCCTGCTGGACAGAAAAATAAATATACATGTATTATTGTAACTGTTGAAATGTATATATTGTAACAAAGGATACTGGAAGAGAAGAGGTTAATCACAGTCCAGCTGCAGCTAGCTTTGAAAAATGTTCTGAAATTAAATTACTGGCCTTAGGCCATAAAGACTGTATCTTACAGTTCTCAGTGCAGCCAGAGACATAAGGTTGGTGGAGGTTTGAAATTGTTTGCTTTCAGAAGCTGCAGCAGATCTTAGCAAGGCTCTCTGTGTGTTTATTATTGACACATATAGGTTCCTAGGTAGTTAATAGGCTATCGGCCCAAGGACCTATGTAAGCCTAGCCAACAAGGTTCCCTGGCTTACGTCACCCAAAAAAGTTATTTTCCTGTGCCACTGTCGAGCAGAGACACAGAAGTGATCCCCGGGGTGTATTTTCTATTTCCCATCCACTCATCAAGATTTTTCTTGAAGAGTGCAAATGAAGAACTTTGCTTGACTTAGATGGGTAGCCTGTTCCAGAGTATGGGAAGTCTCTGGGACAGGAATCTATCCCTCCAGCATGTCCTGCTTCTTGTGGTGACAAGGTTTAGGTCCCTAGAGCATGTAGCTTGGAGGGATTGGGATTTCTTTAGGTGTAGCAAATGTGCTAAATCCTGACAGCTTCTAGCCAAGGGGGATAGCATGAGATCTAGAAGTCAGATGACCAGATGTATGTGATGTCATTCTGTAATCCATCACTAAAAATATATATTTTAATACTAGGTAACACTGAAGTCTCATTGCAGTCTGTGCTTGGAACCTCACAAACAAGGACCCCTCACCTGCTTCATCTTGCCTTGCTCTAGTAAATGACCAGGGAATAGTAATTCTTTAGATCAGTTAGGAAAATAATGTGATACTATTTAAGTACTGTTTTTCTGTATCTGTGTGAATCTATTTGTCTGTGTTATTTTAATATTTCCTGTGATTGAAACTCTGGTGTGCATTATAAATTAATATTAGTATTCTCATGTTCTTTTATTATTTATTATTAAATATATTTAAACTATTCATTGTAACTGGTCCTTTAGGGAATATTTTAAACTTTGAGAGGACTTATATCTATTTGGTGACACTGTGGCCACTCCTGAAAGCCTTACTGCATTGGCCAAACACTATAATTTGTATTAAAATTAATTTCACTCAGTATAATTAGGTAGCCTTGGAAGAGCATTAGAATGGTTGCCTTTGGAGTGTCTGGTGGTGGTGTAACTACCTTATAGTCTGGAGGCAGAAGGAGCCATAACTAGTAAATCTGTGTCAGCCTTTCCTAGGTGTGTGTGTGTGTGTGTGTGTGTGTGTGTGTGTGTGTGTGTGTGTGTGTGTGTGTGTGTGTGTGTGTGTGTGTGTGTGTGTGTGTGAAAATCAAATCTCAAACAGTGTGTGTGTCAGCAGCATGGAGCAGGGACACAAAGCACAAAGAATGATAGTGCACTAAAATGAGCCTAACTACACGACTAAAAATGACACAAAATGTATGACTATATGTATGTATGAGGATGTGGGAGGTCTGAGTGTGTGCTTGTTTATGTGTGTAATATGTATATGTACATACATATATATATATATGTATATATATATATATATATATATATATAGAGAGAGAGAGAGAGAGAGAGATGCTCAAACATTTTCAAAGATGTACAGAAAAGCACCCACATATAGCCCAAGGGCAAAACTTGTGGAAACTATGTAAAATACAATTTATAGACAACTTATAATGGGAAACTGTAATTAATACCAAAAAGAGGCATAAAAAAGAATAAATGTCATGCATAGGGGTCTTGATTGTGTCGGCACTCAAAATATCTTTTATGGTTGGTTTAGGAAAAACCCAGTTTCATGACTCATGTCTTGACCTAATTTTTTAAACCTACATTACAAGATATTTCATGGCTTACACACCACAGTCTCCCATATTCCATACAGGGACTGTGGCTATTTGGCATGCACAACTGCTGTCATTATTGCTAACACTCACAAAGGAATCATGACAGGAATGGTGGCAAACAGTACAAATATAAACAAATGACTGAAGGCACACTTTTTTTCTCAAATGCACCCAGTTAACTAAGGGTACAAAAATAAAGAAGTCAGAAGGGTAGAGGAGTAGATAGGAGGTGTGTATGTGCAAAAAGAGGAGTGAGATGAAACAAAAATGGTTACTATTGATGTAAGCATTCAAAGACCAGGTCAGACTAACTATAAGAATGTATATCGGCTAGTATAAGACAGCATTCACTGAAAGCAGTGTGTTTGTGCACTACACCTCTAATGGCAAGCAGTGGTCTATTTAATATTTAAACTGACTGACATGCTAACCTCTAAAGTGAACCTCTGCAGGCAAGTTCGCTTATCAGAAACAGCATGTAGATTGTGTGCCATATTATCAAAAATAAATGCAACAATTAGAGTTGTATAAACAATAGAGAATATCACATTTAATGAGCCTGCAGATATTATTCAGTAAATAAAACCACTAATTGCAAGCAGTATGGGACACAAAGTAAGAAGAAGAAGACAGTTACTTATATGCTTTAATATGGTCTCAAAGGTTAAATGCATGAATTGTGGCTATCTTTTTACTATACCCTTGTTAACTTCCTACATGCAGGATCACCAAGCATCTTTAATAATGGGTTTGTAAGGATTATAATATTCAACGACATTATGGCAGAAATGAGAGGTGAGCCTAAAGTTACTCTTCTACTTATACAAGATTTATACATTTTGTCTATCCTACTAACAGATGGGCACCAACAGTTTGACAGCTATCCTTAATAAAATGCAATGATCATGCAAATCCAAAATCTCAAATAACAAGCATGTCCAACAAGCTGGTAAAATGTCAACTTGTTGTTTCTTAGCTATTGAAAGTGAACATCTATTCATGCAAATAAAAAATAATGATAATACATAATGGACTCACCAAACGAACTGGTACCACTACATGAATTGCTGGGGTAGCTAGTAATACAAACATGCACAGCAGCATATAGCCTGAGGAACTATTGTGTCAGTATTTGCAATGGTGTCAGCTACACATCAAACATGTAAGAACCAAATGCAGTGAAGAAAACTGCAGCAGTTAAAATGACTGGTGCTTTGAGTAAACATGTATATATAAATAGTACAGGAAATACAAGATGTCATTTCCACAAGATAAACTCATTCACATAAATGGTGTTTATGCTCCCTCTCTATCTCTCTCTCTTTATATATCTACGTATATCTATCTATCCAAGAGAAATAATATGAAGTGTGCAGAGAACTAACACTAGTCAGCTCAAATATTTGCCTACAAGCTTTGACTTCCAGGTAGAAGGTCAGGGATATACCTCAAATACTGCAAAATACAGGTACAGCTTAAAAAAGCACAGCAACAACATCATTCCTGAGGATGTGATTTGTTTTTCATCCTTCTACCTTAAACATTGTCAAGGCTCTTTATATTGAAAATTGGGGATGGGAGTCTGTTCCTTTTTGTTTCTGTCTGTGCTCTAGATAATTCTCACTTGGAGCTAACAAAGATAAGGATGGTGACTTTTTATGTGCTAGCGTATGTAGAAGTTATCCACTGGACAGTGTTGTGAGTGAGAAGAGGAATATATATATATATATATATATATATATATATATATATATATATGTATATATATATATATATATATATATATATATATATATATATGCAAACATATGGCCCTATGTCTATATAGACAATAGTATCTATTAGGCAATAAGATAAAATATTCATTTTGTTAATGTACCACATTCATGCCCATATCTGTATAATGCAAAGTATGATTAGTGGCTAGATTCCAGGGATTGATGGAGATGTGCCAAATAAATGACTCTAAAATATGTACTATAATATAATATAATAATATATAATAATAATATAATATAATATGTACCATACTGGTGTACTTAATGCTTACCTATTTTGTTAGCATATTGCTAAAGAATAAAGCACACTTTTACGATACTCCAGAAAATCTAATGTTTTAATATTTTAGCTCTTGCTACATGAGAAAAATTGTGACATAATTTTCCTGTTATGCCTAGACAGGGTCATCAAAGTACTTCTTATCAGGACTTACAACCATAACTGCCTTGGATGCAACAAAAAGTACTGTTAATTAAAAAACAAAAAAAAAAGTTTGCAGTTTAACTGCAGAAAATGAAGTAGAGAGAATTTGAAATATCGCATCTATTTTACTATTTATTTATTTATTTATTGACATTTGTTGACTGAGAAAGTCCACTGGGTCAAGAACCCATTTTCAGTGGAGGCCCGGGAAGAAAAGCTCCACAAATAGCAGTCATACATAGTTACAGGCAATACACATATTTAACAAATATGACTTGGTATAGTTTACAGAGTTGTCATGAACAAACGCGCATATCAGCACTTGACAGAGTTGTTGTAAACATTATATATATGTTAGGCACAATATGCCACAGGTCTCATAGGATTCAAACAAGGTCCAGTCAAAGGTTTTCAGTTGACGGTGTAGATTAGGACTAGTTGGAAAATAGGCTTTGAGAGAATAGAGAAGAAAGGTAGGAGGACATTGAATAGAGTGGAAAAGAGCAAAAGGGGAGTTTAAGGGGTTATGGTATTAGAGGTAAAGGGTGCAGTATAAAAATAATATAGAAAGTGATATGAAATATAGTTATATTAGCCTGGTGGACAGGTAGAGAAAGGAAAGATATGTGAAAGTTTTAAGATGGTCTAGAATTTTGAGCACAAGAACAGGTCTGATTACTGAGGAAGTGTTTCTTCATAGAAAGTTTGAATGCTTTTAATGAGTCTAGGAGGGCGTTATTATGTATATATATTTATTTCTTTTTATTTAACATTTTTTACCAGGAAAGTCTGACTTGGAATGAATCTATTTTCAGTGGAGGCCCAGAGAGAATTGCTCCAGACACATTTGTTTGTAACGTGAGAGGAAACTAGAGCACATGGATGTGTTTTTTAAATAAAATGAAATACCTGACTATGAAAACTCTGATTGCTGGATTATACATTTAAACCACAAGCCTTTGCTTGGAGATTTCACCTGATTGAAATTTCATCCAAATTTAGCCTCACACTACAAGGACATTTAATCCACCAGTGAGATGAATGCTTTTGCTAATTTGCTTAAAGCTTTCAATCTGGTGCTCCATAAATCCACAGTTTGCTAAGAAAGTTTGGTTGGTTGAACATTCACATAAACAGTCTTAGAATACAATATCAAAAGTCAAGTCAAGTCAAAGAAAACTTTATTGTCATTCAGAACTACACAGCAGTGTAGCCGGATGAAATTACAATGCTTCATTCTCAATGCAGGAAACAGTTGCACATATAGAAAGAGAAAAATTAATAAAATATCACAGTAGAATTTTAATAAGTAGCAATTCGTAATTAAAGTAGGACAGCAGTGACCCACACCCATTCCAGAACAGGAGACAAGGAACAATATGAAGGTAATAGTGTCAAAGTAAAATTGTAACAATAGCAGCATATCTATGAATAGACTGAATTATTGCACATTTGTATATTGCACTTTACAGTCCTTCAGCGTGTAGGTGAGCTACCTTAGTATTGCATTTAGTTATTGCAAATCCATAAAATAAGCCCCTTGATAGGTTAGTTATGTAACAGATGTCATGGTTTGTTTTTCCCAAGAGTTCAACAGTCTAATGGAGAGCAGAAAGAAACTGTTTTTTAGTCTGGTGGTCTTACAAAGCAGGCTTCTGTATCTCCTGCCTGAGGACAGGTGAGTGTACAGACCATTAGCAGGATGTGTTGGATCGCTGGAAATCTTTTTAGCCCTGTTGATGCACTGGCACTTCTGTAGATCCTCCAGAAGTGTAAGGGAGGTGTCAATGATTCTTTCTGCCGACCTTACAACTCTCTTGAGATCCTTCCAATCATGATTGTCACAGCTCCCATACCAGACTGCAATGCTGTTGGTCAGGACACTTTCAACAGTGCCTCTATAAAAGGTCTGAAGTATGGAGCTTGGTAATTTTCCCTTCCTAAGTTTCCTTAGAAAGTGCAAGTGTTGCTGAGCTTTTCTGACTGTGCTGGATACATGGACTGACCAGGATAAGTTCCCTGTGATATGAAAACCCACGAACTTTGTACTGTTGACCCTTTCCACTGTCATCCCTTTCATCACTAGAGGTTTGTGTGGTAATTGAGAAATCAACAATCAACTCCTTTGTCTTGCTGACATTCAGTGCTAGATTGTTGCTGTCACACCAGACCAGTAGTTGATCAATCTCTTTCCTATAGGCCTCCTCCTCTCCGTCTTTGACCAGGCCTATAACAGTGGTGTCATCTACAAATTTGATGATTCTATTCATCTCATGTGTGGCCATGCAGTCATGTGTCAGCAGAGTGAAAAGAAGAGGGCTTAAGGCACACCCCTGTGGTACTCCTGTGTTCAGAATGATACTTCCAGAGCTATTGTCTCCCACACGAACCTTTTGAGGCCTTTCAGTAAGGAAGCTCAGAATCCAATTGCATAAATGAGAATCTATGCCCAGTTGAAGTAGCTTCAATATCAGATTCTGAGGGATGCCAGTGTTGAAGGCAGAACTGAAATCGATGAATAGCAGTCTTGCATAGCAGTTTTTGCCTTCTAAATGGGTCAGTATTTCATGGATAGCTAGTGAGATGGCATCCCCTGTACTGCGGTTTGTCCTGTATGCAAATTGCAGTGACTTGACTTTGACTTAACAGAGCTGGGGTATCATCTGTGTAGAGTCTGTATGTTTCTACTGTGACCACTGAGTTTTCTCTGAGCACTCTGGTTCCCTCCTTCCTCCCAAAGACACGGACTATGTCAATTTCTGTTTTCACAACTTGTCTTGTCTACAGATGTGTATGAGAAGGTGTGTGTGTGTTTGTGTGTGTGTGTGTGTGTGTGTGTGTGTGTGTGTGTGTGTGTGTGTGTGTGTGTTTGTGCGCATGCATGCATTTGTCCACACGTGTATGTGTGTGTTTGAATGTGCGCACATGTGTATTTGTGAAAACAAATGGAGATGGTTATGTCACTGTGATGCATGGACAGCCAGTGGTAATTACCCCAGGAAACTGCTGATTGGTATTAGTGGTAACACCACATGATTTGGAGCCATGCAAATTGCTTGATTATTGTGATTAAATATGCCTCTGAATCAAATTTTCGTCATTCACAGAAATGGCCCCTACAGCTCGTAGTGCACATGGTGGGGTTCTTTATGAATACTTATTGGATTCAATTAAACGAAATTAATTTTGGAACAAAACTGCATCTCATATACATTGTATAATGGCAAGCTACTGCTTTAGAAGACAAGTGTGCTGATACCATACCTCCTGCCATTTCTGTGAGATTTAGCCAAGCAATGCTTCTAAGCATCAAGTATTGACAGCTCATATTTATATTAATAATTGCAAAACCATGTTGCATGTAATCTCTTCAAAAATTCTATAAGTTTATGTGATGGGCAATATGACTGCATTGAAATGTGATCTCTGTCTAGTAAGTCTAGAAAAATATTAAGTGGGGTTCACATATTAATTAAGCATGTTGTCATACACTAAATATATCAGCTATTTTGCAACAGAACTGTTCAGTTTCATGTGAAAACTCACAGCTATAAAGTAAAAATGTTGCTGACACAAGTATAGAGTGAGTGGCTTCTGAGGGTTTGATAATTGCAAAGCATTGCAAACTTATTTGATATGTTTATTGTAACTTAAAAATCTGGTTTAAATCCTGAAATCTAGTGAATGTGCCTAATGCAAAGATAAAGTTGAGACTAATTGTTTCCTGTCCATATTTCTTTTGTAGTGTACTGTTCTAAAAATATAAAGATTTGTTTGTACTGTGTGTTTGCAACTTGATTTTCTCAAAAGACTTGGGATACAGCAGTTAGAAGTTCATGTGCGATCTTCCAGAGCTCCATCTAAGGCAATAAGTTAGTAGTCCCACCACAGTGTCTGCCTATTTATGCCCCCTGCATTTTTTATCATTCTAAAACTATTAAGAAAGTTAACTAACCTTTTTCATGTTCTCTCCCCATCTGCTTTCCAACCATTAAGCCCTACCCAGTCAAACGTGATTTCACTAGAAGTGCATGCCCATGGTTGGTGAGTGGGTTGGGGTGGGGGTGGAGAACCATCATCCAGGCAGACATCAAAGAGTTTGTGCTCTTACCAGCATCCCAATAATAACAGGACTGTTATTAGCCTAACCCCACCTCTTGTAGCAGTGTGGGCACACACTTTACTACAAGAACAACCTAAACCCCTTCATCTTTTGGGCCATTCTGGCAAACAAACTGCAAATAAATAAAATAAATAAATCTTGTTTATGTATGCTCATCTACACACTCACAACAGCTGCCATTACTAGCTTAGGTGGTCATACTCACATCTTCCTTGGTCTGACCCTGACTCATTACCTGTGTTCACCATCTGATCAAGGTCAGATCATTTTTGCAAAGCAGTGGGTATAACTGAGCCAAGGTTCACCCATCTTCCTTAAGCACCCAAACCACTATTCAAATAAACTTGGATCACCTGGGCGATAATCAGGGCTTCTGCCCTCTACACTAGCAGCGCAGGCTACAGTGAGGTAGCTAACTTGATTTATTTTTGCCATTTATTCCATTAGGTCATCATGTCTTCATATTTGTACTGCATACAGGCCTAAATATGTTTGCATTACATTCTCTAAGTGTGTTGTTTACTCCAGCCTGTTTTAAATTCTATAGTTTAAGTTGTTTTTTTTCACTTTTACAGTTTTTTTAAAGCAATGTTATGTCCCCTATATTGTATAGGATGAAAAGTAGGCGTTTAGCATCTCATGTTTTTGTTGGTATATCTTTCATTATGATTTATACTGTATAATGCCCACAGTGGGCATCCAATCATCACCATCATCATCCCTGTTTTTCTCATTTTTTACATTGGCTAGGGGTGTTTTATCAACTCTCACCATCTCTCTCTATTCAGTCTTCTTCAATGCTCATGCCTGACTGTCGCAGGTCTTCTGTCACATAGCCCATCCACCTCTTTGCTGGACATCCACAGTTCCTTTTGCCTTCTTCCTGTTTGTCCCAAATCTTCTTCACAAGATTGCCTGCTGCTTTTCTACAAGTGCCCGAACCATCATAATTTATTCTGTTTGACCTTTTCTGCAACTGGGGCTACTTTTACTTCAGTTCTTATGTCCTAATTTCTTTGTCTGTCCCACAGTGTGCACCCTTCCACCCATCTCAGGCACTTCATCTTCATCATCTGTAGCTTACTCAACTGCTCTACCTTTAATGCCCAGGTTTCTATGCCATACAGTAGTACTGGCTGCAGCCCATCTGAGTCTAGCTTTGACCTCCTCATTCAAGCTTCCCTTCTCGTCAATCATCACAATCAGATACCTGAAGCTGTTAACCTGTTCCACTAATTTCCCTTCTATCTCACTTCTCAGGTTCTTCTGAACACCACCATTTGCTGCCAGTACAACTGTTTCATCTGTACTCAGTTTCACCCCATGTGCTTTCAGTTTTTCATTCCATTCCCCTATCCTTTGCTGAAGTTTTTGGTTAGAGTCTACCTGTAAATCCACATCATCTGCATACAGCAACTTAGTTGATATGCCTCCCTGACCTGTTTGCTAATGTAGTCCATCACCAGTATGAAGAGCAGTGGGCTCAGAGCTGAATCCTGGTGCGCACCCACTCTGTAAGACCTAACACTGTTCGTACTTGGGTCATTGGGTCCTTGTACATAGCTTGCATTAATTCTTCCAATGCTTCTGGGACTTCAAACTACCACAGGACTGCCCAAATTAGTTTTCTTGGGACCTTGTCATATGCTTTCTCCAAATCTAGGAATGCCCAATTGGACTCTTCCCTCGTCTCTAGCTTCTCCTCACCTACCTATCTCACTGCAAACATTGGGTCAGCTGTGCAGCATCCTGATTTGAATCCAAACTATTCATCTCCCATTTTGCTTTCTACTGCTCTGTGTATTAATTTATCAATAACCTTTTCCAGAACTTTCATGCAGTGTGAGGGGAGTTTGATACCTCTGTACTGTCCAGAGTTATGAATATCTCCTTTGTTCTTGAATACTGGCATTAATATGCTTATTCTCCAGTTGTCTAGGATATGGCTTTCTCTCCACACAGCTCAGATACCCTCAAAATCCAATTTTCCCCTATCACACCCAGCATCTTTATCATATCTGCTCTGACCTTGTGTGAGCTGGCTGCTTCCCCTGACTTCTTCTATGGTGAGCTCCTCCTCTTCTCCCATCGTAGGCTGTGTCTGGAGGAGTACAGCTACTGTGGAGTTTTCTTCCTTTAAACAGCTGCTGGAAGTAGTCCTTCCATCTGCCTCTGATGTCCTGTAGACTGATGAGCAAGTTGTTGCTGACATCCCATATGAAGAGTGTCTAACTGTCTTATTTATCTTTCTGTCTTTGCCTTGCAACCTGATATAGTTTCTTTGTGCTACAAAGAAACTATATCTGGTTGCAGGACAAATGTACTAGCCTACTTTACAAAAGCTGGCAGAGTACCTCTGATGCCTTGTTCTTTGTTACTGCAACTCTTTTCTAAGCTTCTTTGTTAGCTAACCAGTATTCCTTCCTAGCGTAGTCTTTCCTTTTATATCTCCCACATTTTCCTGCACTCCTTCTTTCATTTGATGATTTTATAAACTTCTGCATTCTGCCACAAGCTTTCCTTATGTACCTTATTTCCATACTGGGCTTGGCCACATATCTGTTGTGTATTCCTCACACAAACTGGTTTCAGGAGCTGCCATCCTTCTTTCACTACACATATTTCATCTTTTTCTTGAGGAGCTGTGCTTGGAGTAATTCCTTGTACTGTTGTACTCTCTTTCCAGTTGACCTTATAGCCTTCTCTGATTACTGCTTGCAGTTGATTGTGGTAACCAGTGGTTAATGCTGTGAACTGACTGTTGCACTAGGAATGAATTTGGAATCTCTGATTCTACCCCAGTGCCATAGCAGGAAGTCTACCTGAGTTGCATGTTGGTCACGCTTGTATGTGGTCTTGTGATTGTCTCTCTTTTTGAACCATGTGTTGGCTACTATCAATCCACAGAAGTCTAGAATGGCCTCTCCTTCTTTATTCATGTTGCCCCACCCATGTGGACCAAGGCAATCCTCATATCCTGTTGTCTGTTCCAATATGTGCATTCAGGTCACCCATTATCATCACCAATTCCTCTTGTCCTGGTTTATCTAGTAGGTCCTGCAGCTGCTTTCTGAATGCATTCTTTTCCTCACTATCACAACCCTGCTGTGGGCATATGCTGAGATTCTGAATACTGCCCTATCATTAGGCTGGAGTCTGATTGCCATACGTCTATCACTAATTCTGATGACATCCATCACTGTCTTATGAAGCTTCTCCCTCACCACAAATTCCTCGCTATTTCTTGCATGCCCTCCTCCTGAGTAGTAGACTCTGGATCCCAAGCCAAGTGGCTTTGCTGCACTGCCCTTCTATCTTGTCTCCTGGATACATAGGATGTCCAGTCTCCTCCTTACAGTCATGTCATCAACTTCCAAGCTATGTCCTGTCAGTGAACCTATACTGAGTGTAGCAATTCTTAGTTCATACTTGGCAGACTCCAGCCTGCCAGTAGCTTATTGACCCAGGGCTGCTGGTCTTTATGGCAGACAGACACTAGCCAATAAGGTTACATACACCCCTCCCACCATTAGCATGAGTCCCTGGTGTACATTGGAGTAGGCCGGGCTCTCAACCCACTTATCACCGGCAAATACCCATGCACATTTGATGACATTAGTCAACACGAATGAATCACCTAGAGCCATAGAGGACATCCAAATTCTAGTTTATTCCTGACTAATTATGTAAACAATGACATGATATGTCATGTTCTTTTTAAGTCATATACATAAATACCTATTCCACAGTTCTGAGGTCTCTTTTCAGATTTTATTATTGCATTATTAAGATTTCAATTTTCTTTCTGCAAGAATCTAAATAATGATCAGCCTTATCTACTCATACCCATATTCGTGATAATTTGTGCTCATTTTAATTTTCTAAAGTATTTCATTGTTCTCTCACAGCCATCAAGACTGATTTCCCCAGCTAACCTTTTTGTTCCTCCAGCTCCAGCATCAGAGGAGACTTGGGAAAAAGAGATGAGAACTAGGGAAAGCAGAGATCATCCAGTGATGCTAGATTTTATTTTCAAAACCGCTAATATCCCCTATCAGCAGACAATTCTAGTGTAATGCTCTCCTTGTGGTTTGTGATATTATTTCATGCTTCAGAACACTAAGTTTGGCTATAGTGTAGATACTCCCGGCTGTGGTCACCAAGTCCCTGTGCACTGGAATACGCATTTTGGGCCTTCTCATAGAATGTAATTCTATAGTAAGATATCATGATATCTTCCTCTGAGGAACCAACATTAGTCATTCCTATTCAACCCCCACCCCCAACAGCTTCAGTAACACCAGACATGATAATCAGACTTGGGTCATAAAGGTCATAATCAAACCAAAACCTTTCTTCTAGATCATCAGTTTATTCTTTTTAAAACTTAGCAGTTTTACCATAGCTGTTGTTAAGCAGTATTACATTATTATCTGCCAGATATTTATTTATATATTTTGCATAGTACATATATCTATCTATCTATCTATATATATATATATATATATATATATATATATATATATATATATATATATATATATATATATATATATATATATATATATATATATAGGTCCCCCTCACATGATCAACTTTTCACAAAGTCAAAATTCATATGGCCGAGACCATATGATCGACTTTTGAAAAGCTGACGATGGGGAACCACTAACGCCGTACAGTGCAGAATGGGAAAATTTCCGTCTTGCACACTGTAGTGCAATGTCGGAGTTGGTATATTTAAGTTATTGGAGGGGGGGTGTAGGGGTGTTTGCCCCCATGCTAACAGTTTTAAGGTAAGAGTTTGTTGTGTTTTTTTGTGTTGTCGATCATATAGTCTCGGCCATATGAAGTCGATTTTGTGGAAAGTCGACCATGTAAAGTAGACCCCATATATATATATATATATATATATATATATATATATATATATATATATATATATATATATATATATATATATATATATATATATATATATATGGGTCTACTTCATATGATCGACAGCTCATATGATCGACACTCATTTCACCTTCACCAAAATACCTAAAGCTCAAAACACCAAAAACTCATTTGATTGAAACTCATAACATCGACACATGAAATTCAAAGCATTATACCCTTTCCCCACTGTAGCGCAACTCTGGAGTTAGAATAAATAGCTAAGGGGGGTGTTGGGGGCTCCACCCCCCACATTATTTAGATAAATATGGTAATTTCTATTATAAGTATCCATGTGTATGTTTAAAATTTATGACGTATGTGGGGGGCTGTGCCCCCCACATACCCCCTATCTATTTATTGTAACTCCAGGGTCGAGCTACCGTGGGGAAAGGGCAAAATGCTTTGAATTTCATGTGTCGATGTTATGAGTTTCGATCAAATGAGTTTTCAGTGTTTTGAGCTTTAGGTCTCTCTGAAAAGTTTGTCGATCATATGAGCTGTCGATCATATGAAGTAGACCTATATAGGTTGTTTTTCTTTCAGCTTTTCCCGGTTAGGGGTCACCACAGAGGAACTCCGGTCCGCTAATGATTGGCAGTCATTTTTTACGGTGCCGAGGTGCCAGCCCAACACCCAACCTTCAATGAAGGCACGCCCATTCACGCATGTCTTTCGAACGCTATTTGACCGCAGGGAGAACATGCAGATTCCACACAGAAGGCGCTCCAGCCGAGAATCGAACGGGAGAATCTCTTGCTGTGAGGCAACAACTCTACTGCTGCACCACCGCTGCGAAATTTCATTATTTCGACAGTGAAAAGTAGAGGACCACTTATGCGAAAGTGCACTTAAACTAAAGTGCACTTTCACGAATATCAGTTCAATGTTGTTGCTTGTCTTTCGGCTTTTCCCGGTAAGGGGTCGCCATAGCGGAACTCCAGTCTGCTAATGACTGGCAGTAGATTTTTATGAAACACCAAGGTGCCAGCTCGATGCCCAACCTTCAATGAAGGCATGCCCATTTACACACGCATGTCTTTCAAATGCTACCCAACCGCGGGGAGGACATGCAGACTCCACACAGAAGGCACTCCCAAGCCAAGCCAAGAATCGAACGGGAGAACCTCTTGCTGTGAGGTAACAACGCTACCTCCGTACCACCACGGCAGACATAAATATCAGTTCAATGAACTGATAAAAAACACAAAAAACAGTGTTCTGCAGGGGGCACCCCCACTACTTAAATATACTAACTCCAAGATCGCACTACAGTGGGGAAACAGCTAAATTCCCTTTTCCTCACTGTAGTGTGCTTCAGTGCTGCAGTGTTTCTTAGCGGTTCGCGAAAGTGCACTTTCGTGTAAGTGGTCCTCTACTTTTCTTTTTCGAAATAATTAAATTTCAACAAAGAAAAGTAGACCCATATATATATATATATATATATATATATATATATAACTAAAATTAACCGCACTCAAAAAAATTGAACGAAGAGAAGAAACTTTAACTAAGAAATGAACTTCGTGACAATAAAAGCATTCAATAAAATAGTAAATAAAAAATGCACACAGCACCTGCTTGTTCACACTTTTCTATTGGAAAGGAACTGTTGTTAATTTAAATGGCCTGCTAGAACTAATGTATATAAAGGAAGTGAAAATGGTTGCTCATACTTATGAAACATGTCTTTCTGAAGAAGTCTTGATAATAAATAGGACGAAAGCGCTAAAGTTCTACAAGAGTTGTTGGTGTTATTTACTATTTTATTGAATGCTTTTATTGTCACGAAGTTCATTTCTTAATATATATATATATATATATATATATATATATATACTTTCATTCACTGAAAACACATTTCACTGAATTTCAGTTTACCCACACCAAATCACTAAAAGCTCAAATCACTGAAAACTCATTTCACCTAATCACATTTCAGTGAATGCAGAGTACTATAAGCAAGTAAAATGCATATGCCCTTTTTGCCACTGTAGTGCGATCCTGGAGTTAGTATATATAGTTATGGTGGGTGTGGGGGGCATTCGCCCCCCAATTTGCTTTTAAATTTATGAATCTCATTTCACTGAAAGCTAACAATAAACTAGGTGAGGGGCTTCACCCACCACACTCCCCAATACATCCCCCTAGCTATATATGCTAACTACAGGATCGCACTACAGTGGGGAAAAGGGCATATACATTTTACTTGCATTACTGCACTTAGCATTCAGTGAAATGTGATTCAGTGAAGAGTATTTAGTGATTTGACCTTTCAGCGATTTGGTGTGAGTGAATTGAAATTCAGTGAAATGTGATTTCAGTGAATGAAAGTAAACCCATATATATATATATATATATATATATATATATATATATATATATATATGTGTGTGTGTGTGTGTGTGTGTGTGTGTATATATATATATATATATATATATATATATATATATATATATATATATATATATATATATATAGAGAGAGAGAGAGAGAGAGAGATACACTGTTTGATAAAATTATATTGCAGTTTGTGGCAATTTATGAAAGTGCCAAGTAACTTTTTGGAAAGAATTTTTGGAACACTTGTTGGTGCATTGGTGCTGCACCCCTAATTTTTCTGGAGGAGATTATAAAGACAGTTTAAACTATCTTTGAAGCATAACAGGAATGAATCACTTGGTACCAGATTGTATGACCCAGTTGGACTTTCCCAGTAAACAATTTTTAAATAAATAAATTAATAAATAAATTAATAAAATAAATAAATAAATACCCATGGCATACAACACCACACCATGCCCTTGTGACATCCTGACAACTGTCTTCCAAAACACATGTAGAATGACATGTCTGTCTGTTGCACATACCTGATATGGAAAAACACAATTCCAAGGTATATCACAATGTTAGTGATGGAGTATGGACAACATATGGTGTCTGTCATTGGCCTCAGTAAACCACATCTTTACAGGCTACCACTTGCAGCACTAGCTGCTGGTTAACTGCCACAATGCATGGGCAGTTGAATGTAAGAGGAAAGCGTAATATGTTAATGTGTGCCATGCACACACTGCAACAAAATTAAATGTCACATGGCAATAGCATATAAGCATAACAGATATGTGGTATGCATGCATAAGAGTGCAAATAAAGTCCAGTAAATTAAATGGCATGTTGGCAATATAACGCAAGTGGAGTACACAGACAATACTTACAGACTGGAGGGACCAGGCTGATGGGGCTCAGACTCCTGAATGACCTCACAAGCTATTTCCCTGAATGAGTACCTCATAGATGCCATATCCTCAGAGAAGCGCCATACCATGTCCTTCATCTATGTTTGAAACTCATCAGTCATGACTTTCTTTGACTTTGAACTTGCCTAATTGCATTAGATGCATATAATTATTATCGCTGACTATTTTAAGAAGATCCAGAAAAAGAATTGAATTCCACTAAAGAACACTCAGCAGAACAAAAAACAATGTAAATATTGGAAGAGCGTTGCACCACAGGTATTAGTATTTCACGTGAGTATTCAAAACTTGCTAAACAACCAAAATGGCAGAAAGACAGCTTCAAAACAACAGCTTCAATAACAGGCTTTTACCATGTTGAATCCACAATATATGAAATATAGAGCTTTGCTGTTGTAAAAGTCAAGTGGCGTTGTAATTCCACTGCTTTAAAACATGTGGATGTCATAAAAACAGAAAAAACGAACATAAAAGTGAAGAACCCTTCTGATGTAAACAATGGACAAGCGCTTTCAGCTTTTTCAAGCCTTCTTCAGATCCAAGTAGGTAAGCTGGGTTCAGTGTTTAAAAGTTGGTATCATCCATTGAAACACCTCAATGAATGATGAATGTTAACCAATCAAGTTAGTCCATTGGTACACACCTCCATAGCTTGAAGTTAAAACTCTTTATTTAAAACTCTTTGTTTAAAACAACATGACAGTTTGACGTTTCTAAGACAGACTCAGACATATTTTCAGTAGGAATATTAGTTAAATGTTTACAGTAGCTTCTGGTTAAAAGAACAAGCTCTGCATAAAAGCCAAGATTTTGAGAGGAAAAAAAAAAGGTGAAATAAATAAATAAATAAATAAAGGTGGTCATTTAGGGCACTTCTTTTTATTTCATTTCAACAGTTTCTTTGGGACATCAGAGCCTAAGTCAGTATACCTAAGGTTACTGTCAATAAAAACAGGTCATAAGTGAGCATAGCTCATTGCTCGTCTATTTTTAAGAAAAGGTTTTAAGGGAACACAGCCATTAAGGCCAGGGGGGTTATCTGCCCTCAGCCGCATTATCCATTTGGCGTCCTCTCTCTCAGTCAGATTGGTCAGGTCTCCTTCTCTGGAAGTAAAACGTATCTTTGAAATGACCATGAAAACAAAGTTATGTCCCTCACGCTCACGTAAATGAAGAAAAGGAGAATTTGTTTCCTTTCTGTTACGTATATCAGATCGATGTTTGATAATTCTTTCCTTTAGCTTCATATTAGTTTTTCCAAAATAAAACGCTGTGCAGGAAGTGCAGGTCGCTATGGAAACAATATTGCTGGTTAGGCAATTAGCTAATCCATGAAAAACAAATGTCTGTTTAGTAACCGGATGCTTAAATGTGTTGCTACAATTGATTACATTTCAGACCTTGCAGAAGCCACATTTCTTTGTTCCTGATGAATTATTATGCACGTAGTTGTTACATATCCCATCATTTGGGCATAAAATCCTTTTGAGATTCTTTTTATTTTTGAAAATGAAACTTGGGTTATCTCCAACAATCTATTTTAACTTTTTATCCGAAGTTAAAATCGGCCAGAACTTTCTGATCACCTGGCATAAGTTATCATGGTCCATAGTGTAAGTCAAATTGACCCTTAACTTAGATGTTCTTCTAGGTATAGCTGGGGAAGGTGTACTTTCACCTTCTCTGACCTTACAGGAATAAAAAGATTCACCTTTTCCTTTACGTATGTCATTGATTCTGGTCTTGTTTAGTTCTAAACTTCTCTTTCCATATCCTTGTTGGCTGAAATTATTAATAAGCCTCTCTTCTTCCTGGAGAAAGGTTGCCTCTTCTGTACATAGCTTTGAAATCCTTGCAATTTGATTTTCAACAATGTTAGAGAAAATATGCCTGGGATGCATACTGGAAAAATGGAGCATGTGGTTTTGCCACATATCTTTCCTATAGAGGCAAGTGTCTATGCCCTTCCCCGGATCAAGAGATAATCTCACATCCAGAAAGTCAATCATCTCTCTAGATGTTTTTACATGAAATTTCAGGAAAGTAGTGGTCTGTGACAGGAAGTTAACAAAGCTTCTTAAATCTTCTTCTTTGCCCTTCCATACAATGAACGTGTCATCCACAAACCGATTGTACAGAATTATCTGGTCATTCCAACTATTATTAGCATCCTTGGACCAAGCTCTCTCCCAGTTGGCTAAAGCCAAGTTTGCATAACTATTGGCACAGGGCGTGCCCATGGCAACCCCCCATCTCTGCCAGTAGTAGCTGTTGTCATAGGTAAACACATTGTACTCCAACACGATTTCCAAAAGATCACTTATCAAACGTGATTCTACCTTCTCTTCAGTTAGAAATTCTCTTACTGCTTCAATGCCATAATTATTTGGCATGGAAGTGAATAAACTATTCACGTCTAGGGTTACCAGCAGACTCTCAAGATCATCACGATGTTCTAGAGCTATATACAGATGTTGTAGAAACTCAGCTGCGTCTTTAATCACAGTGGAGGCCCTAGGTAGCATCTTTTTTAGTTCTTGTTCAATAAACATAGAAAAATATTCCGTCAACCATCCTCTACCAGCCACAATCGGTCTAAAAGGTAGGCATTTAAGTTCTTTATGAATTTTTGGTAATCCACTGATGGTTGGTACGGTGGGGTGCTCAATGATGAAGAGATCATGCAAATACTCATTAATCTCTCTTTGCAATAGCATGTCATAAAGAGCCTGCTGGGTCTTCTGTTTCATAATATTTAGTTCATTCTTACTAATCAAGGAATAGGTCTTTTGATCACTTAATAATTCTTTCATCCATTGGACGTGCATTATTGCATCCATTACCACTATGGCTCCTCCTTTGTCAGCAGGTTTAACCACAATATCATTCCTCTCTTTAAGCTCTTTAAGTGCCTGATTTTCTTCTTTGGTTAGATTGAAAAACTGTTTCCCTTTTTGAGACATTCTTGTTCTCATTAACTCCTATTCACAGGCATGAATAAAAGAATTCATTGCTGGGTGGTTGAGGGGAACAAATGTGCTCGGTTTCTTGAGCATAATATTACTTTTAATGGGACATTTATCATTTCCATCCCCAAAAATATACTTCAAAGTAAGATTCCTTCCAAACATTCTAAGGTCCAGTGCAAATTCATCATGTGTAGATTTGGTTGCAGGAATAAAGCTGAGACATTTCTCTAATAGATTCATCTGAGAGTGAGTGAGCTGAATGTTCGAAATATTAACCACTAAAGAATTTATTGTGTTACTTTCCTTTTCTTTCTCTCTCTGCTTATAGATCTCCCTGTTCGAGAGACTTTGTTCATCATTAGAAAAGGGAGCTGCTCTGTGATGGTAACATGTTGTGCTCCTCTCTTAGGTATTGTTCCCAGTGGATGACCATTGATGCCAGTGCTTTTAAAAGGACTGGTATTACTGACATTAATAATTGCATCTGAGTCATGTTCTTGTTTGATAACACAAGCATTTTCATTGGTGACAATACTCCCATTCGGGACTGTTCTGACTATAGGCTCTTGTTTGTCCATGTGATGGACTTGTGCACTAACCAAAAGATCTCGAGATCTATGGTTATTATTATTGGTGTGAAGAGTTGTACCTCTCTGTTTAGGATTTCTATCTTCTTTCCATGGATGCTCATTGAAGTTTTTGACTTTAGGCCATTCAAATAAATGGCCTTTCTGTATATCATTAAAGTCTCTCATTAATTTCTGACTTTTAATGCCTTTTCCATTAACTTCATATGCTGTTAGCTTATCCTATAAATTCTCCAATTTCATGAAGTTATTATCAGACAAATTCATACTTTCAAGTTCTTTTTGTGTCTCTTCTATCAAGGTGCTTATTTCTTCTTCTTGAGGCTTGAAGAAGTCAACCAGCAGTTTCATATAACTGAAACTTGTCTGTATATTAATTGCTTGCCATTTGGTCAAAAGCTCAGAGTAGGCGTTTCCATAACTGGGCATACATCTAACCCTGAGACCTCTAGGAATAACCTGATGATGTAGGCAGACTTCCATATGGAAATGTTGCCATTGTAATCTCTTTAGCTTAAAGGCCGCATTTTTAACTGTTTTAAAAATAGACTCAAAGTTTAGGTCAACCTTCTCAGTTTCCACAACTGAAAACTCAGTTGTTGCAAGATTCAACTGAATCAGCAGATTAATAGTGCCAGATATAAAGCCTGTCGCTAACTTCTTTCTTTCCATGTCAATTAAATCTAGAGACATTGCGTGGAAAAGGCAGTAAAAAAGTAGTGACTCTTAATACAAACTGCTGTTACAAACTGTGTGTGAAATACACAGCAAACAAAAGTCAAATCCAGAAAAAGAAGTGAATTCCGCCAAAGAACGCTCAGCAGAACAAAAAACAATGTAAATATTGGAAGAGCGTTTCACCACAGGTATTAGTATTTCATCTGAGTATTCAAAACTTGCTAAACAACCAAAATGGCAGAAAGACAGCTTCAAAACAACAGCTTCAATAACAGGCTTTTACCATGTTGAATCCACAATATATGAAATATAGAGCTTTGCTGTTGTAAAAGTCAAGTGGCGTTGTAATTCTATAGCTTTAAAACATGTGGATGTCATAAAAACAGAAAAAAACTAACATAAAAGTGAAGAACCCTTCTGATGTAAACAATGGACAAGCGCTTTCAGCTTTTTCAAGCCTTCTTCAGATCCAAGTAGGTAAGCTGGGTTCAGTGTTTAAAAGTTGGTATCATCCAATGAAACACCTCAGTGAATGATGAATGTTAACCAATCAAGTTAGTCCATTGGTACACACCTCCATAGCTTGAAGTTAAAACTCTTTATTTAAAACTCTTTGTTTAAAACAACATGACAGTTTGATGTTTCTAAGACAGACTCAGACATATTTTCAGAAGGAATATTAGTTAAAATTTTACAGTAGCTTCTGATTAAAAGAACAAGCTCTGCATAAAAGCCAAGATTTTGAGAGAAAAATAAAAAAAATAAAAAAATAAAGATGGTCATTTAGGGCGCTTCTTTTTACTTCATTTCAACAGTTTCTTTGGGACATCAGAGCCTAAGTCAGTATACCTAGGGTTTCTGTCAATAAAAACAGGTCATAAGTGAGCATAGCTCATTGCTCGTCTATTTTTAAGAAATGGATGAAAGAATTATTAAGTGATCGAAAGACCGATTC
Organism: Protopterus annectens; assembly: GCF_019279795.1. Classification (NCBI taxonomy): domain Eukaryota; kingdom Metazoa; phylum Chordata; order Ceratodontiformes; family Protopteridae; genus Protopterus; species Protopterus annectens. The sequence continues at coordinate 1,961,710,652 of NC_056726.1, forward strand.
CTTGATTAGTAAGAATGAACTAAATATTATGAAACAGATGATCCAGCAGGCTCTTTATGACATGCTATTGCAAAGAGAGATTAATGAGTATCTGTATGATCTCTTCATCACTGAGCACTCCACCGTACCAGCTATCAGTGGATTACCAAAAATTCATAAAGATCTTAAACACCCACCTTTAAGACCAATTGTGGCTGGTAGAGGATGGTTGATGGAATCTATTTCTATGTTTATTGAACAAGAACTAAAAAAGATGCTACCTAGGGCCTCCACTGTGATTAAAGACACAGCTGAGTTTCTACAACATCTGTATATAGCTCTAGAACATCATGATGATCTTGAGAGTCTGCTATTGGTAACCCTAGATGTGAATAGTTTATTCACTTCCATACCAAATAATTATGGCATTGAAGCAGTAAGAGAATTTCTAACTGAAGGGAAGGTAGAATCACGTTTGATATGTGATCTTTTGGAAATCATGTTGGAGTACAATGTGTTTACCTATGACAACAGCTACTATTGGCAGAGATGGGGGGTTGCCATGGGCACGCCCTGTGCCAATAGTTATGCAAACTTGGTTTTAGCCAACTGGGAGAGAGCTTGGTCCAAGGATGCTAATAACATTTGGAATGACCAGATAATTCTATACAATCGGTTTGTGGATGACACCTTCATTGTATGGAAGGGCAAAGAAGAAGATTTAAGAAGCTTTGTTAACTTCCTGTCACAGACCACTACTTTCCTGAAATTTGATGTAAAACATCTAGAGATGATTGACTTTCTGGATGTAAGATTATCTCTTGATCCGGGGAAGGGCATAGACACTTGCCTCTATAGGAAAGATATGTGGCAAAACCACATGCTCCATTTTTCCAGTATGCATCCCAGGCATATTTTCTCTAACATTGTTGAAAATCAAATTGCAAGGATTTCAAAGCTATGTACAGAAGAGGCAACTTTTCTCCAGGAAGAAGAGAGGCTTATTAATAATTTCAGCCAACAAGGATATGGAAAGAGAAGTTTAGAACTAAACAAGACCAGAATCAATGACATACGTAAAGGAAAAGGCGAATCTTTTTATTCCTGTATGGTCAGAGAAGGTGAAAGTACACCTTCCCCAGCTATACCTAGAAGAACATCTAACTTAAGGGTCAATTTGACTTACACCATGGACCATGATAACGTATGCCAGGTGATCAGGAAGTTCTGGCCAATTCTAACTTCGGATAAAAAGTTAAAAGAGATTGTTGGAGATAACTCAAGTTTCCTTTTCAAAAATAAAAAGAATCTCAAAAGGATTTTATGCTCAAATGATGGGATATGTAACAACTACGTGCATAATAATTCATCAGGAACAAAGAAATGTGGCTTCTGCAAGGTCTGCAATGTAATCAATTGTAGCAACACATTTAAGCATCCGGTTACTACACAGACATTTGTTTTTCATGGATTAGCTAATTGCCTAACCAGCAATATTGTTTCCATAGCGACCTGCACTTCCTGCACAGCGTTTTATTTTGGAAAAACTAATATGAAGCTAAAGGAAAGAATTATCAAACATCGATCTGATATACGTAACAGAAAGGAAACAAATTCTCCTTTTCTTCATTTACGTGAGCATGAGGGACAGCGCTTTGTTTTCATGGTCATTTAAAAGATACGTTTTACTTCCAGAGAAGGAGACCTGACCAATCTGACTGAGAGAGAGGACGCCAAATGGATAATGCGGCTGAGGGCAGATAACCCCCCTGGCCTTAATGGCTGTGTTCCCTTAAAACCTTTTCTTAAAAATAGACGAGCAATGAGCTATGCTCACTTATGACCTGTTTTTATTGACAGTAACCTTAGGTATACTGACTTAGGCTCTGATGTCCCAAAGAAACTGTTGAAATGAAATAAAAAGAAGCGCCCTAAATGACCATCTTTATTTATTTATTTATTTATTTCTCTTAAAATCTTGGCTTTTATGCAGAGCTTGTTCTTTTAACCAGAAGCTACTGTAAATATTTAACTAATATTCCTTCTGAAAATGGGTCTGAGTCTGTCTTAGAAACGTCAAACTGTCATGTTGTTTTAAACAAAGAGTTTTAAATAAAGAGTTCTAACTTCAAGCTATGGAGGTGTGTAGCAATGGACTAACTTGATTGGTTAACATTCATCATTCATTGAGGTGTTTCATTGGATGATACCAGCTTTTAACACTGAAGCCAGCTTACCTACTTGGATCTGAAGAAGGCTTAAAAAAGTTGAAAGCGCTTGTCCATTGTTTACATCAGAAGGGTTCTTCACTTTTATGTTCATTTTTTCTGTTTTTATGACATCCACATGTTTTAAAGCTGTGGAATTACAACGCCACTTGACTTTTACAACAGCAAAGCTCTATATTTCATATATTGTGGATTCAACATGGTAAAAGCCTGTTATTGAAGCTGTCGTTTCAAAGCTGTCTTTCTGCCATTTTGGTTGTTTAGCAAGTTTTGAATACTCAGATGAAATACTAATACATGTGGTGCAACGCTCTTCCAATATTTACATTATTTTAAGAAGATGACAAAGATAATACAGTGATTATGGCCATAATATGTTGTTACCTTTCTTGTAAAAACACGTGCAGCAATAGTTTATTAGGAAATGCAAACTAGTTCTGTTTAAAGGGGGTACTGTTACAGAAATACAGCATTGTAAGGCATATGTTACCTAAAGTGAGGTTAAGAGAGTGCAGCCCCTGTGATCAAACTAGAGCTGCCCCACTCTGAGTAATTATGTAACATATTCACACTCTTGCTATGTTGTATTATGATAGAAAGTGTCATTATTTATAAAAATAAGTACCTTTATTTAGTAGTGATACATTATATACATTTTTTCTGTTGAGAGACTTTGTCATGTGTGAAGAATTTTGCTGCATAAACTTGTGTTAATCAGTGTAACTCTCTCTCTCTTTATATATGTATGTATATATGTATATATATATATATATATATATATATATATATATATATATATATATATATATATATATATATATATATATATATATATACATGTCATATTTTACTAATTTGAACTACTAAACATATGTTTGGAATACTTTATTATGGGATATTTGTTTAATTCTTTTCATGTAGTATGATTTATAGTTCTACTGTGAATCATCAATTTACAAAGACGTCCTGTTCGATTCTCAGAGACATGCATGAATGGGCGTACCTTCATTGAAGGTTGTGCATCAGGGCTGGCAAGTTGGCACGTAAAAATCTACTGCCAATCATTAGCAGACCGGAGTTCTGCTGTGGCGACCCCTAACCGGGAAAAGCTGAAAGACACAACAACAGGGTACTTGAAATGCTGAAAACATAATGCCCAAAACATTAACTTTAAACATTTTTATGCGGGGGTGGGGGCGGGAGCAAGCACCCTACACCCACTGATGTGGAGTGCAATCTCCTGCACCCATGAATGTCTATATATATATATATATATATATATATATATATATATATATATATGTATATACCAACTCTTTGTTAACACATACTTACAAATCGCATTAGCTAATGATTTCTTATGAAAAACAACTGATGTTGTATTTTTTGGGTTCGTGATGCTCAAAGAATTTCACCTCGACTATTTGTACAGGATTTAATAATTTATAGCTGAAAATAATAGCAGTAAGAGGATGCATTCTGGCCAGGGCATAGAAATTATTATATATTTTTTAATATATTTGTAGCTGAGTCTGCCATCAGTTTTGTAAAGAGTAGAAATATCAAAAGATAAATCCTTCTGTTTTGCCATCACTTTTTGAAGGAAAAGTCTACTTTGCATACTACCTTTATTGTCTGAACTACACTGATGAAGTGGCAGTGACGTGCTTTCCAGTAGGACCTACATATCGGGAAACAGTAAGGTCATTGATTCAACTGAGCATTATAAAGTGAAAAATACATTCTAAGAGGTATTAGGAAACTGTTAGGTATTTAGAATGGTATTTGGCTATTTGGAAGTCATCTAGAAAGGAAAAGAAATAACGCTACAGCAAGATGATAGCTTACTGAAAAGACATACATCAGAGTTCAGTTATATGAGCACTGTTATTTATTATGTTTTATTGACTTCCCATTTGGTAAAGAGAGATTTTTAACTGTGGCATATGCAGACATCTTAATGGTGGTTTCTGTGAAAAAGGTAACCTTTTTTCTTACACAAAAATTACACCAAATGATGCAAGTATCCTGAACTCCTGTTAGAAAGAACTTTCAGGAATTTAAGATTAAAAAATATGAATTATAGATCTGGAAGTTAGAAATCCAAATTAGTAATGTAAATATATAGATTTAAAATGCTCACTATAAACACATGCTGGGGACCATCACAGACAACTGAACGGAGTTTATGGAGCATTTGGAAAACAGGATGAGATCATATAGGTAAATAGGGATGATACAGTTCACAGTGACATTTTGGATTTAAGGTACATCTCATCGACTAGACTAATTATTACTGAACTTCAAAAAGACCGGTGCAGATTTACTAGGAAAATAACTGGTTGTTTTTGCTACAACATAAAAACAGACCAACAGAATGGAGTCTGTCTCAATGCAATGTTCTCTGGGTTATTTAATAAAATTATCAAGGACAGAATTTGAAATTATGTTTAGGAATTGACCTAGTACATTTTTATCATCCCAAAAGAGGTAATATTATTAAATTTAAAGTGCAAAAAATAGAGGCAGCTTTAAGAAAACATGAGCAGGAACAAAAGTATTTATTTGTTTGCTCAGATCACCAGCTGAAATTAAGACTGATATCCCAGCTTTGTTTTAACAAACAACAAATGGGTAAATGTTGCTTTCAGACTACAAGATAAATTATTATATGGACTTCAAGTCTTCTAACCATGTATGGACGGATATAGGTGGATATATGTAAATATATATTGAAACATTGTCTTATCTTGACTTTATGTACTGCATCATGCTAGTGTGTCTCTGCTTCCTGAGATCTTATGATTTTATTATTGAACTTCCCAAGAATATCTATTTTACATGAACAGCAAAAAGTAATACTGCACAATCTATAATTAGGATAATATATATTTTTAAAAATGAAAATACTTAATGATGCATGCCTGTTAAAACTTATAACATGCTATTTTTGGGTGTATCAATAATACTAAAGTTAAAACTGTGACAAAAATAATCCTATGGAATTTATAACTAGAAAGATAAACTTGTTCTGTAAAGAAAATGCAAAGCACATACAAAATACAACTTTATTTGGTAAATGAATAGGCTTTGCATGGTGTAAAATGCCATGTTAAAGAAATAATTGTAGCACTGCTTGGTAGGTTTTTACTTAATTCTTCTACATTGTTTTCTTTTTGTTATATGTGGTTATTTTTCTTTTTATCAAAAATGAAACAGTTCAACTCTGTTAAGACGTTGAGTGCCCAAAACATAAATAATGTGATTGTGTCTGCAGTAAACAGTGTAGACATGGAAACAGAAGTGTCGATAGGAGGTTTAGTTCCTATTCTCACAAAACAGATCGATTTTTTTCTCCTGGCTTCATTACTTACTTGGAAAATGATTTGACTTTTTAGAGGTAACCTGAGGAATATTTTGTAGTCGTGACTTTTGGAAAGAAAAACACTTGTTAGTTCAGCTGCAAGGAAAGGAGGAAGCAGAGTTGGGAAACGTATATAGCAATCAAGGTGTGTCACTGAAGACACCAAAACAAACAGAGGTGTTATAAACTAGATTAGTTTCCTAGGAGACTACTGTAAAGTTTTTTTTCCTGGAGATGTATACTGGAACAATACTGAAACCTGAGAACTGGCAGCCCTGGTACATAAGCCCGTCTTTGACTGGTTGATGAATAGTTATTGTAGCAGCCAGCTGACAAAAATCTTCTGATGAGTTCTGGTTGCCACCACATGTTCTTGGCACTATTAGCACAACACAACCAAAATGGACTTTTAAGAAGATATTTTTTTTCCAAAAACTTGTTCAAGCACTGAAATGGTGCTAAAATTAGATCTTGTATGAATATCTCTGCAACTGATACCTCAATTTCTGCACAAGTTAATCCATAATTTGTCTATCTGGGAGTGACAGGAAAAGAGTCCCAAAGATATTCATAGTGTAGTAGTCACTACAGTTGATACAGTGTTATGCACAGCATATATTCATTAGCTTGTATTAAAAACCCTGGAAAGTGCTTCTTACCCTAGCTACCATATGGCAACAAACTTAAATCAAGCATCCTGTGACACACAGCTGTGCTCTGCAAAATTAGACCAAAGTACTCCATCATCTCATTCTGTTTAGATGTATTCAGTGATTAGCAAGTAACTGTAACACTGGGTTTTTAAAATCATGACAAAACTCTTCCTAGATAATACTAGTATTAGAACTATATAGCTCACTGCTTGAAAACTGCAGCAGACACATGAAACAATTCCCTAGAATATGAAAGAAAGAATCTGCAGTCAACCACATTTGAAAATGTAATTATGGACATCTCAATAATGGAAATAAAAAAAAACAGCCATCACACTAAGTCAATGAGCCAAAATAAATCAAAGTTATATTGAACCAACCAAAAACAAACTGGTTTCAACATTACAGTCTTCATCAGTGTTATCCAAATAACACAGCTCAAGGACTTATCCAACAGCTGGAGTCGAAGAAAATGAAATATACCAAACAATATCACACCAGTACAGAAAGGCACACGTCTTGAAAATGCCAATAATGAAAACCAAAAAACAACCAGCACATTGTCAATGAGCCCAAATAAATCACAGTTTTATGGAACTAACCAAAAACAGACTCATTTCAGCATTAAAGCCTTCAGCAGTATTATAACAAAAACTGTTCTATTTTTGGTTGGTTCAATAAAATGTTGATTTATTTAGGCTCATTGACAATGTGCTGGTTGTTTTTTGATTTCCATTATTGGCATTTTCAAGCTGTGAGCTTTTCCTTACTGGTGTGACATAGTCTGGTATGAATTATGGACATCTCATCTAATAGTATTTTAGATACTAGTAACAAAAAAACAGGCAAACAACCAGCTGGCAAATATAAACTGTCCCACCAAACAGGTAAAAGTAACAGCAAAGAAAAATATGGTAGCAGTTGTACGAAGTATAGCTCCAGACCACCTAAAATAAACCAAGAACTTTAATATTCGGTAAGCGCTTTCACCACTACCCGTGGCTTCCTCAGACCATATACAAATGTAAAAACACACACAAAGAGGTTTTTAAAACTGTTCCTGTATACCTCATTAACCTGAACGACCACTCCCAGTCAATCAGGTTGCTGTAGTCACACTCTCTTTTAAAACATTAGTCCCTTCATCTATATTACATAGTACTACTTTTAAAATACAATTTTTATATCACATTAAAAATCTAGTTCAGCAATCAAAGCATTCAAAGCATTCATAGGCATCTACAAGCATTTCATATTTAGAAACATTTCAAAGCATTACTTCTATCAGCAGCATATCAAATGCTATATATTATGCTAAGCATCATTATGTGAACAACAATGATACTAAAGTCTCTTTATTATATATGCTTTGCTAAGTACATATTGCACTGTTATCTGCTTTGCTTCAGATATGTACTGTTACTTAAAAATTATTACAATAGCATAGCTAGGTCTGACCTTCCATATATTCCTATTACTTCTAACAGTATAAATAAAGCTGCAGTTTAAAATGCAAACAAGTTACCCATGCCATGTGTTCAGATTCCATTTTAAAAATCTGACTTCTTCCCATCACATTTTCAACTATTAAACTTATCCAGCAAGTGTAATCCACTTAAGATATATTTATATTGCACCGCTGTTATGTTGTTTTCCATTTCCAAACGTTAGAAATGTTAAAAGTGAGAGAGATGCGCTTGTTGTCATTGAAGCGCCTTTGCACATGCGCAATGATGTCATCACACTCGGCAAATGCTCCGTTTTACTTCCTCCCATATATGTACTTCATAGCAATCTTATCATAGACAACCCATATTTACAAACATATTTAAGTGAGTGCTGTTACGATAGGTTGAGTAAAACTCCAGAGTGTTCTTACTAACTGGAAATAATTTTTTAAATATGGGCTGTCTATGATAAGATTGCTAAAAATAAGATTTGAGAACCAAAGCATCCATCTATCCATCTTTAAATGGCTGTTAGAAGCCCCTATTCACATAAAGTACATTATATTTAAAGTACTATATAGCTGTTTAGGAATGCCTTTGGCAAACAGTAATAGATTGTTCCGAATGTGCTATGAAGTATATACTTGGCGTTCTATATGTAGGACAAGAATATGAAATAAGTCCTGTTTTTAAGTAAACTGGTGATGTATATATTTGCACTAAACTGCTTATATATATATATATATATATATATATATATATATATGTTGAACTATTATTATCCATAGAATATATATTTTATGGTTTGAATGGGGAGCCCAGGGGTACAGAGTTAAAGTTTGGTTTATTATATTTGTATAAAACTGTGCCTGGATGTATGCATATAATGTGTCTGGTGCTGATATTCACATATACCTGACTGACAAATGAAAGACAGAAAAGCAACAATATGATTTGATTCTATGGGAAAAGCATACATTTCCCTACACTGGAACTGTTTATACATATGAATTTGTGACTTGGTGTACTTTAAACTATCTAGCAATCATATATATTTTATAATACCTGGCTGTCTTATACTGAATGAAGAAAGTGGGAGGAAGTAAAACGGAGCACTAACTAGGCTGGACAAGGAGAAGGTTACAGTTAGCTGCCTGTCTGGTGCCAGGATCCGCCACATAACACAAGCACTCAGGTCACTCCAGAACAAGTACAAATACGACTCTGTCATTGTACATGTTGGTGTGAATGACCTGAGACGTACCTCCCTGGACTACATGAAAAAAGACATGGAAGAGCTCTCTGATCATGTAGCCCAGACAGGTATGACCCTGACCCTGTGTAGCATCCTGCCCTCACCAAGAATGATGCCACAGTATAAAGAAAAAATGATCAACTTCAACAATTGGATAAGTTTCTGGTGGGGATCCAGTATTTGTCTGCCTGGGATGACATGCTTGACAAGCCACGTTGCTTCGCAAGAGATGGCTTGCACCTGTCACCCTTATGCTTTTGAATACTGGCAAAGACTCTTGCTGCCCCATAGTGCCTTTTTTAGGCAAGGCTCAAAAGACAAACCCACCACCGTAAATAGCACAAGTAACCAAAAACTGAGGGTAATGTTACTCAACGCCAGAAGTCTAAACCTCAAAATGCATGAACTCGAGGCACTCCTCAGTATGGAGAACATCGATATCTGTGCAGTAACAGAAACCTGGTTTAAGGCTCCAGAGAGCACCCCAGCACTACCAGGCTATAACTCATACCATACCTTTCGGCCACAGAACCTGGACTGAAACACAAAAGGCGGGGGTGTATCCATATTCATCAAGGATACTCACACCTCCAGGTTAGTGGTGCAGCAAGATGCATCAGAGATCATCCAAGTGCAACTAACAGTCCAAACTGTAGCTTGCTACACATCACCCACCATGACCCAGGACCCCCATTCCACATTTCTGGAGACACTGGGAAATATGAAGGTCCTACCAAGCACCCTAATACTGGGTGATTTCAACTACCCAAACATTAACTGGGAGAACTACTCAAGTACCAACTCCCTTGCCCAATGCTTCCTAGAATTTATAAACTCGAATGCCCTGGATTAACTGGTCAACACCCCCACCAGAGGGAACAACATATTGGACCTGGTCATCACCAACATGAACGACCGGTGTTCCACACCTGACGTCAACCCCACGCTGGTTAGATCAGACCATAGACTAGTCACTCTGGATATTCACATTCGGCCCCCAATGCCAATCAATAAAACCACTGTGGAAAACATTTCAAAAGCAAACTTCACGTTGCATAAGGCCGAGGTGGAAAGGTTCACAGCCCCCACACCAATGGACAATGCTGTCCAAGTTGCTGAAACCCATACAAAGGCACTCTATGATCATCTGCAGGAATGCATGGATCTTGCTATCCCAAATAAAACCAAGACTCACTCCTCCAAGAAAAGGAAACCAGTCTGGTGGACCCCTGCCGTAAACAGGCTCTACAACAGAAGGAGGAAACTAGTACAGATAAGAGCAAAATCCCTAGAAGGAAAGACATCCCTGATCAGTATCAGCAAGAAATTATGATCCCTCATTAAATCACCCAAGGCTAGCTTCAAAAGAAAAATTGCCAAGGACTCCAAAGATAACCATAAAGCATTCTTTAGCTATGTCAAGAACCTAAGTGAAAACTCTCAGATCTGCTCAGAGTTGGTGCAGAATAGCACAAAATACACTGAACCAACTGATATTGCCAACATTTTGACAGACAGGTTCAGTGCAAACTTCACACTCTTCACACCCCCTAAAGGGCCCATAACCATACCAGAAGAATGTAAGGCCCCGGCAATCACTGACACACAGGTTAAAACAACCCTATCCAAAGTAAAAAACACAGCCTCAATGGGATGAGACAGTGTCCCAGGCTTTGTCTTACAAGAGCTTCAAAATGAACTAACCCTTCATCTAAACACACTGTTCAAACTCAACTTCTCTGCAGGCTACCTACCCACAGAGTGGTGCACAGCAACAGTTATCCCACTCCACAAAGGTGGCACCACAACGGACCCTGGGAACTATCGCCCTATAAGCCTGACTAGCCTGGTCTGCAAGGCTATAGAGCACATCATCATGGAACTCATTAACAGAGACACTGGGAACCTCGAAACTTTGGACCCCACCCAGTTTAGCTTTGTTAAGGGCAGATCATGCCTCCTAAACCTGGTGGACTTCTTTGAGACAGTAACCAAGGCATTAGATGAGGGTAAGGAGGTCCACACAGCCTACCTAGACCTCGCAAAAGCTTTCAACACCATTCCCCATTATGGTATTATAGACAAACTCACCAACCTGAACATTAACCCCTACATCATGAGATGGGTTGCAAATTGGCTCATGGATAGAACCCACATGGTGAGAGTTGCAGACTCTAAACCGGTTATAAGTGGCGTCTCCCAGGGCTCAGTCCTAGGACCCCTCCTGGTCAGTATATACTTCTCAAAGGTACAGACAAGCACAGGAGGACTTTGGCTGACCAAGTTCACAGACAACTGCAAACTAGGGGCCATAACTGATTCTCTGGCTGATACAGACACCCACCAGAAGGGTCTCACTGAGACAGATACCTGGTGTCAAAATCATGGCCTCAAGCTGAATGTCAAAAAGTGCATAGTCATCCCCTTTGGAAAAAACAAAGTACCCGCGAACTACCACATCGGTGGTAGTCCCCTAAATACAGAAAAAGTAATAAGGGATCTGAGGACCCAAATAGATCGCAATCTCTCCTTTGATAATCATATTGCCAAGGTAGTTAGAAAATCCTTCTATGTGGCCCACTTAATCTCAAAAGGGTTCACATCCAGAACAAAGGAGATTATTGTGCCTCTCTACTCATCACTTATTAGACCCATTATAGAATACAATGCCCCATTTGGGATGTACCTTACAAGGCACCTGCAACAGCTGGAAAGACCACAAAAGTACCTCACTAAGAGGATTACTGGCCTCAAACAGATGACCTATGCAGCCCGGCTAAAGAAACTCCAGCTGTACTCGGTTGCATACCGCTTACTCAGAGGTGATCTCTGCTTGACATACAAGGCCATATCCAACCCAGAATTGATGGATATGCTCCACCTAAAAAAAAAAAACAAATCCCTGAGAGCCACACGCTCTAGGGATATAAACCTTACCACAACAATAAATAGGACATGCTGGAGGGATAGATTCCTGACCCAGAGACTCCCCATGCTTTGGAACAAGATTCCAATCTACATCAGGCAGAGCCACTCACTAGCACTCTTCAAGAGAAACCTTGACAGGTGGATGAGAAACAGAAAATTTGCCACAGGGATCACTGCAGTAGCTCTGCTGGACAGAGGCGCAGGGAACTAATGGCTCTGATGGTCAGAGGCACAGGGAACTAATCTAAGGGGGTGGCGAAAGCCAACACACTCTGACTAGGCTTATAAATGCCCTTGGGCAGATAGCCTAGTACTTACCTATGAACCTATAAACCTATTTTCCAAGTGTGATGACATCATTGCGCATGCGCGAAGACACTGCAATGACAACGAGCACATCTCTCTTATTTTTTAACATTTCTAACTTTTGGAAATGGAAAACAACATAATGGGTGCAATATAAGTATATCTTAAGTGGATTACACTTGCTGGATAAGTTTAAAAGTTGAAAATGTGATGGGAAGAAGTCGGATTTTTAAAATGGAATCTAAACACATGGCATGGGTAACTTGTTTGCATTTTAAACTGCAGCTTTATTTATACTGTTGGAAGTAATAGTAATATATGGAAGGTCAACCTAGCTATGCTATTGTAATAATTTTTAAGTAGCAGTACATATCTGAAGCAAAGCAGATAACATAGTGCAATATGTACTCAGCAAAGCATATATAATGAAGAGACTTTAGTATCATTGTTGTTCACATAATGATGCTTAGCATAATATATAGCATTTGATGTGCTGCTGATAGAAGCAATGCTTTGAAATGTTTCTAAACATGAAATGCTTGTAGATGCCTATGAATGCTTTGAATGCTTTGATTTCTGAACTAGATTTTTAATGTGATATAAAAACTGTATTTTAAAAGTTAATACTATGTAACTATAGATGAAGGGACTGATATTTTAAAAGAGGGTGTGACTATATCAACCTGATTGACTGGGAGTGGTCATTCACATTAATGAGGTATACAGGAACAGTTTTAAAAACCTCTTTGTGTGTATTTTTACATTTGTATATGGTCCGAGGAAGCCACGGATAGTGGTGAAAGCGCTTACCGAATATTAAAGTTCTTGGTTTGTTTTATGTGGTCTGGAGCTATACTTCGTACAACTGCTACCATATTTTTCTTTGCTGTTAATTTTAGATACTAGTACTGTACTTATGATAATAAGGGTGATTGCTGCGTATTGTAACTTATGTTGCATATTTCAAGTTATGGGATAGGAATCATGAGCACCCAAGACTAAATATACTATAGTTTCTCTAAAAAATACATTGTTAGTATTTTATATTCTGATGGCATTTATTCTGCTTTACTGAATTAAAATGTTATAATAATTGGAACAAGGCATTTCCTGCATGTGAGTTGCAACATATGTTTTTATTAGACAAATGCACGTGATTTCCTCTTTGAAAAAAAAAATCACACTTGTCTGTGTTTAATCTCATAATCTTTTAGTCTCCCAGAGACTTTCAGTAAGTTACCTAGATGTGCTTCAACATTTTCTCCATCACTAAGATAACATTCTGGTAGCACTGCATATTAGGAAGTTCTGGAGTATTTTTTTACTATTTGCTGCCAAGCAGTGGGTGCAGATGGTAATAAACCATATTCTCTATCTGTTAATTGTTAATTTCTGTTTCCATTTGTAAATGTATCAAAAGCATGATCATTTTCCAAAATTGTCCTCCCACAAGTCAAGTCTACAAAATTATCGTCTGTTTTTGGACTCGGTAATACTGGATTGATGTTAAATATGAAACCTTTACATATACAAATATTCACCAATTAAAATGTTCAGCAAAGAAATTATAGGTATAGACCAGTCACTGTTCTTTACCTTAGACAGCACTCAGGCATTTCCAAACCTATTAAATCACTTCATCTTTAAGGTATTAAACCACAAGGTATTACTTTGCCCTTTGAATTTCAGGATAACTTTCAGTTGTAGTTCATTCTAGTCTTCATACCTTTTAATTATCTTGTATCTTTAGCAAAAAAAAAAAAAAAAAACTTATTTAGTCTTTACCAATACATCTGACAAGTTTGTATCGGTAATGATCTTGTTTTTGTTCTTCCTCGTATCTGCAGCTTTTGAGACCAGTTCATATTAAGCTATGTTACCTACTGCATATCACTGTCTTACCTTCATCACATACATATGGACTCAACTTTTGCATCCTCCTTCTATATATTACCTTTCCACTAATTTTGTCCATTCTGATAACTTATTCCTCTGTATAAGTCTTTAGTAACCCGTGAGCTTTACATAGTACATGTGAGAATAATCATAGGTTTATAGAGTCACAGGTACTCTCCAGGCTATTGATCTGTGAGGATCTTAAGAAGCCTAGCCTTACATTCCAGTGGTAGTTTTTATCCTTATATTTTGAATAAATAGCCCAGAGATAGGCAGAACATGAATACGTAGAGGCATTTACATATTCCCCCTATCCATGAGGGATAGAATTGCTAAACTGGGATGAATCTGTGGTTACCCATCCATTCCACCAAATTATTGTTGAATAGAGCAAGAGAAGTACTTTATGTGAAGTGGAGGAAGATTCCATAGAAGGGGTATTCTCTGTGATAAATAACTATCCCTCCAAAATATTCTATTTATTTTAAAAAAGAGATAAAAGCTTCAGATTCCCTGAGTAGGTGTTTACAAGGGTTCCTATTACCTGATCGAACATTTAGGTTAGTGAATACTTAAACGTCGATGTAGTAATAGCGAAAGCAAAACGCTGTGAACAGCCGATTTAACGCAGGGAAATAATTCCCTTGTCTGTCATGCAGATTTTGTCCCTTTCCCCACTGCAGAGCAATCTCGGAGTTGTTATATTTAATTAGGGGGGTGTAGGGGGTACAGTTAAATCAGCCATTCGCTGTTTTAATTTTCCAATATTACCAGGTCGACGTTTAGGTATTTGCTAACCTAAACGATCAGGTAATATAGGCGCATTTACAATACTATTGGACTTGTGAATGTGTAATAGGTCTGACAAAATAAGATCTTTTGAAGCTCTGCACACAAGGCAGAGGTCACCTTTGTACGATACTAAGAAGTGGGACAAAACTTTCAGATGGTCTGCATAGCTTTTATAAGTTTGGCCCTTGATTTTTTTTTAATGAGAAAGCATTATGGACATTCTAGTTGCGGCAAGTGTTTTGACAGGTAAATACAAAAAGGGACATTATAGTCAGTGATTAGCCTAATGAGTGCTGCGTACAGAGGAATGATTGCTTCCTTGGATCTGAATGCAATACCTTTAGATACTTGCTGTGTGATGAAAAATAACTTGTTTACATCAGTGGATATGCAGTGATCACTGGACAGTTCACTAATCACATAGGTCCCTGATCCCTAAGTATGGGTTCAGTTTCCAGTGGCGTGTTGTTGATGTGATAGCTACAAAGGGAGCCATGCTTGACAAAGGATATAATTACACACTTCTTGGTATTTGTTTTTTGTACATGGTTTTGACATAAGCTGTTTGTTTGGAACAGCCCCTTTTAGAGGCTCTTAAAGTTGAATGGGGAGTGTAAGGAGTGCTGCAAGGAGTGGAATTTATTGTTAAGGCTCTTAGCATTGAGCTGCAATACCTTAATGTTATCTGGATTCAGTTTAATTATGTTGGAAGCTTTAGGAAACTGATATTGCCTAAAAAGGCACTATGGGGGCTGACAGGGATTTAGCTAATATACAAAAGCCTTGGGGGAAGGTGCAGGCCATCCTTAAAAAAGCATTTGGGACTGTCTATCATCTCTTTCCAGCCTGATATATATTGTACCCCTTTTGAATGACACCAAAAGTTAAGCCAACTACTGAAATCAATGATCTTTTTTGTATTGTAGAATCATTCTTGGTGATGGTGGAATGTTAGAAATATGGTCATTAATGCCTGGAGATTTAGCTTCACCTAATCATAATTGCCAGATTAACTCTTTAAATTCAGTTTTAGTTTCCCAGACCTCCTGAAAATCTCTTTCAACTTTCTCAAGTATAATAAATAAAAATTGATTAAGATTTTCACAGTTATTGAAATGTCTATATAAAGCATTATTTATTTATTTATTGGCATTTGTTTACTGGAAAATTCTGACTGAGCATTGCTTTTTTTCAGTGGAGGATAAGCTCCATTATACAAACATCAAGGATGTTGTTTGCATTGTTTCATTATTTACAGTCAGTTTCATTCATAAACAACAATTTCATTATTCAGGCATCTTTGACAGCAGTTACATCATTTGCAGACAGCTTGGATTAAAAGTGAAACTTACTTGGGTTGTATATGAATATTTTAATACAGGGAGGTATATGCAGTGCAATATCATCTGTATGCCTAGATTATCAAATTTTACATAAGAAGATTTGTTACTATAAAGATTTGTTCAAAATATAGGACACAGAAATCTAAAATAAAGAGTTAGAGCAGCAAAAGAAAAGAAGGCAGGGAAGAGGTGCAAGGAAGATAAAGGAGATGAGATGCTAGAGGACGATATAGTTGTGATAACAGCACACCAAGTTTTATGCAGCAGAGCAGTATAGCATGAATCGTTATAGCTATATTAGTACCAATTTAACCAGGGAAGGTGCAGTGCCATTTATCTATCAAGTGTTGCTTCATGGGTATTTAAAGTCTTTCAGGTTCCAAAAGTTCTTAAGTGGATTGGGATGGTATTCCAGCTATTAGCAATCCAGTGTGAATACAGGGAGCATCTTGCATTAATGTTTGCTTTCGTTATGAAAAGTAATGATTTGATCATGAAGCATAGAGATAACTCTTAGTAGTGTAAGGATGAATGATGGAGTGAAGAGATGTGATTTTTTTCAGTCCTTGTGAGTACAATGAAGAATTGTGTAGTTCATACCTCTCACACTCTTAGTGCAAGAAATCTAGACAAAGCCTGACAAAATGGGGGGGGAGGCAAAGGCCCAAAATAGGGGCAGATTTTAAATATTGCTCTTACAAACTTACAAAATTAGTAGAGTAACAAGGTTTGTGTTAATATACATTTTCTGAAGGACTGGAAGTCTGAAACTCAAATGTATGTCATTATTTAGAGACTTCAGTCCTCAGATCATCCCAGTGACTTGCCAGAAAACTGCAAATTTTATGAGGAATAGACCAAAAATATGAGGGGAAAAATCTGGAGCTTTATGGGGAGGTGATTGGGTAACTAAAATCAGATTCAAAGAATTAATAACACAATTATGATTAGATACATTAGTAGCATTCTCAAGATATATATATATACACACACACACACACACACATATATATATATATATATATATATATATATATATATGTCTGTGTGTGTGTGTGTGTGTGTGTGTGTGTATATACACACACACACACATATATACATATATTATATATATATATATATATATATATATATATATATATATATATATATATATATATATATATATATATATATATATATATATATATATATATATATATATATATATATATATATATATATATATGGGTCGCAGTTAAAATCTGTAATGTGTGTGTAATCTCAACAGCTGTCAACTGCATGTGGTCAACTAGGCACTTGATTGACAGGTCTGCTAGATTGCTAGATCAACAATCCAAAGAAAGGGCAGTATTCCCTTTCCCTGGGTACTGCACGATCCCAGAGCTTGTGTATATAGTTAGGTAGGGGGATGTGGATGGTACGGATACAGACACCTACATGGGGGTTGCAGTGGGTGCTTGCCCATTCCCTGCAAAAAATGATGCTTTATTTTGTTTTTTAAAAGTTTGAAATTGTATGGACTGAGGCTATTTCTTGGCGCATGCGTAGTCTGGTCTCAACTTTCATGTTTTTGACCATATGCGGTCGATATATGGCTCTATGTTGATCCATCAAAATTACATTTCATCGAAACGTAAATCGTCAAACTCACTTTTGCGAAAGTGCACTTTGTCAAAAATGCACCTTCTTGAAACACAAAATAACGAAAAAAAACAAAAAACAAAAAAATTAAATAAAAAACAAAACACTAAATCACATTTATGCAGGGGGCAAGCACCCCTGCACCCTCCATGTGGGGGCTGTGCCCCCACTCCCCTCCTACTTAAATATACTAACTCAGAGATCGTACTGCAGTGGGGAAAAGGATATGTTCTCTTATCCCCACTGTAACACAATTCGGTGAATCGGCTTTCGCAAAAGTGCACTTTTGACGTAGGGCACTTTCGCAGAAGTGGGCTCGGCCTTCTGTTTGTCGATGAAATGTACTTTCGAGAAACAGAAGGAGACCCATATATATATATATATATATATATATATATATATATATATATATATATATATATATATATATATACACATATATGGGTCTACCTGATTACTCTGAAAGCTGAGAAGACCGACAACGAGATAACTGACACCAGAAGATCGACAATGGAGAAGACCGACAGTTGAAAATCCTGATGCTGAAAACACTGACATGTTAAGGTAAGTGTGCGGTAGGGATGGACGTTAGGGTCAGGGTGCGGGTAAGGTAAGTGTGTGATAGTGACGGACGTTAGGGTTAGGGTGTGGGTCAGGTAAGTGTGCGATTGTGACGGACTTTAGGTTTAGGGGTGGGTTAAGTGAGTTAGGGTTAGGGTGCTGGTAAGGTAAGTGTGCAATAGTGACAGACTTAAGAGTTAGGGGCGGATTAAGTGAGTTAGGGTGCAGGTAAGGTAAGTGTGCGATAGTGACGGACATTAGGGTTAGAGTTTGGGTTAAGGTTAGTGCATAGATAGTTGTGTATGTAAGGTTTAGTGTAGGTTTGTAAGGTGTTTGGTGTGCTTGTGTTGTATGTGTGTTTTACGGAAAAGTTATTTGTTTTGTTGATTGTAGGGATTGTGGTTTGTCGGGCATGTGAAGTTTCGTGTTTTTGAACTTTCGGTTTTGTGGTATTGGTTATTTTGTTGTCGGTGTTTTGGCATGTCAGCGTTATCAGGTAGACCCATATATATATATATATATATATATATATATATATATATATATATATATATATATATATATATATATATATATATATATATATATATACAGAATATATATTATTTTTGGTAGTTGTTATATGTAAAGTCTTTTACAATGTTTTTTAAAGCAATTTGAATGAAATTTGCATGACTGTGGTTTATGGATATGTTTTTTGACACGCATTTGAACTTGTTATCATGTGAATTTGTATACCAAAAAGGTGAAACAGATGATGAAGTGGAGTATAGCAAAAATAGTCGAAACAGAAAAGAAAAAAGCTAACTCCACAATGCTGAATAAATTTAATAAAGATAAAATCAAAGTTTTCAGACCATAAGCCCTTCTTCAGTGTTTATAGACTTTCACAAAAACAGTAGTTCGTTTATGTATTAAAAACCTCATGACACAGCACAAACCTATCACAAAACATCAATTAAAACACCAATTAAGAAACTTAAAATTTAAAGCAACATTTTCAAAAAACATATATATACATTAGTAATAACAATAATAATACCCCCATTATTCTAATGCACTTGTTGCTTAGATAAATTAAATACAAAAGAATATGAATGGATCATTCAACTACAGACTGATGTTTATCCTGGTTTAAATAAGCAAGTAACATTGAAACCAATACTAAAAACTAAGCTCAATTTAATAAGTAGAAAAAAAACAAACAACCAGATTAAGCACTTCCGTCCAAATACATCAGGACTTCTTCAGAATCTAAATTAAAAAAACGAATCCCTCCTCTTTTATACCATCCCAATAAATCAATTAAACAATTACAAATTAAGCTAACATTTGTAACCAAGCAACCATTAAAAGTTAAAATTCATAGGAGCCAGGTCAAGGTAAAAAGACTAACCACAGGATTTAATAAAATCCATGTAGGCACAGTGTACAGCCTACATGGAATAGATCAGTGTACATGGTCACGGTTCACCCTTGGCAGTGCACCATGCATAATGCCAAGCTGTGCTCACATATAGATAGCTGACACCTGGCAGACGTCTAAAGAGACTGGATGCAGTTAATTATTATAATTTTTTTTTATTTTATTTATTTATTTTTTAATGTTAACTTTGCATTTGAGTGGCATGGCGTGGAGTGTAGCAGAGCCTAAGCAGAGCTCATACATACATGGCCGACACTTGCCAGACATCTGAAACCTAAAAATAGTAACTGGATGTAATTAATTATATATTTATAGTTGTGTTTAAGTGTGTTTGCATGGCGTGGCATGGTGCTCAGCAACGTAGTACTATATGTGAAGGCATACTAGTTTTCATAACATGCAACTAGCAACATGGGTAGAGTTGTGGTCCAGTCCACAACAGGCTGAATATGACTGCAAATTAATGTAATATTTTTTTGTAATTTTATGAAACTATTGTGAATTTTGACGCTGCTGCGCTCTGCTAAGCACTGCTCAGTCATGCTAAGCAGAGCATGAACATGCTAATGGCTACCACTGTTTGTGTGGTGATAAGCCTCGCTAAAACCACAGTTCTGCATGTTTCTGCACTGCTTCACTTCATGTAGCTGGTTTGCACACTGCTAAGTGATGCAGCACTTTTTTGGATGTTGCTCAATGACTTGTAAGGCTGGGAAAACAGCCTATATTAAGCCGAATAGGTAGGAATTCTGCAACAGTCATTGGAGTTCAATCAAATGTTGGTATAGCTGGTGGTTTTGGCAAAGGTGTGTGCTTTCAGGTGAAGAAGTGGGGCATTCAGGAGTCCAGGGTCATGGTCGGGCTCCTTGTTAAAAACCATGAACCCTGGCTGATACAGGGCAGATTTCAGGGCTCAGAGTTTAAGGTGGAGGCCTGGAACCATTTGGCCAGGAAACTCACCAGTGTTACTGGTATTTGCCACACAGTTGAGCAGTGTCAACACCATTATGATGACCTGAAAAGGAGAAAGAGAGACATCTGGGTCCAGGAAGCTCATGATAGGAATGTCCCACAAGTATGTAAATATGTCTTCCTCTAACCAAAATGCAAGCTGAATGTCTGCAAAACTGGTATGCATAATGGTGTGCTTCTCTCCCAACAGCTGCAGCTGAGAGGGCTCGCAATGTCAAATCCCATGCCAGGTGCCTGGCCAGGTTGCACTGTGAGAGCGGTGAGTACAGATTTAGTATGCCAACTGTAGTGCATAAAGCAAGAATGAGTAAAGCATTTACTGCAATAAAGTATACATGAGAAAAAGTGTAGTGCAATAAATGGGCAAGTAGAACTCTAGTGCAGTAAATGGGCAATTAGAGCTGTAGTGCAATAAATGAACAATAAGAACTGTATTTCAGTAAAACAATACCAATACAGTAAGCAAAATGTTGTTCACCAGGATTGTATTGTTAAAACCATTGCAGTAGAGCTGTGTGCATTGATTGTCCATGGTAAGGTTTCTGCAGTCAAGTGTAACACTGTAATAGCTCTAGCCAGCAAATCTAATGACCTGCAGACTGTATTGCTTAACTCAAAGTACTGTCCAAGGCTGTTTCCCGGCCAGTATTGGTCACATAATGCTCTCTCTTCCTCAGACAACAGTTAATAAAGGTATATGGGTGTGCTAGTCCAGTCCATGGGTAGATATTGTGTGTGGACTTCACAGATATTTCAAGCCAATGACAATAAAATGTGTTCACCAGCATTGTTGATTCTAATATACAGCTTTTTTTTAATATATGCAGTACGGCTGTATTCCATGCATGTGTATTCTACTGACACTGCAGTCTAGTTTAACACTTTATTAGTAATAGAATGCCAGAGCAATGTCCTGTAACTTGCATTGCTCAATTCATAGTTTAGTTCCAGGGACTCTCCAGGAAAGTATCAGTCACTCAATAGTCAGCAGTGACTCAGTAGCTCAGTCTGTTAAATGCTTTGTAAACAGTATGTTTTGCGAAACACAGTCCTGGGTTCGAATCCAGTGGTATGTAGCACTAAATTTTCAATATCAGTCATGTCATGATCACATTTTCTCCCTCACCAGGAATGCAACAAATATATGGGTGAGGTAGTCCATATTATGAGCAGATATTGTGTTTAGATTTCACAAAATGTTAACATCAATACCAAGAATGTGTTTATCTGCATTGTTGAGTCATAAATAAAGCTGTGTAATCCCAGCATGGCTGTATCTCTTGCATGTTTGTACTAAGTTGCTGCAGTCAATTATTACATTATTTGCAGATGTCCCCTGCAGTCACAGCTACTGGGTTCTACTCCCATGCATGCCAACTAAGGCATGACCGCTGTCTAGTTTACTTACTGTACACAGACATGCCTCTCAAGTGTCATAATTTATTGTGATGTAATTAAAACTGTCTAATCCATCTGTCACATTACACTACACACCTGTATAGTATTTCTATTCAGTGTTTTTAGGGGTATAATCTGCAATGTCAGTAATGGAATGCTTTTCTCTCTCTCCCAACCCCCCCACCCCTTATCTTCATTTATTTATTACTGTTATTTATTATTATGATTTACTATTGACATATTTTGTTAAACTAGCTATATTTTGGAAAAATGTGTTTGATTACTGTTATGTTTTATTATGATTTAATATTATATTTTGTTTAACTATATTTTGAAAAATGTGGCTGATTAGTGTTTTGTTTTATTATGATGCAATATTAACATATTTGGTAAACTAACTGTTTTGTTGGCCCTATGGTGTACTTCGTACTGGCATGTTTTTACCATATTGACTGTTATGTTACTTAATGTTGTATTGTACATAACATACATTAATTTGTATTTGGATGAATAAATATGATGTGCGCTTAATGGTTTGGTTATTACTAACCATAACTTATTGCTATACCTATTTTACCACAGATCGTCAAGGTAGGCCAGTTCCAGCTGATCTCCTTACCTTGCCTCAACCGGCCATGGCACTGGATCCCAGCATGTCTAGGACCCAGACTGGTGGTGCCCCCTTTGCTACCCCTGCACTACCTGCAGCATTGGGTAGTACCACCACACGGGATGGGGACGGCCCCCATCTGGGAGAGATGGTGGAGGTAGAGTTGTCACCCAAGTGGAGAAACCAGTCTTGGTGCACAGGATAGTCCAATGTGGCTATGATCACTGCCTGTGCCAGACTGAAGGCATGGTGGGGCAGCCCAGTCCTGCTGCCCAGCCACCCTCGGGGAAGTGATGGAGCAGTGCCAACAGTCCCATGGGTGGGGTCGTGAGTCATGCTGCTGATGTCTGGAGGAACATGGGACTCAGATTCCACAATGACCTCCCTCTCCAAGGTGTTCACCCCCCTCATGTGTCACACACCTCCTCTGTTTGCTGTCTTGTCTGTTTTTGTCTGTTTGCAAATGCATCCTCACCTACCCAACTTACCTCCCCCACACATACCTGTGTCCCTTCCCCAACATTCCACTCTCACCTTAAAAAAAGGGCACCTGTATAAAAAAAAAATCTTCCCATACATAGCTCTCCATTTCACACACATATCAACTGAACACTCGTAATTTGGTCCAATTGGCTTGACAATGCAGTTATGTTGTCCTCACTCCTCTCTCTGGGGTTTGAGAATGCAAATTCATCTACAAATTCTGTCAAAGTGCACAGTTGTTGCTGTACAAGAAATGGATAGCTATGGTTCTTTCCTACACCCTTCATGCACATCCCTCCCTGCCTTTCAATATGTTTTTTCCCCTGTTTGCCCCATTTCACCACTTTCCTATCGCCTCTTTTTTCTTTTCTTTATATTTTTTTAGCGAGGTGCTGTGTGACATGCTCTGTCACGCAGCTTTGCTAAGCTCAGCTAAATAGAGCTATAATGACTATATGTGTTTTTAACATTGTAAGACACATGTACAAAATAAATAACTCTGACATCTTTCAAACCCGTCACACCTGCAGCACACTGCATTAGCCCACCATGCCACAAAACTCTTACTTAAAACAGGTGTTTTAAACAAAACATAATAATTGCCAATTACAATCATTAGGCGTGTTTCAGCAGAGCTGCATGCCGAGCTGCACTGCACAAACTGGAATAAAAAGCAATGAAAAAATTGGAAGTGTACCTTGGACTCTGGTGCAATAGTGCACCACTAGACAGCCAAAGACATGATAATGGATGTTACTGAGGCCTGGGATAGCAGGTAAATGTTCCCTTTTATCAGAAACATGTATAAAGTCACCTGCTAAAGCATTCATGGAAAAATACATATTCAGCTGGGTCTCTGGTGCTGAAATACATTCATATAAAGCCATGCACTTACTTATGGATGTAGAAAACATTTGTTACAGCCTGTAGATAAAACACCAGTATGAGGACCACCACGATTATGCAGCAAAAAAATCTTCTTTATTGAATACAAAGAGAAATGAGCGCTTTCATGTACGGACTGTACGCTTCTTCAGATCTATTTGATTAAATCTAAAACAATTCCTTATATAGTATAAAATAAGTGGCAAATTGCATCAATTAGTCAATTAGTATCATAGTTACAAAGTTAAGTGCAAAAAGCTGTTACTAAAGTCAGTACTATTGCTAAAACAAAAGCTAACTCACTCTATATACAAACAGAAACAGTTTTTAAGAAAGACACAAAATATCAGAAAAACAGACATGTAGGGGACATAAAAATATATGTATATATGCCTCTACTTATCAGTATCGCATAAAAGATCTCAGTTACTAAAAAAGAGCTCCATAAAGAGCTCTATAAGCAATGGAACATTATGTCCATAGGCTTGGAAAAAGTGTATATTTTTATGTTATGTATGTGAGCCTGGTTTACCCTTATATATTTCTACTTGGAGCAGGGCTATTAATGCCATAAATACCTATGGTCATAATGTCTAAAACTAAAATAATATAAAATAAACGTAGTTAATATATAAATAGATAAATAAATAGAAAAATGAATAGAAAGGAGGGTATTGGATGCAGCATAAAGCTTCTGTCTATCCTCAAAAAAGAACTTAAAATTAGGAGACAAAAACAACTGCACTGTTAAACTAGATTAGAGGCTATCAGATATAAATATATCTGTTTATTATTCTCAAGTTAGTATTGTAATCAATTGAAATGTATGAAATATATAAAGAATATTTGTTCATAGTTAAAATTATGTCTATCTAAAACATGCATCGAGACTATATTAAATAGTGAATAAACTATTTATATTGTATATTAAAATCTTTGAGTTAAAAAATATCATGTATAAAGGGACATGTGAACATAAAAATATATACATATAATAGTGCTTGTGTATTCATTTGTTAATATAATATATGTATGGTTAACAAAAGCAACACATATTGTCATATATATAATATGATCATAGAATCATTAATTACTTTCTTAGATAATCTTAATAGCATATAAGTATAAAAATATAAACTATGAAGTATAAAATAAATCCACTCAGTGATTACTAAATATCATAGTTTCAAAACATGTTGGGATCCTAAGTAGTAAATGTCAGAGTAACAAATGTGTAAAATGTATATATTAATATATCCATAGAATGGGAATCTAATATTGTGTTATGTAATACATATATATTCATATATGATAGTGACTACCATATGAAATATATATATAAATATTTATAGTAGTTAGAAGTGATATAAGATGAAAATAATATAGACTTAGTGATATAGATAAATCAATTATTAAGATATAAATATTTTATTTTAGGCTCCTTTTTTTGAGTATCGATCTAACACTAATGTACTGATTCAGTCCTGGGCTGTAATGAGCTTTAAACCTAAAAATCCATTGCAATTCTGTACTCTCTAATTCATTAAAAGTGTCTCCTTTCCTATTATTCATATGTACAAGTTGTAGTATTCTGAATCTGAAACTATGATTAGGATTATTAAGGATATGTTTCGCCAGAGCATTTTTCTGATCTTTCTTCTTAATGTCATATATGTGATTGTATATGCGTTCCTTTAAAGACCTAGTTGTCATTCCTATATAGAACGCATCACAATCCTGACAGTTAGCCAAATAAATCAAGTTTGAACTGGTACAAGTTGATTTAAAATTAGGTTTGAATTTAATGTCTAGCTTAGGATGTGTAAAATCTATGTCTTTAGAGATATAACCACACATGTTACATGTTTTGCATGGATAGGTTCCTAATGCATTCTGTTTAGTTAGTCCTTCTCTTCCATCAGATAATTTCATAACATAAATGCTACTGTGTTTATCATTATGCTTTTCAATACACAGTAGTCTTTTAAGGCTCTTACTATTAGTATAAAGGAACTTTGGTCTTATTCCTATCAGACTCTTAATGTCATCATTTGTAAGCAATATCTGCCAGTTCTTGCGTATAATCTCAACTATACGTCTGTTATCACTAGTGTATCTAGTTTGAAAAGGTATGACATTTTTATTCAGCCTATATCCTCCTTGTGCCTGATTTAGATAACTTTCTTGTGTGAGGGGGGTTAAAGGTACCTCTAAAGACTGTTGAACTTGTTGAATCAATTCTCTACTGTAATTTCTCTCTATAAACATGTCTTCTAATTTCAATATCTGTTCCATTCTATCTCCATGGTCCTTGCATAGTTTATTGACCCTAATGTGCTGACCCTTAATAATGTTGCGAAATATGTGTCTGGGGTGCATGCTGCTGTATTCCAGTAGCGTATTTTTCCAGCAGGGTTTCCTATATATGGTATGACTCAAAATACCTTTGTCATCTTTGGTAATGGTAACATCCAAGAAATTAATCGTAGTTGTGGAATATTCAACAGTGAATTTAAAGAAAGAAGTAGTAGCTTCTAAATATTCCACTAAATCAAGAAATTCCTGTAGCGTGCCATTCCAAAGAATTATTATGTCATCCACAAACCGTTTATATAACAACATTTTTTCAAAATTAACATTATTAAACAAATGCATGCATTCCCAGTAATATACAACAAGATTTGCATAGGTATTTGCACAGGGAGTGCCCATAGCCACTCCCCATTGTTGCAGGAACAAAGTATTGTCATACATGAAGACATTATTGTTTAAAACAAGGTCTAAAATAGCATTCAGGAGAATCTGTTCATTGTTATTGAACCTGGCTGTATTATGAATAATATAACTAATAGCTTCAGAACCATAACCATTTGGAATAGAGGTAAATAGATTCTTCATGTCCATAGTTATTAGAAGACTACTGGTGGAATACCCTCTTTGAAGTCTGTCAGTGCTTCTAGTAACTGGTGTGTGTCCTTAGAATTGAAGCTATGTCATTAACAATAGGTCTTAACTTCTTCTCTATATATACAGACATAGTTTCAGTAACCCACCCTTCTCCCACTACAATCGGACGTAAAGGTGGTGGTATTATGCCTTTGTGTATTTTTGGCAGTCCTTTTATGTATGGGGTCTTGGGTTGCTCTATTAAGAAATACTGATATAACTCCTGATCTATCTGTCTGCACATTAGAAAATCATAAAGCTCCTGGTGTACTGAAAAAATGACTTTTGTCAGGTCACTAGTGTTGATCTCTTTATAAGTATCAGTATCTCTAAGCATGGTTTTCATTAGAGTGTTATATTGTGTGTTGTCT
This sequence comes from Protopterus annectens, assembly GCF_019279795.1. Taxonomy (NCBI): domain Eukaryota; kingdom Metazoa; phylum Chordata; order Ceratodontiformes; family Protopteridae; genus Protopterus; species Protopterus annectens. The sequence continues at coordinate 1,961,738,140 of NC_056726.1, forward strand.
AGTATCACTATGCCACCCCCTTTGTCAGCAGGTTTTATTACTATATTTCTATCTTGTTGAAGGGCATATAGAGATTCCCATTCAGAATGTGACATATTGGTGTATAGATATTTCATTTTATTGCTAAAATGTCTGTAAAAGTCCGTTTCACAAGCCTTAATAAAGCATTCAGTCACTGGTGTCTGTGAAGGAGTAAAAGTACTCTTTCTTTTAAAACTATTAGCTCCTTTGTCAAAATCAGTAGGATGAACTCTATTACTAAAAATACATTTCAAATTAATTTCTGAACAAAAGCTTGGTCTGTTAATATTTCACTAATGTTACTAACCTGGGCTGGTATAAAGGATAAGCCTCTATTCAGTAATAAATAGTCAGTCTCAGATAAAGTCCGTTGTGAAAGATTGAAGACTAGGTTCTCAGTTCTCTTCTCCGGTTTCTGTTGCCGAATGTCGTTTCTTCTCCAGAATATTTCCTTTTGGTACGGCCTCTGCTCCTCGACCTGCTCTGTAGATTCTTCCGAAACTTTCGTGGTAAGGGTAAAAAACCTTCTAGATTTCCCTGTTTAATTTTAGGTTTGGCGCCTTGTGCACTCGCGTTCTGTTGAGCGAATGCTTGCTGATTGCAAGGAGGAGTGTCTCTCACTTCATGGTTCAACGTATTCTGTGATGCAGATAGCGTAGGGACTTCAGTTGTGGCAGCCGGATTCCTTAAGGTGGAATTGGTGTTCGTTAGGGCTGAGACATAACTCTGGTTAGGAGGATGTTCTTGAGCTTGGCCAGAGTTAATAGGAAACACATTTTCAGCAGTATTAACTTCTCTATATCTCGGCCAAGCAAAGACATTATTGTTGGCAAAATCTGTATGATCTCTATACAATTTACGTGTCTTTATTTGTTGTAGTTTATCGCCATACAACGAGAGCTGGTTATACATGTTATCTAATCTCTGTTGGAACTGTTCCTCCTTAAAGTTGGCAATAATATCTTTAGTTAAAGTTTCAGCCTGTGTATTAAGCTCTTTCTCGATCGGCAAAAAGTGTTCTATTAGTAGCCTTATGTAGTTGAACCCCAGATCCAAATTTAACTGTTGCCATTTACGTAATAGCTCGGGGTGAGTTTCACCATAAGAGGGCATAACAAGGACCCTCATTCCCCTAGGAATTATTTTGAAATGTAGACACGCTTCTAAATGGCGTCTCTGCCATATCAGTCTGTAAAGTTTATACAATGTATTTTCTAAGTCTCTTAAGGCAGCGTTGAAGTCTCTTAGCTTATCGATGTTCCCTTTCTCTGTATTTGGTACAGTTGGAGTAAATTCCATATTGATATTTAGCAGAGGATTGTCCTTACATTCTAACAAGTTGTTCCATTTCCTTACCCCACTTTGTTTGTTAGGTGCATAGTCCAGTTCAATTGCAATAGCATCCATCGTGTGCAGGCAGCCAAGGATAAAGCAAGAGCAGCAACAAAATAAAACACAATCCCAGCTAACCTCCAAAGGTCCTCTCCACTAAATCAGTAGAATTTTGTAGATAAAACACCAGTATGAGGACCACCACGATTATGCAGCAAAAAAATCTTCTTTATTGAATACAAAGAGAAATGAGCGCTTTCACGTACGGACTGTACGCTTCTTCAGATCTATTTGATTAAATCTAAAACAATTCCTTATATAGTACAAAATAATTGTACTTAAAACAGGTGTTTTAAACAAAACATAATAATTGCCAATTACAATCATTAGGCGTGTTTCAGCAGGGCTGCATGCCGAGCTGCACTGCACAAACTGGAATAAAAAGCAATGAAAAAATTGGAAGTGTACCTTGGACTCTGGTGCAATAGTGCACCACTAGACAGCCAAAGACATGATAATGGATGTTACTGAGGCCTGGGATAGCAGGTAAATGTTCCCTTTTATCAGAAACATGTATAAAGTCACCTGCTAAAGCATTCATGGAAAAATACATATTCAGCTGGGACTCTGGTGCTGAAATACATTCATATAAAGCCATGCACTTACTTATGGATGTAGAAAACGTTTGTTACAGCCTGTATGTGTGCACATATATCTTGCAAATACACCCAGTATAGAAGTGACTCAGTAGCTTAGTCTGGTAGATGCCTTGCATACAGTATGTTTTTCCACGCACAGTCCTGGATTCAAATTCAGTGTTGTGTTGCATTTCAGATACATTATTGTGAAGACAGCAATTAATGAATGACTCATGCACTCATTATCCACTCAAAGCATTGCAAATTAAATAACTGCTTTTCAGTGCTGGAAGTCACAGGCCTGCAGCTAGGGACACATGTCACATATCTGTATAGCATTACTATATGTTGCCTAGTACTCTGTTATTGACACAGTTGCCTAACATTCGTAGGTTCATAGGTGTGTACTAGGCTAATGGCCCTGGAGCCTTTACAAGCCTAGCCCATAGGATTATCCTTGCATCATGCCACCCAACCTTATTTCCCAGTGCCTCTGTTGAGTAGAGCCACTGGAGTGACCCCTGGGGTGAATTTTTCTATTTCCCATCTACTCATCAAAATTGCTCTTGAAGAGGGTCAGTGAGGTGCTCTGTTTGACATGTATGGGAAGTCCATAGCATGGGTAGTCTCTGGTTATGAACTTGTCCCTCCAGCACGTTCTGTTGGTTGTGGGTATTGAGGATGGGATATCTGGAGTGTGTGGTATGGAGGGATTGGGATTTCTTTAGATGTAGCATTTCTAACAGAGCTGGGTCAAACATGGCTTTGTAAGTCAAGCAGAGATCACCTCTAAGTAGGCAATATGAGACAGAGAATAGTTGGAGTTTTTTGAGTCTGTCCATATAAGACAAATGACTAAGGATTAAGATCCTCTTTGTGAGGTACTTTTGTGGCCTCTCCAGTTGTTGCAGGTGTCTAGTGAGGTACATGCCAAATGGGGCATTGTACTCAATGATTGACCTAATGAGGGAAGAGTAGAGGGAGACAATGACCTCTTTCTTCCTGGATGCAAAACCCTTAGTAATGAGATGTGCCACATAGAAGGACTTTCTGACCACAATGGCAATGTGGTGGTCAAAAGAGAGGTTGCTGTCAACCTGTGTTCCCAGATCTCTTATAATGCCTGTTGTGTTCAGTGGACTACCATTATTGTGGTAATTCATGGGAACTGGGTTTTTCTCAAAATGGATGATGACACATTTTTTTGGCATTGAGCTTAAGGCCATGGTTCTGACACCAGTCGTTGGTCCCAGTGAGGCCTTTCTGTAGGAGTTATTAATGGCTCCCAACTTGCAATCCTCTGTGAACTTTGTCAGCCAGAGTCCCTTTGTGTTGGCCTGGACTTCTGAGAAGTAGATACCAAACAGGAGAGGACCCATAACCAATCCCTGTGGGACTCCACTCGTGACTGGTCATCAGTCGGACTTGGAGTCAGCTACTTTCACACTGTGGGTTCTATCTGTGAGCTATTTTGCAACCCACCTAGTGATATAGGGGTTGATGCCTAGCTTAGTGAGTTTTTATATGATTCCTGAGTGGAGAATGGTATCAAAGGCCTTGGCCAGATCAAGGTAGGCTGTATATACCACCTTGCCTTCATCCACAGCTCTGGTGACTGACTCAAAGAAGTCGAACAAGTTGAGCAGGCATGATCTACCCTTCACAAAACCAAACTGTGCGGGATCCAGAATTTGGAGATTCCCTATATTCTTGTTTATTAGGGCCATGATGATGCATTCCATAGCTTTGCATATCAGACTCATCAGGCTAATGGGGCGATAGTTCCCAGTGTCTGTAGTCACTCCTCCTTTCTGGAGATGGATGACTGTAGCAGCGAACCATACAGCAGGGACAAAGCCTGAGGTGAGGCTGTGACTGAACAGGGCACACAGTTGAGGTGCCAGTTCACTCTGCAGTTTATGTAGATCACAGCCAGGAATATTGTCAGGTCCCATAGAAGCTGTATTCTTGGCCTTGGACAGTGCTGTTTTAACTTGTGCAGCAGTAATACTGGGTGCCTGGCAATCTACTGGTATTGTGATTTGTCTTTTGGGGGGAGGGATAAAGTTGGCACTGAATCTGCCGGCCAGTATATTGGCAATATCTGTTGGCTCAGTATAGGAGGTACCATTGTGCAGTAGCTCAGAGCTAATCTAGGTATTGCCATGGAGATTCTTTACATAACTATAGAAGGCATTGTGGTTGTCTTTACTATCTGCTGCAATTCTGTTTTCATAGCTAGCTTTAGAGGATTTGATGAGGGATTACAACTTTTTGTCGAGGCAGATAAGGGAGTTTTTCCACTCTTGGGACTTCACTTTATTCCGCATCAGTTTCCTCCTGTTGTAGAGTTTGTTTATGACAGGGGACCACCAGATTGGCTTCCTTTTTTGGAGGAGAGTGTCTTGGTTCTATTGGGTATGGTGAGATCCATGCATTTGTGTATGTGTTCATACAGTGCATTGGTGTATGATTCAGTGGTCATGCAACTATTCTCCATTTGCATGGGTGCCATGAAGTTAGCCACCTCTGTTATTAGGAGCCCAAAGTTAGCTATGGAGAAGTTTTTCATGTTGGCTATCTTTGTGGGGGTGGGGGGGATGTGGATTTCCAAGGTGATTAATTTGTGGTCAAATCTAACCAGGGAAGAGTTGACTATTGGTATAGAGCAATGGTTGTCCATGTTAGTAATGACCAGGTCAAGGATGTTGCTACCTCTAGTGGGGGTAAGAACGAGCTGGTCCAGGGCATTGGAATTAATGGATTTCAGGAAACGTTGGGCAAGAGTATTGGTACATGAGTAGTTTTCCCAGTTAATGGAGGGGTAGTTGAAGTTGCCCAGTATGAAAGTGTTAGGATGGACCCTAATATTCTCCAGGGTGCTTAGGAACATGGAGTGTGAGCCTTGGGACATGGTTGGGGACTTATAACAGGCTACAACCTCAATCGCTGTCTTACCCAGTGTTAGCTGCAACTGAAGTATCTCTGATGCTTTATGTTGGGCTACCTGTCTGGAGGTGTGTGCATCCTTTATGAATATGGAAGCACCACTGCCTTCTGGGGCCGAAAGGTGTGGAATGAGTTATAGCCTGGTAATGCAGGGATGCTTTCTGCTGCCTTGAATCAGGTCTCTGTTACAGCACAAATGTTGATGTCCTCCATTTTAAGGCGTGCTTTGAGTGTATGCTTTTTGAGAATTAAACTTCTAGCATTAAGCAGCATAACCCTCAGATTGCATTTGTTTGCAGCTGTTATTGTGGTAATTTGGTCTTTGGAACACCACCCAAAAAAGGCACTGTAGGTGCGGCAAGAGCCTTGGCCAGTATCTGGAAACCCAGGGGGTGACAGATGCAGGCCATCTCTGGCAAAGCATCGAGGTCTGTCAATTATGTCATTCCTCGGCAGACAGATAACGGATCCCCTCAATCATTTTCTGCTTGAACTGTGGTATCATTCTGAGTGATGGTAAGATGCTGCTCAGGGCTAGGGTCATACCCGCCTGGGCTACATAATCTGAAAGCTCCTCCACATCTTTTTCATGTAGTCCAGAGAGGTACATTTCAGGTCATTCGCACCCACATGTACAATGACATAATCATATTTGTACCTGTTGTTGAGGGACCTGAGTGCATGCATTATGTGGTGGATCCTGGTACCTAACAGGCAGCTGACTGTTACTTTCTCCTTATTCAACCTAGTGAGTGGAACATCAGTGTGCCTCACTATCGAGTCACTTATGACTAATGTGCTGGGCATGCTGTTTTACCTTAGGGGCTTTGGTTGAGTGGCACACTGTTTAGGGAGTTATGTGTCTTATGATTAGTGTTGTGTTGTGGTGGTCGAGTGTGTTTCTGACTTGGAGGTCTCTGCTGTTTGGGTAGATTTTTGTTGAAAGCCTCAACGAAGGTGGGTGCGTGTGGTTTGTGTTTTTATGTGAAGGCAGTGCTGGTGTGTGTTCTGGAGGGCTATGTGTTCCATGTGGTGTGGTGCAAGTGTTGACCTTCTCCTCTTGACCAGCTATTCCGGTCTTGGCTTCCAATTTGGATATATAAGTGCATCTCTCGCAAGTTTAAGTGTTGGAAGGTAAGAGGAGAGGGTTGTCGGTGTACATGATGCAGTTGCTACATTGCCTCAAGATGCCCAAGTTCATCAGTTTAATAAGAGAAAGCACAGGGAACTGACTTGCAGACATGCCTGGAGGGGTGGGCATTAATAATAAGTACTGGAGCTGTTTCCTTGTAGCACATTTAATGCTGATAGTACTTTTGTGTGCCACAATAATTGCTACAAGAGGTCTGGTATGGTAAAATGCAGGAGAGGAGAGAACTAGCAGATCTAAAGGAAAAAGTGAAGAGCAGACTTTGGCATCTCTCAGAAACTTACAAACAGTCCTATTTACAGCAAATCTGTATCTGGACTAGACTAGTTACAGGAAAGGTGGGAAACAAGCACAAATGCAGGCTTTTAAAACAGAAAGTTGAAAGAGATGGACAAACTGCCCAAACATCCAATAAACTACAAATTCTGGGCCAGAAACCACTCCTCTTGTGGTAGATAGGCTACCTTGTGCTTACCACTCCCACTGATAAGCTAGAAGGCTTCCCCTCCAACAGAGAAAAGCTTGGGGGGGCTCAGAAGCTTACATACAGTCCTGGATACAGCAAATCTGTATCTGGACTAGACTAGTTAGAGGAAAGGAGGGAAAAGCGTACCTTAAACACATGCCATAATTGGAGTACAAAGGGTACCCTCACCCTGGTTCTGCCTCTACAACAAGGCTGGCACAGCTAAGACAGATAAAATTACAACTTGTTGTCCTCCAAAGTGCTCACACTCTCTGCCTATGTCTGTTACCTGCAGCAGCAGCTGCAGCCTGTGGTACACATAGCTCTATGTAAAGGTTTCTGCTACAGACCTTCTCTCTGCAATGATGTTGTCTCCTCACCTCAGTAATGTTTATCTCAACAGCTAAGAAAGGGGGCCATTCTAAATGAAGGCCTTATGTATTGCACCGTGGTTGCATGTCATTGGCAATGATAGTGCAACTCTGCTGTTTTGGGTGCAGTTAGCATATCAGAGTCACAGATTGGTTTAGAGGCAATTACCTGCTAATGGGAAGCATGTTAAAATGCAAGCAGCTGGTTATGGGCAAACATTCTGTATGAGACTTTCCTCACACAGAGCACTCCTTTGTGAAACATTACTAGTAACACATTTCAACAGAGGAGCACTGCACTCCACCAGGTATGTAACTGTTGTGTATAACAGGATGCAGATGGGAGGATAGAGGTATGGGGGATAGGGATTACAGCAGTAAGCCTGTCTTAGACCTGTGGTAATGACATGTCATTGATACCCTGCTGTCCTACACATTTATGGGACGTAAACTATATCAGAGTTGCATTGCCTTTTGTCATGTGGCACACTAGTGTTGTTTGACTTTCCCTATATAGTGGTTGTAATAGCACACTGCTATTTGTCTGGCACTGGTCTTATGACATATCATTGAGTGGCTGACCTTATGGGATACACCACAATGGGCCAGAGTGTTGGTTGTATGATCATACAGCAGAATCCCTCATGTCATACAGGGAACTACCTCAATAATGATACTATCTCAGTTGTATCTACACATGTAGCATGTTGTCACACTGTGATTATGACATGTGTGAGCAAGCAGTGGATAGTGCCAGCTGTTTTATTCTTGCTGTATCTGTACTTAGTGGAACTCCATGTATTTGATCCTGTGTTTCCCTTTTGGTGTGTTTCAGGACTAATGTATGATAGATGGCATGCCCCCATCTCAGATTCAGAGAATGAACTAATACTTCAAGGACTACAGCAGACATAAACACACCCTTGAAATAGACCCTGCCTAATGGTACACAAAGCACCTCAGTGCACCTCAGCACATGCTATCTGTTTGATTGCCTGGGTGGCTTGCATCTCAATACACGGCATCTGCCTGAGTCCCTCATGGACTGTGGCAATATGTGCTGGTCCTGTACCGAGGGGTATACAGATGTCTCTGATTGTGTGGGCTATATGGCCATTATGTTAGTTAAGTTCATATGTCCTATGGCTCCATAACATGATGTATACTTCTGTAACAGCCTCACACACAAACATGGTCACATTCAGGCTAACACCACTTCCACTCACTGCATACAGGACATGTCAAGGCACACATATAGTGCAGGTTGGCTGTATGTACATTAGAACACTTACCTATGTACTGGTACACACTACAGATCACAGTACCCGATATATGCAACACAACTCATGTCTGCTAGTACTATCAGTTTAGAACATATAATACTTGTTGATATCAGCAAGCCTTGTTGTGGTGAGTCATTTGTGGGGCCACATCACCCACTTCAAATTAAATTATGCAAAACCCTAACTATGTCTACTTTACAAATATGTATGTCATATGGATATATGCACACCATGTTGGACAGAGTGAGATTAAAACCCCTATCTATCTAGGTTTATACACTATAGATCACATGAAACAAGACTTATGCCTGATGCTACACTGTCAGCTGGTAGTCTTAAGGTGGCTGACATCATCAGGTCTTGTAGAATAGGACAGTGTATAAGCCAACAGCAACTTATAGGGCCAAAATGTGTATAACCATTGCAGGTGGATAGCCCATGAGGGCATGGCAGCTGTTTTGCAGGGGTATGCACACACACACACACACACACACACACACACACACACACACACACACACACACACACACACACACACACACACACACACACATACACACACCAAGTAGACTGGAGTGAGATTAGAACCCCTACATATTTAATATTACATACTATAGATCACAGCATTTATCGCACATGCCATGGCTTAAATTGTGGTACTGTTCTGTCATCTGGTAGTCTTAAGGTGGCTAGCATCATCAGGCCTTGCAGAAGAGGGCTGTTTGGAAACCAGCAACAAGTTATAGGCCCAAAAAGTGCATAACAATTGCTGCTGGATAGCCCATGAGAGCATGTCTGTTGATTTGCAAGGGTATATACACACACACACACATACACACACACACACACACACACACACACACACACACACACACACGCACACACACACACACACACACACACACACACACACACACACACACACACGCACACACACACACACACCAAGTGGGCTGCAGTGAGATTAGAATCCCTACCTCTCTAGGCTTATATACTACAGATCACAGTACTTATCGCATGCTCCATGGCTTATGTCTAGTTCTACACTGTCAGCTGGTAGTCTTAAGGTGGCTGACATCATTAGGCCTTGTAAAATAGGGCAGTGTGGAAGTCAGCAGCAAGTTACAGGAAAAAAAGTGCATAACTATTACAGGTGGATAGCACATGGGGGCATTGTAGGGGTATACAAACACAGACACACACACACACACACACACACACACACACACACACACACACACACACATACACACAGACATACACACACACACACACACACACACACACACACACACACACACACACACACACACACACACACTCTAAGTAGCCTGGAGTGATATTAGAACCCCTACCTATCTAGGAATACACACTATAGATCACAGCATTTATCACACGCACCATGGTTTAAGTCTTGCTGCTATACTGTCAGCTGGTAGTCTTAAGGTGGCTGACATCATCGGGTCTTGTAGAAGAGGGCAGTTTGAAAGCCAGCAACAAGTTATAGGCCCAAAAAGTGCATAACCATTGCTGTTGGATAGCCATAAGGGCATGTCCATTGTTTTGCAGGGGTATACACACACAAACACACACACACACACACACACACACACACACACACACACACACACACACACACACACACCATGTTGGACAGAGTTAGATTAAAACCCCTATCTGTCTAGGTTTATACACTATAGATCACATGAACCAAGACTTATGCCTGATGCTACACTGTCAGCTGGTAGTCTTAAGGTGGCTAGCATCATCAGGCCTTGCAGAAGAGGGCTGTTTGGAAACCAGCAACAAGTTATAGGCCCAAAAGTGCATAACAATTGCTGCTGGATAGACCATGAGAGCATGTCTGTTGATTTGCAGGGGTACACACACACACACACACACACACACACACACACACACACACACACACACACACACACACACACACACACACACACACACCCCAAGTGGGCTGCAGTGAGATTAGAATCCCTACCTCTCTAGGCTTATATACTACAGATCACAGTACTTATCGCATGCTCCATGGCTTACGTCTAGTACTATAGTGTCAGCTGGTAGTCTTAAGGTGGCTGACATCATTAGGCCTCGTAAAATAGGGCAGTGTGGAAGCCAGCAGCAAGTTACAGGACAAAAAAGTGCATAACTATTACAGGTGAATAGCACATGGGGGCATGGCAGTTGTTTTGTAGGGGTATACAAACACAGACACACACACATACACACACACACACACACACACACACACACACACACACACACACACACACACGCACACACACACACACACACACACACACACACACACACACACACACACACACACACACACACACACACACACACACACACACACACACACACACGTGCTGGAAGCTGTTGAACGCTGGGCAGGGAGGCAGAGGGTGAGAGGGGCACTTAGTGATCTAAAAAAGGCAATTTTAAAACAATTTACTACCACAATAAAGGTTCAGTTGGAGGACATTTTAAGCTTAGCCAATTTCCCTTTTGGTGCTTGAATTAACGTTTCCTGATTGGTCTTACCTATCCCATGGATTATAGTTGTATATTATCCCTACTGAGAATAGTTGTGATCATATCATAGATATTTTGACAGGACCCATGTAAGGGATGCAACATTTAGGAACTGCCTCTATCCATTAGGGCATGAGGGGCAATCCTGGTGTACATTTTCTATCACCCATCCTAAGATCCAAGTTGCATTTGAATATGGGCAGTGATGAGCTTTGTTTTACTTGAATGGATAGTCTGTTCAGGAACAGTGGTAGCCTCTATGATATGTATACACATCTCTACACAACATTCAGTTTAGACTCCTGGACTGAATATTTCTGATGCCATTTGACTTGCTGATGTTCAGTAGGTCCATCAGTATTGGGTGGGAGATGCCTTGTATACCAGACACAGGTTACCTCTAAGCATTCTGTAGGATACTGAGTATAGTGATAAATCTTTGAGGTGGTCCATGCAAGACCAATTGTTTAAGACTTGTATCTTTTTAGAAAGTTATCTCTGTGGGTATTCTAATTGTTGCATGGGTCTGGACAGATGCATGCAAAAGTGAGCATTTTATAAAATGATTGACCTAATGAGGCCTTTGTAAAGGGGAACAATAACATCTCTAGAACTAGTCACAATCAATTTGTTTATAAGCTGCGCAATATAGAAAGACTTTATGACTCTTGGCACATGTTGTCCAAAAGTTAGGTCACTGTACACACAAGTTCTCAAATGCCAAACAACTGGATAAGTTCTAAGGGAGTATTGTCAATTTGGCAGTTCCCTGGAGTAGATGACTTCCCAAAGGATACAATAATGTATTTATTTTTTGGAGTTTAGTTTCAATTCATGATTCTGGCACCAATTATTGTTTGGGACAAACCTTTCTGCATGATGATTAAGTCATTTGGGGATTCAATAACTGCTCCTAGCTTGCAGTCATCTCAAACTTAGTCAGCCAAAGCCCTTTGGTATTTCCTTTTACTTTTGAGATGTATATGCCTAACAGAAAATGTCTCAGCACTGGACCCTGGGGTACTCCATTGGTGACTGGTCTCCTTGTAGAGGTAACTTGAGGTCCACAATCCATAGAACTGCACTGACATGTTCAACACTATGACTGTTATTAATTATTAAAATAACAATGAAAACTATAAACTATCAGAAGTTGGAATGAAACAACAAAGTGTCTGTTGTAAAAATTAATAAGCACTTTCCTTCCTTTATTGTCAAACACAAAACAAAAGTACTTATTTTTTTTTACAAGCGACACTTCGTTGTTTCATTCCAACTTCCAACTTCTGATCATTTTATAGTAAATAGTGCAAAATAACAGAGCTGGATTATGGTTAAATGGGGCTCTAGGCAGGGTAATAGATTGCCCCCCCCCAGAGCATCCCTTCCTGCAGCAACCTCCTACCACTCCAGAAGCAGGCCCCTCTCCAGTGTTCCATTACTTAGCTTTTTCTCCTCACTCACCATAAACACCATTCAAACCTGTCAGTGTGTATACTGTTTTCTTATTTACTTCTACAGTGATTACAGATATTGAAATAAAATAGCACAAAAACTAATAGCCATTTGCTAAACAAACATGCAGTCTCACAATGAAAACAGACTTAGCATGAGCAGTAAACTTCTCTGCCCTTGAAACTCACATTCATTGAAACAGCATGAAAACCCACATTCATTCTGCATCTGGCCAGTGGAGGACTAAGCTTACCTCTAGGCTGTTTTCAAACCATAGGCTCCTTACACATTTTTAGGGCCATGCATACATATATACGTTCTTTGATTCACCTTCTGACTGTATTAAATTATATTTCTTGAATAATACAGCATAATTGTTAGAGCGTGTTTTAAATTTATTGTTTTGAACATGTTTCCAGTAAGCAATGAAACAAAATTTGTAAACCAATAATGACAAAACTACCCAATTCAGCACATTTCCATCATAAAAGTCTACTCAAACTTCTGTCATTACAATCCACCAATATCAGTAAATATGCACAATCTCTGCAGAAGTAAAAGTCATTCCACATTAAAGGGATCTGTAACTAATGAAGAGGTTGCTGCTAGCAAACTTTATATTTCATCGTTCATGCCCTTGAAGAATAAATTACCTATGTCACATTAAGCTTGTAATATTGCAATAGAGAGTAGATGGCAAACTGACAACAGGTTCATAGTTACTCGATACCTCCTCCAAAGAAGGACATTCACAGGACTGCAGCATTCACTCCCATTAAAGTGCAACACAGTACAGTATCAGCAACCCATCTACATACTGTGGGAGTAGAACCCTCAGCCTTCTGCATCAAAAGCAAGCATACTACCTGTTGTGCTACTAACAATGCAAGTAGAGTTGGCATAATCAACACTAAACTTCTCATCCCCTGAAGCAGTTCCTTGTAAAATCCACTTGACACTCAACTTCCACTTGACATTCAACTAAATCTCTCAACTTTGCAGCACAAGAAATTTGGAAAAAGCCAACATTTATTGGGGGGGGGGGTTCAAAGGCCCCAAACCAGGGACACATTTTAAACATTGCTTGTATAATCTTAGAAAGTTGCTGGAATAAAGTGTTTTGTGTTACCATGTGTTTCCTGAAAGACAGGAAGACTGAAACTTAAAGGGCTATCATTATTTAGTGAACTCAGTTCTCAACAATTTGCCAGAAAACCACAAATTTTAAGAGGAACAGACCAAAAATATGAGCCAAATATTCTATGAAAATCTGGGCAGTTTATAAGCTATGGACTCAACTCCTTGAATAACAAGTGATGGTATGGGTAGAGAATTCAGGCTCTTGTTTCTTGTACCTAAAGTACAGGGTTCGAGCCTGAGTAACACTAACCACCAAGTATACCTAACACACACACACACACACACACACACACACACACACACACACACACACACACACACACACACACACATACACACACACAGCATAAAAGCAATACCACCCCCACACACACGGCATAAAAGCAGCAACACACAGCATCAACCCCCCCACCCCATGACTAGAATACAAGCAACAACCCCCAACCCATAATCAGCATAAAAGCAGCAACTTTCCACCCCATGATCAGCATAAAAACAACAGCAGACTACGCTGTTCCTAGAAGCAGAAACAATGATCGGGCAGCAGAAAAATGTCATCAAGCAAACTAAGCTGCACTGTAACACATTTTAAAACTGCATGGGCATCAGGAATGCACGCACGCATATGGGACTGTATGGGTCTTCCTTAAAGAAGATGCTGCCACAATGGTCTTGCAGCTGGAAAAGTAGGGGGGCTGCTCCTCCCTCTCACTCTATGATTTTGGCACCCTTGCTTGCGCGCGCACACACACACACACACACACACACACACACACACACACACACACACACACACACACACACACACACACACACACACACACACACACACACACACAAACTGGGCTGTAGTGAGATTACAACCCCTACCTATTTAGGTTTATACACTATAGATCCCAGCACTTATCACATGTGCCACAGGTTAAGTCTGTTATATGCGCAATTCCAGGCACAGTACTTGTGCATTACACATAGTAAGATTGTGTTGAACAGCATCTGTGGCCTACAGAGTGATATTGGTTCATACTGTTATCTGCATCTAGTATCCTAGCAGTGAGATAACTGATGTTATCCTAGCTATGTGTGTACAGTTACCAATATGGCCAGATGCGGCTGCTTGCAGTTAGATAAGTGACACTGTGGGCATGGACAATCTGTTCTGTCCATACGTGCATTGACACCATTATACTTTATATGTATATACTGCGGTGATGGTGCTGCGGTAGCGTTGTCGCCTCACAGTAAGATGTTGTCCTGTTCGATTCTCAGCTAGAGCATCTTCTGTGTGGAGACATGTGTGAATGGGCGTACCTTCATTGAAGGTTGTGCGACAGGGCCGGCAACTCGGCACGTAAAAATCTACTGCCAATCAGTAGCGGACTGGAGTTCTGCTGTGGCGACCCCTAACCAGGAAAAGCCAAAAGACACAACAACAACCATCTGCTTACTTGTGTCTGTCTACGTGGTGACATCCAGCAGGCACAGGGGTCTGTAGGTAAGTGGATTATGTACTGTTGTGCCCTTAGTTTGGATCCTTTGAGCAACATTATGGCTGTGTGATAGTGCAGTTTACTCACCATTAATAGGGTATGTTGGACAATGCAGACATCTAACCACATATTTCTGTATATAACAGGGATTTATATATAAATGTAGCTGTGTGTGTGTGTGTGTGTGTGTGTGTGTGTGTGTGTGTGTGTGTGTGTGTATGATATGTATATGTGTTCTGTAGATATATGGGGGAGTCTATGTTTCATTTAATATATATACAGCTATATCTATCAGTATATATCTATTTGACATGACAGCAATAGATATACTATGCATATGAGAGAGAGATACTGACAGACGGATATGTATACGTATATGTCTTTATGTATAGACATTTATACATAATGGGTCATTTTAATGAAGGGTCAACAGAATTGTGCTCATTTTTACTAAGTGTACGGACATGCCTAGTGGGACTGTCAGTGCTTATAATGTGACTCCAGGCCACACCTACCTGTACTCCAGTCCGGGATTTTGTATGTTAAAGACATTAACATCGACCCGTGTTTCTGTCCACAGCATTCCCCAGCTGTGTGCTGTACTAAATATGTGATTGAGGTTGGTAATGTCACAACACCAACAGACTGACAGTCTGCATATCTCTCAACTGTCCTGATTTTCACAGAGTGCCCAGAGTTTTGCCTCATATGTTTGGTCTGTTGCTCAGTCATTTGTGGTCTTCTGGTGCTTTATTGAATGTTGACATCAATACATTCTACTGACTACAGACAAACAATTGTGTGTCAGACTTTATATCCATCAGAAAATATGTACTACTGCAACACCTTTAATTCCAGTAACTGTCTACATTTACGTGACCAATATTTCAACTCTGTCCCAATATTTGGGACTTTGTCCCCCCATCTATTCTGGCTTTGTTCAGATTTCTTGCCTTAAGAGTTTGGGAGGTATAAAACTAGAAAACGAAGAAAAAAACCAAAACTTGTAAAAAACAGAAAAATGAAACTCCAACAAATCACGCCAGTCACTGAGAGGTATATTTAATCCGTTAGCGCTTTCATGCATAAACATTCAATGCACTTCTTCAGACGGCCATTACAAAAAACACTGTTACACATATACCCACACCCAGTTTGGGAGGTATGACATTCTGTGAAAACATCAACATGAAATGCAAAAGTGAGTAATTCCAGATTAGAACCAGCAATACCATCACCCATGCTAGATTCCCTACTTCACTACACGCAGGTCACTAGACAGAGAGGGGTTATCCAGCACACAAATTTTTCAGACCCTCCCACCCAGTCAATGTTGTGTTCTTAAACACCACTGTCTTTCTAGTTGCCTGCCCCTTATGTTAATTTCACCATATATCTCATTTCCTCTCTGCTTTTACTGGCTGGTGTTTATAAGCACAAAATTATCATTTTGTGAAATCACTCCCCTTTAACTATTTAAATTTATTGGTCATCCTACTGTATTCCATAGTACCAGAATACAAAAGTGACCACCTCCTTTCAATCTATCTTACTGTTTTAAAAATAGTGACTCACCACTAAAACTTAACTTTTTAGACAAGTAAAACTTAAGTTGTCTACTTTCACATCTAACTTCTCTAGTGCAGACTGCATTGTTTAGGATAAACCATTTTTTCATCTTACCTTTAAGCATCTATTGCAAGACCACCAGTTATTGGAGAGCCCAAATTCTGCCTCTCAGTAGTCATCTTGGGATTAGTGCTTCTGTTTTCTCCTGGTGAGAGAAGGAGTGTAGTTACATTATTTCACAGAGACTGCTGATTACCAGAAAGCTTAATAACTGCTTTATATGTAACAGCTTGGAATTTGTGCTTATATTCAGATCCTGGTGAGAGTAGGAGCAGAGTACATTGATTCCTGACTCTTTCTGGTTGGAGAGTGAGTGTTTGCTTAACATACCTGATTGGTCTGGTTGCTATTCATGGCATCTACCAGAAAAGGCTACAAGCCTGCAGACCCTTACATCATCTGGGACAAGACTGTGGATCACCAAACAGACCGTGGCCTGTTTATCTTCTTGGGATTGGTGCTAACATTTTGCTTCTGGTTAGAGAAGAAGCAAAGGAGTATTGTATCCCAACAGAGTGAAGCTGTTGACCAGCATTAGTAGTAGCCAAGCAATAGCCATTCATGTGACTCCCCTCTTTCCATCATTCTTGACAAGCTAATTCTTTATTTGTCAGTAAGTACTGCTTGATTTCTTTCTAACTTTGAAATATTTGCCTAAATACTTCATCCTTAAATTTTCAGGGTCTATGTATTAGTTTCCCTCAAGTGTTTGGCAGTGCTCTGTACAGACTCAGACACCTTGACTGACATTTTTCCTGTAAAAGGAATATATAAGAAAACAGCTCCAGTACTTAGTAATAATGACCATCCCTCCTGGCATGTCCAAAATCAGTTCCCTGTGCTTTCGCCTATTAACCTGGTGAACTTAGGCATTCGGATGCAGTATAGCAACTGCCTCATGTACACAAACAACCCTCTCCTCTTACGTCCCAACACTCAGACTTGTGAGAGATGCACTTATATATCCAAATTGGAAGCCATGCACTCTCAAGCCAAGAACAGAATAGTTGGTCAAGAGGAGAAGGTCAACACCTGCACCACACCACATGCAACACATAGCCCTCCAGAACACCCACGATCACAGCTCTCACATAAAAACACAAACCACACATCCATCCATCTTCACAGAGGCTCTCAATAGAAATCTACCTGAACAGCAGAGACCTCCAAGGCAGAAACGCACTTGACCACCACAACACAGCAAAAACCACAAGACACATAATTCACCTACACAGTGTGCCCCTCAACCTAAGCCCCTAAGGCAAAACAGCTTGCCCAATACACTAATCATAGGTAACTCGATAGTGAGGCACATTGATGTCCCACTCGCTTGGTTGAATAAAGAGAAGGTAACAGTCAGCTGCCTATCAGGTGCCAGAATCCAACACATAATACATGCACTCAAGTCACTCCACAACAAGTACAAGTATGACTCTGTCACTGTCCATGTGGGTGTGAATGAACTGAGATGCACCTCCCTGGACTACATGAAAAGAGTCATGGAGGAGCTCTCGGATTATGTGGCTCAGACAGGTTTGACCCTAGTACTGAGCAGCATCCTTCCATCGCCCAGAATGATACTGCAGTACAAGCAGAACATGATTGACTCCAACAATTGGCTAAGTTTCTGATGTCATTCTGAGGGGATCCAGTATCTGTCTGCTTGGGATGACAAGACTGACAGACCTCGGTGCTTTGCCAGAGATGGGCTGCATCTGTCACCCCTGAGTTTCCAGATACTGGCTAAGGCTCTTGCCACCCCTATAGTGCCTCTTTTAGGCGATGTTTCAAAGACAAAATTACCACCATAACAGCTATAAATAAAAGCAATCTGAGGGTCATACTGCTCAACGCTTGAAGTCTAGATCTCAAGATGCACTTGCTCAAAGCACCCCTGAAAATTGAGAACATTGACATTTGTGCTGTAATGTAGACCTGGTTTAAAGCAGCAGAGTGCACCCCTGTGCTACCAAGTTATTACTCATTCCACACCTTTTGGCCACAGAACATGGACCGAAGCTCCAAAGGTGGTGGTGTCTCCATATTCATAAAGGATATGAACACTTCCAGTTTAGTAGCCTAGCATAATGTATCTGAGATACAGTTAAGATTGGGTAAGATGGAGATTCAGGTCGTAGCCTGCTATAGGTCCCCATCCATGTCCCAAGACTCTCACTACATGTTCCTAAGCACCCTGGAAGCTATTAGGGTAGAATCCAACACTCTCTTACTAGGTGACTTCAACTACTCCTCCATCAACTGGGAAAACTACTCATGCACCAATACATTGGCCCAACACTTCCTGGAATGCATCAGTTCCAATGCCCTGGACCAGGTCATTCTTACCCCCACTAGAGGAAGCAACATCCTTGACCTGGTTAGTATAAACATGGGAAACTGTTCCTCTACACCAATAGTCAATTCCTGCCTGGTTAGATGTGACCACAAACCAATCACCATGGAAATCCACATCTTACCAACATCCCCCAGAAAGGTAACCACCATGAAACACTTCTCCAAAGCTGACATTGGACACCTAAAACAGAGGTGGCAAACTTCATGGGACCCATGTCAATGGAAAATAGATGCATGACTGCCAAATTTTGCACCAATGCACTGTACAAACATGTACATAAATACATGGAACTGGCCATACCCAACAGAATCAAGGCGCTCTCTTCCAAAAAAAAAAAAAGAAGCCAATCTGGTGGTCCCCTGCAATTAATAAACTCTACAACAGAAGGAAGAAACTGTTGCAGAAAAAGGTGAAGTCCCAAGACTGGAAAAACTCCCTTATTAGCCCAGGGGCACCGGAAGCTGTTAAAGACTGGGGGGTGGGGCGGAGGGTGACAGGGCCACTTAGTGAAATAAAAAGGGTAATTTTTTTATAACTATTTGCTACCACAACATAAGTTCACTTGCAGGACATTTTAAGCTTAACCAATTCCCTTTTGGTGCTTGAATTAACATTTTCTGATTGGTGTTAGTTATCCCCATGGCTGATAATTATATATTAGCCCTAGTGAGAACAACTGTGATCATACTATAGATAATTTGAGGGGGCTATGTAACAGATGAAGCATTTAGGAACTGCCTCTATCCATTAGTGGCATGAGAGGAAATCCTGGAGTGCATTTTCTATTACCCATCCTTAGATCCAAGTTGCATTTGAATATGGATGGATGAGCTTTGCTTTATTTTTATGGTTAGTCTATTCCGGAACAGTGGTAGCCTCTGTGATATATATCCATCTCTCCACAACATTCAGTTTAGATACTTGGACTGAGTATTTCTGATGCCATTTGACTTGCTGATGTTCAGTAGGTCCATCTGTATTATGTCAGAGGATGCTTTGTATGCCAGACATTTCACCTCTAAGCACTCTGTAGGATACTGAGTATAATAATAAAACTTTGAGGTGGTCCATGCAAGACCTATTGTTTAGGACTTGTATCCTTTTGTAAGGTATATCTGAAGGTATTCCAATTGTTGCATGGGGCTGGACAGATACATGGCAAAGTGGGCATTATACAAAATGACTGACATAATGAGAGCTTTGTAAAGGGGGACATCATCATCTCTAGATCTAGTCACAATCAATTTGTTTATAAGCTGTGCAATATAGAAAGTCTTTCTTATGACTCTGGGCATATGTTGGTCAAAAGTTAGGTCACTGTACACAGAAGTTCCAAAATGTCAAGCAATTGCATCAGTTCTCACAGGGCATTGTCATGATATTGACACCAGTTATTATTTGGGACAAACCTTTCTGCATGATGGTTAAGTCATTTGGGGATTCAATAACTTCTCCTAGCTTGCAATCATCTCAAACGTAGCTAGCCAAAGCTCTTTGGTATTTACTTTTACTTTTGAGATGTATATACCAAACAGAAAAAGTCTCAGCACCGAACCCTGGGGGACTCTATTGGTGACTGGTCTCTTCCCCTATTTTGCTCTCCTGCATCCTGTGAGCCAAGTTGGCAATGCAGCTGGTGATCAATGTAAGTGTTTGCTCCTACATCATTCATAGGGAATTGTGTCAAAAGGCTTGGCCAGGTCAAGGTAATGTGGTGTGAACTGTTTTACATTCATCCATTGCTTTGGTAACAAGAGTAAAGCTTAAAATTTGCCCATGATTTTGAGCCTTTCACACTTTCCTCTGGGCTGTTTTCAAACACATTTTTAGGGCCATGCATACATACATGTATACATTCTTTGATTCATCTTCCTGATTGTATTAAATTATATTGCTTGTATAATACAGCACACTTGTTAGACTTAAGTTAGCACATTTTAAATTTGTTTAAACATTTTTCCAGTAGGCAATGAAACAAAAATGCATTAGCCAATAATGACAAAACTGCCCTATTCAGAATATTTCCATCGTAATGATCTACTTCCACACACAAATGCATTTTAAATTTATTGTTTGAACATTTTTCCAGTAGGCAATGAAGCAAAATGCATGCACCAGTAATGACAAAACTGCCCTATTCAGAACAGTTCCATGATAACAGTCTACTTCCACACACAACTGCATTTTAAATTTATTGTTTGGACATTTTTCCAGTAGGCAATGAAGCAAAATGCATGCACCAATAATGACAAAACTGCCATATTCAGAACATTTCCATGATAACAGTCTACTTCCACACACAAATGCATTTTAAATTTATTGTTTGAACATTTTTCCAGTAGGCAATGAAGCAAAATGCATGCACCAATAATGACAAAACTAGCCTATTCAGAACAGTTCCATGATGACAGTCTACTTTTACACACAATATATAAATACAGAATCACAGTAGAGTGTAAGCCATACCCATGTTGCGCATCTTCTTGAACTTATTTTCATTTGGGGGGGGGGACAAAAGGACAAAAAACAGGGATACATTTTAAACATTGCGTGTATAATTTTGGAAAGTTGCTTGCATAAAATGTTATGTTGCCACCATACATTTCACTGCCAAGTTGTGAACCCAAAACCATGTGCACTACAGTCAGAACAAGATACCAAGCTAAACCAGCAGGTTTTTAAAAGACAGGAAGACCAACTTAAATGGCTATCATATCATTTAGTGAATTCAGTTCTCACTTCTCACCATAGCTCTCAACCTCTTAGCACAAAAATACAGAACAAAGCCAATAATGGGGGAATACAGCCCCAAAAATAGGGACACATTTCAAATACTGATTTTATAATCTTAGAAAATTGCTAGAATAAAAGGTTTTGTTTTACCAGAGGAATAGAACAAATATGTGAGGTATAAATTCACAAGTGATGGTGGCTAGGGACTTTAGGCTCTTTTTAACTCTACCCAAGGTACAGGGTTTGAGTCTGAGTACCTCTAGCCACCTGATGTATCCTGCTGGGGGCATACACACACACACACACACACACACACACACACACACACACACACACACACACACACACACACATACACACACACACAGAGTCCAGCAGTGTACTCACTCTGATACCAGCAGCCGTTCCACTCTGCAATTACATCCTACAGTCCAGAGCATCTACAGGTGGCTTCTGCAAATATAAATCCTGGCAGCAGCTTTGAATAAATCTGTTTGTTCCCACTTGCAAAAAATGGCCAGAAATATGTGCGCTGATGTGATGTCATCGTGGCAGTTGGGAGGCATGTGGAAAATGAAAGGGACAGAGGTATGATCTAAAAGTGGGGGGCTCCCCTCCCCCCTTGCTCACTCTATGATTCCGGCACCATGTATTAGCCTCAACAAAATGTTGCGATCCCTCATCAAAACCTCTACAGCCAGCTATGAAGGCAGAATTGCGGCAGACACTAAAAACAACCAAAAAGCCTTCTATAGTTATATCAAGAATTTCCATGGCAATACCCAGGTTTGTTCTGAGTAACTACACAATCGTACCTCCTATACTGAGCCAACATACTGGCCGACAGATTCAGTGGCAACTTTACCCCTCTACCCCCCCCCAGATTCCGTGGCAACTTTACCCCCCTTTATCCCCCCTAAAGGACCAATCACAATACCAGAGGAATGCCAGGTACCCAGCATTACTGCAGCACAGGGTAAAGCTGCATTGTCCAAGGCCAAGAATACAGCTTCCATGGGACCTGACAATATCCCTGGATGTGTCCTACATGAACTACAAAGTGAACTGGCACCAAATCTGTGTATCCTGTTCAGTCACAGCCTCACCTTAGGCTTTGTCCCTACCGAATGGTGCACTGCCACAGTCATCCCTCTCCATAAAGGGGGAGTGACTACAGACCCTGGGAATTATCACCCCATTTGCCTGATGAGTCTGATATGTACGGCTATGGACTACATCATCATGCACCTAATTAACAAGGATATAGGGAATCTCCAATCTCTAGATCCCACGCAATTTGGTTTTGTGAAAGGTAGATCATGCATGCTCAACCTGGTTGACTTCTTTGAGTCAGTCACCAGAGCTGTGGATGAGGGCAAGGCAGTGCATACAGCCTACCTTGATCTGGTCAAAGCCTTTGATACCATTCCCTCACTCAGGAATTATTGATAAACTCACCAAACTAGGCATCAACCCTTATATCACTAGGTGGGTTGCAAATTGGCTCACAGATAGAATCCGCAGTGTGAAAGTAGCAGACTCCAACTCAGATTGTCAACCAGTCATGAGTGGAACCCCACAGGGATCAGTCCTGGGTCCTCTCCTGTTTGTCATCTACTTCTCAGAAATCCAGGCCAACATGGAGGAATTCTGGCTGACCAAGTTCGCAGATGACTGCAAGCTGGGAGCCATTATTAACTCCTCAAGTGATGGAGACATCCTACAGAAAGGCCTCACTGAGACCAATGACTGGTGTCGAAACCATGGCCTTAAGCTTAATGCCAAAAAATGCTTCATCATCCCCTTTGGGAAAAACCCAGTTTCCACTAATTACCACATTGATGGGAGCCCACTGAACACTGAAGGCATTATAAGAGATCTGGGGACACAGGTTGACAGCAACCTCTCCTTCAACCACCACATTGCCACAGTGGTCAGAAAGTCCTATGTGGCACATCTCATTACCAAAGGTTTTGCATTCAGGAAGAAAGAGGTCATCATCTCTCTCTACTCTTCCCTCATTAGGCCAATCATCGAGTAGAATGCCCCATTTGGCATGTACCTCACTAGACACATGCAACAGCTGCAAAGGCCACAAACATACCTCACAAAGAGAATCCTAGCTCTTAAACACATGTCCTACATGGACAGATTCAAAACAAACTCCAGCTATTCTCTGTCTCATATTGTCTACTAAGAGGCAATCTCTGCTTGACTTACAAAGCCATGTCTGACCCAGCTCTGTTAGAAATGCTACATCTAAGGAAAACCCAATCCCTCCACACCACATGCTCCAGAGACCTCAACCTCATTACCACAATCAACAGAACATGCTGGAGGGATAGGTTCATAATCCAGAGACTGCCCATGCTCTGGAATAGACTTCCCATACATGTCATGCAGAGCACCTCTCTGGCCCTCTTCAAGAGAAATCTCGATGAGTGGATGGGAAATAGAAAGTTCACCCAGGGGATCACTCCAGTGGCTCTACTTGATAGAGGCACTGGGAACTAATGTCGGGTGGCACAATGCCAGGGCACTTCTATGGGCTAGGCTTGTAAAGGCTCCAGGGCCATTAGCCTAGTACACAGCTATGAACCTATGATCCTATGAACAAGCAACAGCATACATATGTACATTGTTATTCTGTGTGAAAAGAGACATACAATGTGTGAGCGCTATGTCACAGCTCTGAGATTGCCTGGTCCGCTGCTATATCATAGCTGATTTTATGTTAAAGCAGTTATATCAGTACACTGCTATGTTGGGGGTGGGGGAACATCACATGATCAGCTTGGGTAGACAGTAGTCCAAAGATCAAGTGTGCCCACTTTTTAACATCTCCCTTTTCTGATGTCCTGAAAATTTCACTCATGAGGCCAAGTGAAAATTAAGGAACACATACTATTGGACTGGGTATCAGTAGTCCCTTGTGGATGTTAACTCTAACCAAATATCCCACTATATTTCCTTGTATAACAGCAGCAGATCCAGACATATGATACCTTATTATAATAATCATTATAATTAGTGGGTAGGTTAGAGACTTACTTTGAGAATGCAGCAGTTGACAAAACTGTAGTTCAGGACTGACTTTGTGTGATGCAAGCAGTACACAGCCAGTACATGGATAGGTACAGGCTGTGTGGGTTGCTTGACATCAGCTACTTTAATATATGTATGTGAGTAGGAGTAAGGTGTCAGTACCTGGGGCCCTAGATTGTCAGTGTGCTATGCGTTGTCTCTTAGCTAATGCCAGGGCTTACTGGGCATGCCTATGTCTGCCTACAGGGACATCATCAGGGGTTTCCTCCACTGAGTCCTCCTGTGAATGTGGCTGTCATGACCTAGGCACTGGTGAGGGGGCTGTGTATCCCTTCCCTATGCTGATCCTGCTGCAGCTGCTTCCACAGTATCATATGTGCAGCATGGCACATACTGTGAACATATGTATACATGTGGCTGGAAAGTACTGCAGGGTTCCACCAGCTATATCGAGGCACCAAAACTTTGACTTCAGTACCCCAGAAACATGCTTTATGATGTTCCTAGTTTGTGCATGTTTCTCATTATGGCATTCTTCCATGGGTGTGTGCAGTTCTGATGGGTGTCATCATCCAGGGTTCCAGGGCATAACCAGCATCCACCACTAAATGGCCATGTCAGATGTCCCCCCCCCAGCTAACATCTGGTACAGCTGTGATGCATACCAGATATGGGAGCCATGATAGCTGCCAGGGCTGCCAGCACACACATTCATGATAATGCCCTGGGCATGGCATATGACCTGGCAGTTGATAGAGTGATATCCCTTGTGGTTGATGTAGATTATATCCTCCTCACCAGGTGGTGCCTTGATGTGTACATGAGTGCAATCTATGGCACCCAGTACCTCAGGGTAAAGTGCTACATGGTAGAAGTGTTGCATATTCCTGGCCTTCCCCTGAGGGGTGAGGGAAAATATATGTGCTCACTGGCATGTGGTAGCATGGCATCCAGGAACTGGTTGAGTACTCTGGATGCTGATGCCTGTGAGACCCCCATTATGTCCCATGTTGGTCTTTGGAAGGTGCATGTGGCTACTATCCTAAGGGCTGCACATACCTTTGTTTCCACTTGGATGAGTTCTCCTTTGTTGGCTCTGAGCCTGAGTTGAGAGGGGCAGAGCTCAGTGAGTTGTTGTAGTATGTTCCTGTCCACCCTTTAGCACACTAAATTCTCCAGCTCATGTAGCTCCTGAAAGGTTATCTTGGGCCTGAACGCT
The DNA here is from genome assembly GCF_019279795.1 of Protopterus annectens. Taxonomy (NCBI): domain Eukaryota; kingdom Metazoa; phylum Chordata; order Ceratodontiformes; family Protopteridae; genus Protopterus; species Protopterus annectens. Next base: position 1,961,763,970 of record NC_056726.1, read on the forward strand.
CTTCTTCTTCTCTGCCTAGGCCTGCTGTCAGCAGCAGCAGCAGCAGCATAGAATTCAGCATCTAACACATACAAACGTAGCAGACCTGCAGCAGCCCCTAGCATTCTTTCAGTTAAAATTCCCAAGTCTGTACTCCAATGATGCAGAGTATGGGGAAAAATCAGATTGTAGGGTATATGAATACTTTATATTGCTCTATTGTAGGTGCTGCCAGTGTGATTAGCTACCTATGATGCACCTGCCTAATATATCATTGACATCATTTAATGGCCCTAGTTTAAGGTAAGCAAAGATCAACACTAATTAATACATCATTGGCCTATTAGATAGTATGAGCACTGCGACACACTGCTCAAGTGAGCGCCCAGTAGGGAAACAATGCTTAGCAGTCAATGCACACCTCCCTCTGACTTGCACTCTCAGCACAGTGGTGCACCATGTAAACAGGAGCAGCTATGCTCCAATCAGCTCAGAGGTAAGTAGATACACCCTCTCCTGATATCAGCTACCTCCTCTGTGGACACCAACATGGTTCTCTGCCTACATGGAGGGGATCTGCGGACACAATTGCTCCATTATGCTGTTCAGTAATTCCATCTCATTTGCATAGGGATCTGTGCTCACAACCTGTTTCCAAGCCCTTCCACATTAGCAACAGCACCAGTGCACCATTGTAGACACTGCATGCAGGGTCCTGTAATACATTTCTGTTTCATGATATTAATATTTGAACTTTCCACATTTTTTTAATAAGGCATGTTTGTGCAGTGTGGCAAGCCATGCAAACATGCCGAGATTATTAAAAAAATAAATATTTTAACATATTTACTGTAACATTTGGAATCCACAGAGAATAGTTTTGCTCATATCTGTGTGTGCGCTATGCCATTTCCATCTACCTACATTTTTACAACCCTTTTGTCTGTCTACAATCCTGTACATGGAATTTTTCCATAACTGTCTCATTTCCCTACTAAGGTTAAAGTACTGGGCCCATTTTTTTTTTCTTAGAAATTGATAATTTGCAAATATTCTTGGAAACTACCCCTTCAAATGCATTTAAATTTGGGTGAAGTTGTGGATTAAATGTACTTTTCTTTTTAATGTCACCTTACCCATCCTCTCAAAAACCATTTACCTTTTGCTCAAACAAAATTGCCAAATTATGTTTCCTAACAAAACATTTCACCTCCATTAGGGTATCCACCACATCAAAGTTCACACAAGGCGCAAACTTAAATCCTTTTTGAAATAAGGATAAATATTTCAACTTGTGTTTTTAAAAATGTTAAAACCATTTTGTGTTAAAACAATTTTATCAATATCTAATATTCTTTGCTCTCTCCCCTTTTTTCCAAATCATTTGATTTTGTTGTTGGGGCACCCAATTCCTTTGATTTAATAAATACCCCCTGTCTTGGCCAGGCTTGATAAAAACCCTGTGTTCTGTTCTCTGAAAAATTATTTGCCCTTGCCACCCTATTCTCACTACCAAATTGACTTGTTGCATCTGAATCTTTATACACATTGGGCCTATTTGCATGAATACCTATCCTATCCTATTTTTACTATTGTTAATGGGGTATGCCTCATTTTTGGCATACTGTATATGGTCTCTTTCTAGATTTTTTTGTTTTTTTCTTAAAAACATTGTTACATTTCTTCTCAACATTTGCAAGGGACTTACAGTAATACCCCTCCCTACAATCTTCTCCATTAATTCCAAAGCATGTCTATTAAACATCTCAATAAATTCATCATATATGGCATCATCATAAACCAGCCCAAAAGGAAATTTGTAGATTCTGAGCTCCTGTGGAGCAATTTTAAATTGCATACATTTCCTTAAATAGTTATTATCAATCTGTAATGACTTAACTTTGAAACGTTTTTTTTTCCATTTTAATAATAAGGTCCTTTAATGAATGTCCCACATTCCATTCCACATTCACTTCAAGGCTTACCTGATTAATATCTCCATTAAAGTCAAAGTCTTTATCCAAAATTCTTCAGAACTCTGCCCCACATTATTTTAGTCAAAGTATGCTGTTCATTAGATAAACCATTACCAATCTGCTTGTTTCTGTTTCCTTTACCAGCACACACATTACCAGCATTAAATGTACCATTATGAGAGCCAGAAGCCATCAGCATAGAAGAAATAGTAGTATAGGTTCTTTTAGGAACAGTACGTTTAGGGATTAATGTCTTACTGACATTTCCTTCCTCTTGTGTGCTACAAACCAGACGGTTCACATCCATACTGAAACTAGAATCCAAAATAATTCCACCAACGGCTCCTTCTCCCTCATACAACCGCCATCCTTGTTGCCCTCCATTTGGAGTTGACATAATAGGGGCAGAACTCTTAAATTTTTCTTTAGAGAATTCTTGGGATTGGCCAGTTTAATAAACCAAGTTAGCTCTCCTTTCACAATAGCTAACTCTGAATGTACCAGTCGGATCTCATCCTGGTGGATAGGGGAAAAGACAGAAGGTATTTCATCTAGTGAGTCCATTATTTGGCCAAAATACAAACTAGTACTAAGCAACCCAAAGTATAACCAGTGTTGAACAAAAACATATAAAAAAACAACACCCCTTGGCCAATATGTTTAAAAGCTTGATTTAGTAAGTAGAAAAGAAAAACAACCAGATTAAGCGATTTCATCCAAATACATCAGAACTTCTTCAGGATCTAAATTAAAAAAAAACTCATTCCCCTTCTTTTATACCATCCCAATAAATCAATTAAACAATTACAAATTAAGTTAACATTTGTAACCAAGCAAACATTCAAAGTTAAAACTCATAGGAACCATGACAAGTTAAAAGTAATTAAAACTAAAAGATCTTAAAAACTTTACTTTAAAACTTGTTAGACTTTAATTTTAAAATCAAATGAATAAAAATGTTTTCTTTAATACCTGGGAACTGGGTGGCATTTAACCTCATTTGCCATTTTGCTTCTTTTGGCTCTAAAAATAATTTATAATCTCCCCCTAGGGTTTATCATAACCCTGTCCATGATGCCAAATGAAAACATTTTATAAAAAGAACAGGTTTTTGTATGCTTATACAGAGTGTTATTTTCATTACACTTTGCTATATTATAATAATGCTTGTATATTCTCTTATGGAGCTCCTCTTCCGTTTTATCCATATAAAAACCTGGCATCCTGAACATTTGGCAAGATATTCCACACATTTACTTAAACAATTACCCTTAACAAACTTTACTACAGAATGAGTAATGTTCTCTAATAGCAAAGACCCACCCTCAAAAATATATGGCATTGAGAACAGGACCCACATGTCCCATTAATACAATTCCATACCTGCTTATTCTAAAGGGGTCTCTGTTCATAGGTTCATAGGTTCTTAGGTTGGTACTAGGCTATTGGCCCTAGGGCCTATACAAGCCTATCCATAACAATTCCCTGGCTATTTCTTCCCACAATATTTACTTCAAACCAGTTCTTCAAATTCCTACCAGTTTTATGTACAAAAACTGTCTCAACACCAAATAAATTATAAATATGGGGGAGAGTTCTTAAAATATTCCAGTTCCCTCTAATAATTCCTTTAATTTCTTCATCTTGAAGACTGTATTGCACTACCAGAGCTCTTTCAAATTTATTTTCATACAACATGGGTGCCTTTACTCTCAATACCCACACCCAAAAGTGGTTTGTACTTTGTTCCCCATTGAAACTCACATACTCCCTAATATGATTAACAAAATGGAGAGGGTAGTCCCTAGCCAAAAACATATCCACTACTTAATCCAACTCCATTTTAAGATCCACCACATCTGAAGTCATCTTCGCAATTCAGCTACACTGATCCTTCACCAAACTTCCTTTTTGACTCATATGATGACTACTCGAAAAATCTAAATATGAGTTCCTAAAAATAGGCTTCCTATAAATCAAAGAGTTAAAGCCTTTATCACCATGCATAATTAAAGTGTGCAAATAACTAATTTGATTAAAATCATAACTAAAAGTAAATCTTAAAAAAACTGGAGGAATTGTTAAGAAATTCAACAAATTTAAGTATATCATGCTCAGGCCCATTGCATAGAATAAAAATATCATCCAAAAATCTCACAAATATTCAGAGTTGAAAACCTTAGTAATCTGCCAAGCAAATAAAACCAAATTTGCATATACATGCACACAAGATGAACCCATGGCCACCCTCTAGTTATTATCCAGGAACAATGCCATTATTTCCAAAATCAAATACATTTTATCATTAGCAAAACTAGTAATGTGTCTTACACTGTTATAAAAATGTTAAAGCCCTTCTTTTTTAGGAATAGAAGAAAACAAATCCATTATGTTTATCATTAAAAAAAATCAAATCCCTCTTCCACAATTCTTGTTTAAGCCTTCCTAAAAATCTCAGGAGTCTTTAACTAAATGGAGGACTACCTGGTATACTGTTTTCAACCAATGATCAATACAAAGTTCAAGAGGGTGAGTCTTAGATCCCCCTGCTGCTACTATAGGACTAAAAGACAAAGAAGGTTGAGTTTCAGGGAAAAGAAGATCACTGTTACTCACGTGAAATCTGTTTTCTATGTGTAACATTTGTTTAACAAATGGCCACCATCAGTGTTTGTGCTATAAAATTTGAAATTAATGCTAGTAGCACAACAGTTATCCTGCTTGTCTTTGGTAATGAAAGCTGTGGGTTCTACTCCCACACAATGGAGTGTTAATATTGCAGTGCCCTTTGCTGGAAGTGCTACAGTCCTGAGTGTGTCCTGCTTTGGATGAGATGCCTAGTATCTACAAACCTGGATGCCTAGTAACAACAAACATGTTATCAATTTGACAGTTATACCCTAGTGTAATGTTACTAGCTTATCATGTTTTTCAATATAACATGGACAATTTATTCTTCAAGGGCAGCAAGCACTGAATTTGAACATGAAACACTGAAATGTGAAGTTGATTGCCAGCAGCCACCTATTCATTAGTTATAGAGTCCGTAATGTGAAACTATCCAGATGACTTTTACTTCTGCAGAGATTATGTATATTGATGGGTATTGGTGTATTGTAATGACATATGTTTGAGTGGCCTTTTGTAGTTGAAATATTTTGAAATGAGTAGTTCTGTCATTATTAGCTCAACTGTTTTGTTTCATTGCTAACTGGAGAAATGTTCAAAACTACAGATTTAAAACACAATATAACATGTGGTGCTGTATTATGCAAGAAATGTAATTTAATACAAACAGAAAGGTGCTTCAAAGAACACATACATGTATGTATGCTCCTAAAAGTATGTGCAAGAGTCCTCCAGTTTGTAAACAGCCCAAAGGTAAACTTAATCTTCCACTAGCCAGATGTGTTTTCTTTGAATGTGGCTTTTGATGCCATTACAATGACTGTGAATTTAAGGGTATAGAGGCTTACTGTTCATGCTAAGTCTGTTTTCATTGTGAGACTATATTGTTTTGTTAACAGTGCTTATGGTAACTGGCAGAAATAACCAAGTAATGGGACACTGGAATGGCTGGGGGAGCTGACTAGGGATGTTATTGTGGGGAGTACTTTATCCATTACCCTGTCTAGGGCCCCATTTGACTGTGATTCAGCTCTGACTGAAGATGTCCAGCATTATATATTCCTTCTGTGACATTGTCCTGCTGCAGACCTGGTTGCCAGTGTTTGTACCCAGATTGCAATTAAGAACACCATCTGCTTCCAACTGAAATGTCTGTTTCAATTGGAAAAGATAGAGATAGAGCCAGTTCACAGTTCCCTGTTTAAGTATTCCTAAAGGAGAAATGCAGAGTAAACAGGGAAGGAGCTAAGCAGAGCCTCCTGTTTTTTCCTCTTGTATATTCAGGTCTCATTAAAGAGCAATCTAAGGACCTGTATGAATACAATGATTATAAATGAAAATACCTACCTCTTCCAATTCTTTCCTGACTGTTTTCTTTGGAAACATCCCTTTAAGGGCCTGCCCTCCTCCGTTTGCCCTCGCGCTAACTCTGCTCCTCTATCCTACCCCCATTCCCACCCACCCCTACATACCCTAAACTTATACTCTGTCCATCTAGACCACTCCATCCAGCCACTCCCTACTTCCTCCCAAACCCTCCTATCACCTCTCACTTCCTCCTTGCTTAAGAACTTCTCCTAAAGATAGTCCTACATCCAACTCCCTCTCCTCCTGCATCTACCTTATCACTTAACATGATACATCTTCTCCTCACTACAGCTCTTCTTCATCATCTCTCTATCTCTACCTCCTATCATCACACCCTCACAGACATACACATTGCCCCTACTCTTACATTCCCACAAACCTATCTCTCAACTACTCAAGCAGTCCTCATTGCCCTGCACTATTCAACCACAATGACACACATCTACACAAAATAAAATTATTCCAACAGCCCTCTCTGTCACCCAAAATAAAGCCAAAATATCACCTAATTAACCTAAGTTATACACTACTTAGATGTACTATGCTAAACTTGCTTCTCTCAGGTGATATACATCCCAACCCAAGTCCAATCAGCAGCTGCTCTCTTCCTACCCATCCCTCACCCCCTCCCTCTCCTACTTCATCTCTCCCACACTTTTGTCTTCTCAGACTTACTCCTCCACAGCTGCCAAAATCCTAACCATACTATCTCTCAACATTCAAGGTATTCTATACAAAGTCACTGAACTACATTCCTGGATGTAACTCCAAACCCTGCCTTTCTCACCCTTTCTGAAACCTGGCTTAAACCCTACATCTCTGAAAATGAAATCTTACCCCCTGGCTACAATATCATCTGCCAGGACAGACTCAAGAAACAAGGGAGAGGTGTAGTTGCACTGTACTCTGAACAACTCTCCCTCTGCCTGCTATCAATCTCACTTCCCAATCTTCACACTGTAGAAGTCCTCATAGTAAACCGCAAAGGAAACAATCATAAAAAAGATTACCATTGCTGCCATCTATATTCCTCCAGGAAATAACATTCCTACCCTCAAACTCTTTCTCTCCTGGATCTTGCAAACTATCTCCTAAGAAACTATTATACTGGCAGATATTAACATTGATTGGAATTCTCTAACCTATGACTCTCCAAATGCCAGCATTAACCTCTATGTCTGAATAAAAAAAAAACTAATTCCAGCACTAAGCTTGACTGGATCTTCACTTTCAACCCTGTTCTATACCACAACCTCTCCACACTGCCTGATGCCCTAGGTGACCACCTTCCAACCTTTATTCAAAGACACTCCTCCCCCATTCGTGCAAGTCCCATCAATACAAGACTGTCAAAGACTTTCAAACTTCAACCCAGACACCTTTAACATTATGCCTTCTTGAATTAACTGGTCCTTACTCCATGACCTCTTCCTAGAAGAAGCTGCTTTAAAATTTAACAACATCTTCCTAAACACTCTAAACTCCCTAGCCCACATGAGGAAAGTTAGAATAAAATACAACTATGCTTGGATAACTCAGGACACTCACTCCGTAATGTACAAGAGAGATAATGCCTGGAAAAACTTGATAAAAAATAAACCCCCTTCCAATCTACAATGTTACAGAGAACTTTGTAATTTAACAAAAAAACAGGTCAACCATGACAAAAGAAATTTCTCCCTAAAGCCACAAAATAACTCCAACTCCAACCTAAAAAAATAAAATCAACAAGCTGATGCAGCCAGGTAAGCCCTCTACACCTTCTCCCTCCCGCAATAACTCTGCCTTTGACAATGTTACTCTTCTTAACTCCTTCTTAATTGACTCCATGCAGAAGTTGACTAAAAAAGGTGCACGTACATAACCTCTACTTCCCCCTCTCCACCCACCCATGCAACTTCCTTCTCTCTTAATCCTGCCCCCACTGCTTATATTAGATCACTCCTCAGTAAACTGTAATCATGCTCCCCATCTGCAGATAACTTACCTCCTCTCTTTCTAAAACTAGCTGCAAAATCCATTACATATCCCATCTCCATACCAATAAATAGATCTATCCAAGAAACAATAGTTCCAGATATCTGGAAAAAAATCTATGTAATACCCTTATATAAAGGAGGTAAATCCACTGACACCTCTAATTTCAGGCCTATAGCCATTCCCTCTCTCCTATCAAAGATTCTTGAAAAGTACATTCAGAAGCAGCTCATAGAGCATCTTTTTCAAGAAAATCTCCTAACACCTACCCAACATGGCTTTCACCCTAACCACAATACTTCCACTGCACTAATATAATTTACACAGGCTATCTCTACATCTTATGACAACAATAAACTAGTCTCCTGTCTATTCCTTGACCTCTCCAAGGCTTTTGACACTGTTTCTCACAACCTAAATTATCCAGCCTTAATCTCTCCAACTCTACTCTTTCCTGGTTCTCTAGCTACTTCTCCAACATATTTCACTCTGTAAAGTGGCTCTCTGCATTTTCTCCCTTTCTTCCAGTCTGAACTGGGGTTTCCCAAGGCTTCTTCCTTGAACCCCTGCTTTTTAACATTTTCACTAACAACTTCTACATTTCCTGTCCTCACTTTTCTATAATACAATATGCTGATGACTCTACAAGAATATCCTCTTATGACAACCTCTCTCACCTCCTCACCCTGACCCAAGAATTTGTCCACTCAGTTGCAAAATTGCTAACAGACAGCCAACTCCTGCTCAACCCTAAGAAAACTCCTCCTCTTCCTCCCAAAATCTCTCAAACACCTCAAATCTGCCTTCACTGTCTCCTCCCTCAACAACACAACTATCAAGGTAGAACTCTACACTAAATTATTGTTTTTTTTTACTGATAACCAATTAAAATTTGATCTTCACATGCAACAGTCCATTAAAAAGACTCATCTAAAACTTGGCCTGCTCTACAGAAACAAACACTTTCTCACTAATAAATCAAAACTCTCTCTTGCACAAGCCTATCTGCTACCCTCCCTACTAGATGCTGCCCCAATCCTTATTAACCTACAATCTAATCTTTTAACTAAGTTAGAACTCACGTATAATAAAATAGCCATATTTGCAGCAAATCAACCCTATCGCTCACACCACTGCCTATCTCTAAAAACCTACAGTGGCTGGAAATACGCCAACTCCTTCTGTCTCAGCTACATCTGACCCATTCCAGTCTTAACCAGCCCAACATCTGTCCTGCTCTCTCAGCTCTCATCTCTCTCTCTCTACACTCCTAATTGTACACTCTGTAGTTCTGACCAACACCTACTGGAAACCTACAAGCCCATAAAAACATTGGAAAACTTCTCTACAATCACGTTATTGCATGGAATAAACTGCCCCTATATGTAAGAATGATCACTAACACTAACTGTTTAAAAAAAAAAACACTTTAAAAGACTACCTACTAAACTAGCAGACCTGCCCTTGCCCTGACCCTACTTAATCTTCATAGGATCATAGAAGCATAGGAGGTTACTAGGCTAATGGCCCTGGGGCCCTTACAATCCTAGCCAAGAGCTTATCCCCAAAAAAATAAACCTCAGTCAGCACCTGTCACCCCTGTCAATGAGGACACAGGTGGAACCCCTGGAACAAATTTGTGGTTTCCCATCCACTCATCAAGGTTGTGCTTGAAGATAGACAGAGATATATTCTGTTTGACATGTATGGGAATTCTATTCCAGAGACAGGGCAACTTCTGGGAGACAAACCTGTCTCTCCAGCAGGATTTTGTTGATGTCACATATTAGATTTAGGCCTTTTTGAGTGAGTAATGCATGAGGAGTTAAGACTTATGGATATGGAGCCTCTCTAGTAGAGCAGTGTCTGATATTGCCTTGTAGGCAAGACATAGATCATCTCTGAGCAATCTGTGCAATATCAAGTAGAGTGATAGTGATTTGAGCCTAGGACAGGTGTTGGAGGCTATGGATTCTCTTTGTGAGATATTTCTGTAAACTATATAACTGTAAACAACATCAACTGCACAATCTGTCGAGTTTCCTGCTGTCTTCTTTGATTTTAGCAGAAAACTATACTGAGCTGTAGTTTTAAATATTTAAGGTATCAAATGATAATAAAACGTGTGTGCTGAGAGTTGTCTTGGGTCATTCTGTCATTCATGTCCAAAGATTTTCTGGCACTGTATTTATTTTGTGTCAGCTTCTGTATTAATATTGCTGCTGGAGTTTTTACATCTTGTGCTGAGTTGCTTACTGAAAAGGGGAATAACTCACTGACAATACCCCAAGAATAACTAAATAAATGCTGCTGAAGATGTAAAGAGTCCACCAAGGGTTTGGTTCACTGCTGCCTTTTTTTCTGCCTAATTACAAACATTCTTCTATGGGTCCACTTCACTTAGTTCTGGTCACTCCATAAAGAATCAGCGTTTGACTACAGAGCTTTAGATTTGTTTAAACTGTCATCTGTAGACTCTAAAACTTCAAGAAATTTTACATAGTGACAAAAATCAATGCTGCAATGTTTTGTGCAATTACTTCCATTTCTTATACAAAAAAATAGCTATAGCAGTACATGCTCCAACATCAATTTAACTCAAGAATTTTTCCATATTTTTTGTAAAAACTTAATTTTTTGTACATACCTCAGCGCTTTGCCACTGTTTCAGTTCATGCTGAGCTGACTTCTGTTTAACTTAAACTGCTCTGTTTGCTGGCTCTTTGGATTTTTGCTTGTATTTTCAGCCAGCTACATCCACAGTGATTCTTTTCTGCCAGTGTAAAGAAGCAGTTGAATCGACCTGCAGACATTACATGTTTCAGTGGAAGCAATACACTATCTAGCTATGTCTGCATATTTTACATCTGTCAGATTTCAATCTAAACATTCTACAATTTGCAAACACCAGCCTAGGGCTTTTTATTAATCAACACAATTTGCACTAGCTCTTACAAATCCCTACACTCTCCAAAGCTAAACTACATAATTATTAAAATCTGCAGAAAATGTACTACCAGCACGTTACCAAAATCCTGGTTTCTAGATTAAGGTTCTCAAGGAAATCTGTCACCTTCCTGTTAAAGGCTATCACCCTTTATGATATATCCATGATGAGCTCTTCCTGTATTTTTGCTGATGCCCATGCTGACTGACAGACAACAGTTATTTCAGGCAGTTTAAGAAGTGCCTCGTGCTCATCAAAAATGCCTTCCTTTTTCACACAACTTTGAGAATATGTGAACGGCACAAGTATATCCATAATATCGAGGCTAATATCTCAGCAAGAGACCCACCCTGTGAGCATGCACATACTCCTACCACTACAAGCACAGGTCTTGAACAATACGCTCATAAAACAATACATTTGTATCTCAAGAAGCCATAAGCTGAATGAAACCAGAACCTCATACATGTAATACATAATGAAGACCTCACAATGACCACAGTAAATCAAACATATACACAGTCACCATACTGTGGAAGGAGGCAGAGTTCATAACAAAAACACCTGGGGTTAAGATGAAGCAAGCCAAACCTGGCAGTCCATAAGGCATATATGTGACCTGGCAACCCAAAACATCCTAGTAATTGACAACTAAACCAGGCAAAAAACATTATTACTGAATACTGATTACGGATAATGTAATGTGTCGACCAAGTCACAAAGGTTGAAAGGCAATTATGACAAGGCCATTCTTTGTGCTGGTCCTCCCTAATGGATATGCAACAGGATATGGTGAAATTATTAAAATCCTAACAAGCTCAGAAAAGTACATCTGCTTAGTGAAGTCATTCCATCTCCTCACATGGCACCTGAATATCACAACAAAAGGACATGGAGTTACAGGCAACGAACTCTAGGTCTCCCAGTCAATTAACCTGCTAGAGCATTTTGTGCCCAAGCAGCTTTACATCAATCCATAGGGAGTAAAAATACTGAACAAGATTTTTTTTTATCAAAGAGAGACAAGCACACACAATACACACACACACACACACACACACACACACACACACACACACACACACACACACACACACACACACACACACACACACACACACAAAATAAAAAATCAAGGTGATTTTGCTTAATGCCAGCTGTCTCATAATAAAGCTGGTGACCTTGAAGCCTTCTTCTGCTTGGAGGAGGATGATACTTTCTCTCCACTCTGCTATAACTAACCCCATCTTTTTCCTCCTGTTCTTTTTCCTCCCCACTCATCTAATTTTTTTTTACTATACTTCTTCTAAAAAATTAGGTTATTCTACCGACTCTCTAGCACTGAAGTGATGTTTCATTGTATTCCAAACTTACTTCATGCTATATATATATAAGCATCCAAGCAATTTTATTGTGATTATGCATGTGAATTAATTATATGTGATTACTATAATACTTTATTTCTTTTGTCTTAATATAGCATGTAAACATGTAAGTCTCAAAGCAATTGTATTTTGTGTATGTATAGGAAGTAAGTGTATGTGATCACTGTAATACTTTACTTCTTTTGTCATTTTATATCATGTATGTATCTTTTGGAGCTTTTCTTCTCAGGTCTCCACTGAAAAATGGCATCTGCCAAGTCAGACTAACCCATTCGACAAATGTCAAATAAATAAAAATAAATGAATAAAAGTTACATTTCTTAAACTGTCAGGTCACCTGCACGGTTGTGGGTACACACATGAGTGTACTATAGCCTTTGGCACCACAGCTACCTTCAATGGTGTACAGCAATGTCCATGGATAACAGCAGAGTTGAGCACAAAGTGCAGTACATATTAGTACAGAGAAGTGGCAATGTCTGAGACAGACCTATCTATCATTATAGTATACAGGTAGGACAGCCACACAAAATAAAATGATATATATACAGTAATGGAAAAGCCAGGTGGGAACAAGTGCAGGCTATGCATTGCTATGCACTTGTTACACAGACTGAACATCAGATATCATTACATAGTGTAGCAATTAAAAAACATGAGACACAGAAAACAGGAACACATAATGAAAGGAAACATATATAGATGGAAGGGCAGAAGACATGAAAAGGGGGCTCAGACAGATGACACCTTATTATTGTGGTGGGTTAGGTTTGTTGCAGAGCCATAAGGATGGCTATGTTGTGAGATAACAGAGCTCCTTTTCATACATGTGACAAGTGTGCATTGGCTTGCTTCAACTGCAGATGCATGTAGCACAGCAGCCCATGAGCTACCCTATCCATATCTATATTTTTCATAGATGGCAGGTCTGGTGTTGTAATATATCATTCTGTGGGACTAGCAAATAGAGGATGACCTTCAGAATTGTAGTTTAGTACAGAAGATTAAGGCTGTATGTTGCTAACAAGCTGCATCCTGCAAACCTGGATTTCATTTTATCAGCCACCATTTGCCCAATGCCTTACTCTGAGCAGGTCAGTTAACCAGTCATTTCCTATGTCACCCTGAAAAGAGACTTGTATGTTTTACTCAGTTAGCAAATTAATAAATAATATTAAAAAGACCTTATCACAACAGGCATTATGAAGTGCACCAACTCTTGATGACATTCCACGGCAACATTGTGCCCGATGTTAATAATGGCAGTCAACTCCTGGATGGCACTCATGACAAATGGCTAGGCAAAGATGATACCAGGGTTGAATAACAGGATGTCTATTAAACCTTATTTAAAAATGAGACATTTATAATATTATACACAGCTATACTAGTATGGTTTTTATAATTAGTGTTCTTATAAAATGTATTTTAGCAATAATTGAGTGTTTTTGTACAGGATATGCAAGGCTTTGTGAGTTATATTAACTGGGACAATGCATTTTAGCTTTTAAGTGAATTGCATTAATTTAATTATTTAATTGATTAATGATTTTGTAATTGATTATTTGACTGTTAGGGTGTATATATATATATATATATATATATATATATATATATATATATAGTCAGGTCAGTTTTGATGAAATGTATGGTCTGATGAAACATCTTTGATGTGAAAGCGCTAACCAAATTAAATAGTTTTATAGTTCCTGCTGTGTTTCTCCGTCTTTCTCATTTTTACTAAAGATGATACTCTGTACTATTTGTTTATTTACCTCCATGGATTTCTGTTCTTCTAGGGATACTTGAGGCAGGCTTATGTAGTAAGTCCAGACCACTAGTAAATGTGAAGTATACCCATGTCCAGTCCAATTCTGATATTTGGTCAGTGCAATAATATATCATCCTATGTATTCCCATTCTCAAATAAAAACAATGATGCTGGGATGCAATATTTGAATGTGCATCTTCCTTAGAATTCTGCTTAAATATTTTAAGTTGCACTTAAAATGACCTATGTGGTGATATCTTTTTTAGTATGTTTCTGCTTTGTTCCCATGTTTTAGCCAAAACGTTATCGTTTTTTTTTAATTTGTTCTGGGACCTTAGTCTTGTAGCTTAATTTGCAGTAGTAAGAAGATTGTTTATTACTGCAAGATGTTAGCCTTGTTTACACATTATACTGTACTTCTATCTTCATAAGTAAAATTACTTGCAAAAGCTAGCTGTCTGTATTTAGAACACTGTCTGGGGCCTAATATTGCAGCTTCATGCACATTTGTAGCAGAACTGTAAACTACTGCCAGATTTGAGCTTCATTTAGGCATTTATTGCAGAATTTTTCCATAAACTGCATTACTGGTAACTTTCTGCATTGTATGGTGCTTTTCTCTGTGGTAGGATTGCAGTAGTGTCAGTATTGTGATTTCTGCTCAATGATTTATGCTTCAGTATTTTCATAGATGTTTATATGTCAGTTTTGCTGCTAGAGTCTTTTTCTTATCATTTGGTGGTTAAAGTTGCATTCCAGTGCCTTTCCTGTTTGCTTTGCTACTGTGTTCCCATGTTCTTTCTGTTTGCCCAAGCATCCAATAAAACATTAAGCTAAAGTTTTTAAAATTCTAACCACAGGACTAAAGCTCCAGTACTGAATCCCTCTGTAGGAAGTCTGCTTCTTGTAGCCTGAAATTTCCCCAACCCTCTCACCTTTTTTTCTTTTGTGGTTTTAAAAGGCTGTGACTCTGGCTTCCACCCCTTATGGTAATCTGACTTCCAAAGTCCCTCCTTCTCCTCTTTCATTGCCCTGTACAGACACAAATACTAGATAGTAAATTGTATTTATAAAACTACCCTTAGAACTGAAACCTGTAACTTAGTGTGGCTAAAACAAAGCCATTGCATGGAGACAAGCTTAGAGCAGCTATTTTGCATGTTAAACATCACTATTATCAAAGGTTAGGGCAATCTAACCTAGTCTATTTCCAAACCCTATAGATCATTGGAGGAAACCTCTGTGTGACCCAGACATCTTCCTACAGTAGCCCAACCAAATGCAGCTCCAGACAACATGGATATGCAATTTCCAAATATCTCTGTAGCCATCTTGGAAGATATGGGCATCCTGAGACAATATAGCAATTGTCTCATGTTCACAGGCAACCATTTAATCCTTAAAGAAACAAACACAGTAGGTGAGAGATGTACATTCACAATTTCACTGGAGGCAAAAGTATTGCATACAAATAAGGCTGTCAAGAATGTATCTACTACACATAGTATCCATCACACACATAAACCAATATATGCAGAAATACTAAAAGCAATTTTCCCAAACTTCAAACACCTCCTAAGCCTTTAAACAACAATGTCTATCCCCAACTATCTCTAAAGCATTCACCAAAAGCAACAGCAAACATGACACATGCACCTACATTCAGGGGATCCCCAACAGAGAAGCCAATAAAAGAAAATAACACATTACCCAGGATTCATCTCATAGGAACTCCATTGTATGACACACAGATATGCCACTCGCCAGACTGAACAAGGTGAAGACAACAGCTACTTGATTATCAGGATCCACCAAGTTATGTAAGCACTCCCATGGATACTAATATGATTCTATCATAGTATATGTGGGTGTTAATGACCTGAGATGTACCTCTTTGGACTATATGAAGAGAGACATTTTTGATCTATCTGAATATGTGTCTCTTTACATTTTTACACAATTTTCGCATTTGATTTTCACCATATTGCTGCTGCGATAAATGTATTAATTTGCTTGTTAAATAAGGCAGTTTTAAAGAACAGGAAAATGCATATTATGTTCACAGTGCTATTTTAACTATTGTTCCTTTAAATTTTAAGATGGAGAGACCAGCTGATTTTAATCATGGTTAAACATGACTATTTAAACTTGATTTTTGTAAATGTTAGTATTTGATGAAGTTCAAAGAAGCGTTTGGACGAAAAGCTCTTCATTAAACTTTGTGGATTCAGTCTTCAGTGAAATTGCCAGTTGTTTTTGTTTTAATTTCTCAGTTTTTTGTATCTTGGATTTTGGAGTAAGTGTTTGTTCAGGCAACATGGTAACCAATGCACTGGACTCATCCTTGGAATTGCTTATGGATTTTACAAAAGAAACTGAGGCCATGAGTCAACTTACAGCATTAGTATATGCTTTATCACAGCAAGTAGAACGCCTGTCACAAAAAGTGGATTCTATAAATGGCTCTACTAATGGCTTACTAACACAAGACAAGCAGCAGCAGCATCATCAGAACCAAATGAGAGTTGTTACAAATGGTCACACCACTCAGCAGCAGCAAATAACTGATCAGGGTAACAAGGAAACAAATGTAAATGTAGTTACTACACAAGCATTGCTAAATAATGTGAACCAGCATCCTACTTCATTTTCTGGTAATGCAAGTCAGAACGCAGTTGTCAGCACTCAGACTGGCAGCCAAATGCTACCAAACAGCAGTTTACCGAGACAAAGGTCTACTGACAACCATGTCCCAGGGCTTATTGGAGGTCCCTACTTTAAAAGATTGGCTTACAAGTCCAGTTGGCCTTTCTCACAACAATTAAATTTGGATGGGAACTCGGCTAGGGATTTGCTGAACATAACAGACTTACTAAACAGGTTAGATCAGAACTTGCTTAAATACAAGAAACTCCGCCTGGAAGTGGAATACTTCCAAGAATGTATAAGAGCTAACCATTGTACCGAATGGTTTGAAAATGTATCAATACCCTACTGGTCTGGTACCCGATTCTTTATTCCACCAGGAGCTAATAAAATTATTTAATAAACAAAGACTGGATCTTCTAGATCTCATGTGTAAACATTATAGCATTATGGCTGATGAACTAATGGATATAGCATCTGTCCTGGATGTTCAAATAAAAACTCATGCTGATTTTGAACGGTATAAATACGAGTACTCTCGTATTTTCCAGTCAATTGATTTTCATTTGAACAAATCCAAAGCCACTAAGGTCAAAAAACTTGACCGTGATCACCAGCAATACCAGAATGGTACAGCATATCCACCCCCATCATTTGTACAAGTGTGGAAAAAGCGGGCTAGCGCAAATGCCAATCAACCACATAGTGTAACAGGAAGGCAGAAGTACATGCAGAGGGGTGGACATTTACAAAATGCAATGGCGAACAACAGTTCTGAACACTCGGTTCAGCAGGATGTTACAGAACTACAGGACAGCAGTTTTGATGCTCCCAATAACCAGTATGAGGGTCCGAGAAGAAGCGAGAGTATACAAAACCGGAATGGTCAACAGAATCTTACCAACAATCAACAGAATAATAATTATCAGGGTTTTTCAAGGGGAGGCCAGCAAAACAGATGGAACCAGAGGAAAAAGCACAACAAATGGAAGTAATGGAGAATTTGGGTAACAACACTACAGGAATGCCAGCTATAATTTTGAATATGGAAGGTGACTTTTTTGTTTATAACTTCTCTACATTGGATATTTCTGTTGAGATGGCTAACACCTTAGCTAAAGGAATGACTTTTACACCAGCTAGGAGAATGGACATATCTGACAGCATTCTTGATTTGAAAATGTATGTTAGGAAACTTAATTTAAAATTGTTATTGGGTAACACAGTTGTACAATCACAAGCACAATATAGAATATCAAGTACGTACAATCCCCCTTTGCACAATTTGTTACATACATTTGAAAATATATGTGAATTGGACATGAGAACATACCAAAAGGAAAATAGATTCAGGGGTTATGAGTATAATTTAACTAAAGATGAGCAAGCATGGTTCAACTTGATAAGATCAGCTAAGGTACGCATCTTGAAGCCCAACAAAGGTGGAGGCCTTGTATTTATGGATTTGGATGACTATGAAACTAAAATAGAATCAAAGTTAGCTTCTAGTTCATATCAGAAAGCATCCATTAATGAATACAACACAGCTAATGAATGTATCAAAATCTACATTAATGATTTATTCATAGAGGGAAAGATAGATATAGACATGTACAACTACATGACAGTGTTAACACCAGTGGCACCCACAATGTTTGTGGTCCCCAAAATCCATAAATGTTTATTTGACCCTCCACTTAGACCTATAGTTGATGGCAGGAATTCTGCCACATATGCATGTGCTAAAGTCATAAACAATATACCTAAAAAATATGTAACAACAGAAGAAGTAGTATGTAAAGATTCATGGTCATTCCTGCAAAAAATTAATGAATTGAAGTATGACGAAGAGTACAACTTCCTTACAGTTGACATAAAGGACTTATACACGTCAATACTACAAGCATTGGGCATAGAGTGGGTTAGTCAATTACTAAGGAAGAAAGGGGCTCCCCAGAATGACATCAGTCTAGTGGAAGAACTTCTAGACATAGTTCTATCCCACAATTACATTTATTTTAAAGGAAACTATTACCTGCAAAAAAGCGGAGTAGCCATGGGTTCCCCCTGTGGCTCTAGCTTCGCGAATTTGGTTATGAGTTACTGGGAACATCAATTTGTACTCAATAAGGAAGGAATAGCCTCAAAAATAATTTATTTTACACGCTATTTGGATGACATCTTTTTATTAATAAAAGGAAAACATGAAGAGGCAAAAAATCTCATTGATTATTTTAATGAGACTACAGACTTCTTAGTGTTTACATATAATTTTGACCCAAATGAAATAGCATTCTTAGATGTCCAACTTACCAAAAATTATGTTCAAAAGAGATACCAAGCAAAAATTTATAGGAAACAATCTTATTCAAACACATTCTTGCACTATACAAGTACACACCCTTACCACCAAAAAAGATCGGTGGTAAAGGGCCATTTAGTAAGAGCTGCCAGAATGGTGTCTACAGATGAAGACTTCCATAGTGAGTGCCAGTTCTTGAAGAAATTATTCACAAAAAGAGCATAGCCGAGTACTTTGATTGACAAACTAATAGAAGAAGTGGTGGAGAAAAGAATTAATGGTGTGTACATACCTATTCTGAGTATATAACACCCTAAATGAATGATAGTCAGGTTGATATGGAAAATCAGGTCCAGGACACAATCATTGGGACAGGTATGAACCAAACTAATTTCACAATGAGCTATATTACAACTTTTAACCTTGATTATCATCACATAAAAATCATACTGATAAAAAATTGGAATATTCTGTTAGAGGATAAACTAATAGTGGACAAACTGGGTACAGAACCAAAATTCATTACTAGGAAGGGTAGAACACTCAAGAATATATCTGAAGGTGAGTGCAGGATCCAATCATATGCAATAGGGATGAAACAATGTGGTAGTTGCCCCTACTGCAAATAAACAACACACATTTGACTAACAGAAGAAAAGTTAATTGCAATTCCAAAAGGAACGTATATGTGGCTAAATGTCAAAATTGTGATTCATTATACGTCAGTAAAACTGAGCGTAGAATGAGAGACCGCATATACGAACATATATATTGTATTAATAAACACAAACTGGACAATGCTTTAGCAAAGCATATAGAACAATATCCAGAACATGCATTTAAATTCTGGATACTTGATCAAGTGGACAGTAATCCAAGAATGGGTCCATTCACCTTATTATTAGAAAAGTTGGAATTGCTCTGGCAAATTCGTCTCAATGCTTATAACTTTCCAGGATTGAACGACATGTGTTCTATCACATGCTATTTAAAACTGAAAATTTTAATGAGATGAAATACTGTAGTAACAACATTATAGAAATTATGTTTTACTTATTAATTTTTTTACTTGAAATTGCTTATAATGTACGGTTAGATAAATGAGGAGACTCTTTTCATTTTTACATAATTTTTATATATGATTTTCACCATATTGCTGCTGTGATAAATGTATTCATTTGCTTGTTAAATAAGGCAGTTTTAAAGAACAGGAAAATACATATTATGTTCACAATACTATTTTAACTACTGTTCCTTTAAATTTTAAGATGGAGAGACCAGCTGATTTTTAAACATGACTATTTAAACTTGATTTTTGTATATGTTAGTATCTGATGAAGTTCAAAGAAGTATTTGGAAGAAAAGCACTTCATTAAACTTTGTGGATTCAGTCTTTAGTAAAGTTGCCAGTTGTTTTTATTTTAATTTCTTACTTTCAGCATGTTACTTTGTACTTTTATAAAGCTGAATATAAATTATAATTAGAACTGCAGTACAAGGAGAAGTGGTTTGAGTTGTGTGCTGCCTGTTTTTTTTTATACTTGATTTTGACTGGCATTCCAGTAATGTATTTAAAAAGTAATTTATTTTTTCATGCCTCACAACCTCTTTGTTTCCATTTAGATATTAAGTAAGCTGTCATGTAGCTAATGCATTGAAATATTTTTTTTCTTCTACACTTCATTTTGTCTTGATTGGACTCTCGTAATGATGGTTTGGAACCCAGGGCAGCGTATTTAATTAAAGTTCCAGTTGCTGTGGTTTTGAGCATAGCCACACCCCTTTCTAGTTGACCACACCCCTCCCCATTGGCCACACACATTCAGCTGTCTCCTGCAGCCCCCCTTTAATTTGAAGTCACCAGCCACCACTGGTGTATTATAAAACAAATCTTAATGCATCACAATCCTTCTGTTCTATTTATATTTTTACACTTTACATCTTCAATTTTACAAACATTAATATGTTTCCTTCTATCCTCCAATCATTTTCTTCACAACAGTCTTTTTTATTTCAACCAACACATCTTCATCACTCCAATTTTTATTATACAATACATCACATCTTCTTTTCCACAGAATCCATACTGTTGCCATCAGTACACTATCCCACCTGTCAACTTTATTTTTTTTTCTTTGTTTATTTTTCATAGTTCCCATGCAATATAGCAATGTTTGTATTTCAAAAATATTTCCACTTACACTCATTTTGATTTTTTTCCAAAAGTCTTTTCATAATCCAAAAATATGCTTTGTTGTTTGGTCTTCTTTATTACAGTTTTTTACATTGTCTCTCCTCCACAGCTTTATATTTCATACTGGGGGAATTTAATAAAGTCTATACATTTTTTTCTGTGTAGGCATCGTACCACACTGCTAACAGGTCTGTGAACATTTTTAGATTCAGTAAGTGCTGCTGAGTGGCACGCATGAGCGTGCCAACATGGAAACTTCCATGGCATGCAAATCACCTCATAAGCAGGTGAATCTCATGCAAATGAGGCAGGTAGAGCAATCCAGCAAACAGATAGACAGCTCTGCAGACCCCATGTCAGTGTCTGTAGTGTGCATGGAAAAATTCCATGTACAGGAATATTGACAAAAGGGGCTGTAGAAATGTAGATAGATGGACAGAAATGGCATACCACATACAGATATGAATGAAACTATTCTCTGTGTGTCTGACAAATTAAAGGAAATAAGTTAAATTAAATTAATTTGTTTTAATAATCTGAGCATGTTTGAGTGATGAGCCATAGTTCGCAAGCATGCATTACAAAAAAAAAAAAAAAATGGAAAAAACAAAATTAATATTATGTGACAAGAATGTATTACAGGACTCAGTGTGGAATATCTGCAATGGTGTATTGGTGCTGTTGTTTAATGTGGTAGGACTCTGAAGTATGTAGTTTCTAAGCTGTGAACATAGATCCCTATGCAAATGAGGTGGAGTCACTGAATAGAACATGTCTGCATATCCCCTCCGTGTGGGCAGAGAGCCATATTGTTGTTTACAGAGAGGTAACTGACATCAGGGGAGGGTGAATCAAATGACTTCTAAGCTTATTTCAGCCTGTTTGCATGGAGCACCACAGTGCTGAGCATATAATTGCAGGGGTGGGTGTGTGTGCTCACTTCTAAGCTTTGTTTAGCTAAGGGGAGCAAGTTTGAGTGTATTTGCGTGACACGCCATGCTGAGAGTGAAAGTCTGTGGGGGTGTGTACACTGATACTTTGTTAACCTATGGGGCGCACGCTTGGGTGGGTGCCGCAGTGCTGATTGCATCTAAAATCCAGTGACATATTAATTAGTTTTGACCTCTGTTTAACTTAAACTAGGGCCATTAAATGATGTTAATAATATACTAGGCAGGTGGAATGCATCATAGGTAGCCAATCACACAGTCAGCACCTACAGCAGAACACTATAAAGCATGCATACACCCTACAATCTGATTTTACCCCCACACTCTGCACCATTGGAGTACAGACGTGGGACTTTTAATTGAGAGAATGCTAGGGGCTGCTGCAGGTCTGCTGCAGGTCTGCTACATCTGTATGTGCTAGATGCCGAAGTCAGTGTTGCTCCTGCTGACAATTGGTCTAGACAGATAAGAAGAAGAGTGTTCAGGCCCAGGGTAACCTTCCAGGGTTTACATGAGCTGGAGACTGTAGAGTGCTACAGGGTGGACAGGGACATAATACAAGAACTCACTGAGCTCTGTCGCCCTCATCTCAGATGCAGAGCCAACAGAGGTGAATCTGTCCCAGTGGAAACAAAGGTATGTGTAGCCCTTAGAAAACTAGCTACAGGTACTTTCAAAAGACCAACTGGGGCCATGATGGGGGTCTCACAGGCATCTTCTTCCAGGGTACTCCACCAGTTTCTGGATTCCATGCTACCACATGCCAGTGAGCACATTTATTTCCCCCTCACCCCTGAGACAAGGACCAGCAATATGCAACACTTCTACCATGTAGCACACTGACCTGAGATACCGGGTGCAATAGATTGCATTCATATACACACATCAAGTTATCACCCAGTGAGGAGGATAGAATCTATGTTAACCAGAAGGGGTACCACTCCATCAACAGCCAGGTCATGTGCAGTTCCCAGGGCATTATCATGAATGTGTGTGCTGGCAGCCCTGGCAGTTATCATGACTCCCATATCTGGCACATATCACAGCTTTACTAGATGTTTGTTGGGGGGACATCCCACACGCCATTATTGGGGGATGCTGGCTATGCACTGGAACCATGGATGATGACACCCATCAGAAATGCACACACACCCAATGAAGAATGCCATAATGAGGCACATGCACAACTAAGAACATCATAGAGCATGTGTTTGGGCTTCTGAAGTCATGGTTTCGGTGCCTCCATATATCTGGTGGAACCCTGCAGTACTCTCCAGCCACATATGCCCATATGTTCATAGTATATGCCATGCGACACAATATGATCCTGTGGAAATAGCTGCAGCAGGATCAGCAAAGGGAAGGGATACACAGCCCCCCACCAGTGCCTATGTCACCACAGCCAGTCACAGGAGGAGTCAGAGGAGAAAACCCCTGATGATGTCCCTGTAGGAAGACGTAGGCATGCCCAGTATCTCCTGGCTTTGGCTTAGAGATAATGCATAGCACATTTACTGACAACCTAGGGTCCTAGGGACTGACACCTTACTCCTGAGTGAGAGGTTGGCATAATGGTTAAGGTGTTTACTTTACAAGCAGAAGGTGCTGGGTTTGATTCTCGCATTGGGTAATTGGCTAGGCTTAAAATGGTCCACAAAGGCAGTTTGCCTAGTACTAATCTATGAACCTACTCACATATATATATAGTAAAATTGTTGATGCCAGACAACCCACACAAGCTGTACCTATCCATGTATTGGCTGTGTACTGCTTGCATCACACAGAGGCAGCCCTGAACTACAGTCCTGTCAACTGCTGCATTCGCAAAGTAGGTCTCTAACCCACACAGTGCGTGTAAGGATTACTATAATATGGTATCATATGTATTGATCTGCTGCATATATGCAAGGAAATATAGTGGGCTATGTGGATAGAAGTAACATCCACATGGGACTACAAGTACCCAGTCCAATAGCAGTGGTGGCTGGTGACTTCAAATCAAAGGGGGGCTGCAGGAGACAGCTGAATGTGTGGGGCCAATGGGAAGGGGTGTGTCCAACTATAAAGGGGTGGATCTATGCTCAAAACCACAACAACTGGAACTTTGATTAAATACGCTGCCATGGGTGCCAAACCAGCATTACAAGAGTCCAATCAAGACAAAATGAATTATAGAAGCAAACAACATTTCAATACATTGGCAACATGACAGCTTACTTAATATCTAGATGGAAACAAAAAGGTTGTGAGGGATGAAAAAATAAATTACTTTTTTAAATACATTACTGGAATGCCAATCAAAATCAAGTATTAAAAAAACAAGCAGCACTCAACTCAAACCACTTCTACTTGGACTGCAGTTCTAATTATAATGTACATTCAGCATTATAAAGGTACCAAATAACATGCTGAAAGTAGCAATTTCTGTGATACCCCCACTTGTAAAAAATTTTTTTACCCAAAAAGTCCTGCTGCCTGACAACAACTATCTAATTGTTTCATGGGGAAACATTATCAAGGTAAAAAATGAACAACAAACAAGAAACAAGCTCAAGATAAATTGCTTAAAGGATTACTGCACAGGTTATGGACCCCACATGATAGATTGGCATTCTGTTTAGTTTACGGGTAAAGCCTGCAAAGATGACTGCAAGTCTCCAACAAATGTAATGAGCTTCTGAAAATACTGTAATCATGTCCTTTATTACAAATACTGTCATATGCATTTCAATACCTTAGGCTTATACATTATCTAGTTATGTAAATATTCTCTGCATGGCAAAAACAAAAAGGCTTTCAATGTTAGTAATTCTTTAATAGTATGCTTATTAAAGCTTTCTTGCATCTTACAATCTCAGACAAGCTTGCCTGATGGTCATTAAAGCATAGTGCTACTTAAACACAGAGCAACAGGGCACTGTGACAGCATGCATTTTCTGAATAATAAGAAGCATAAATCAACAGTATAAAAATATGACAGAAAACCAGAACAGTCTGCAAAATCAAGGACAGATGAAAAGCCACTGTCATACTTGTGTCTACCTTGGATGGGGGGAATACTCTGCACATTTACACTGCATAACTGCTCCTTGCCTTGCTGGGACACATCCAGAGTCACTACATGAGGGAGTGGGGTGCAACAAGTATGTCACAATTTGAAATGTCTCTGGCTGACAGTGATGGCCCTGACACTCTTACCTCTCAACCTCAGAGCAAGAAATCTGGACAAAGCCATACATAAAAGTGGGACAAAGGCCCAAAAATAAAGATAATTTTTAAATATTGCTCTTATAAACCTAGAAAGATAATAGAATAGTAGTAGATCTTGCATTAGTATGAATTTTCTGAAGGGTATGAAATCTGAAACTCAAATGTGTGCCATTTTCTATCTTCAGTCTTTAATGATTTGCACTAATTTGGCAGAAAACCACAGTTTTATGAAAAACAGACCAAAAATTTGATGCAAAAATATAAAATTGCCACACAATACAGCTGGGAACCTTTCAAAGAAGGAACACGTTTTTAATATTAATGCTGTTAACTTGAGCAGATGACAAAGTGAGAGAATCTATATGCATTTCTGAAATAAAAGTAATATATAACTCTGATCATTACAGTTATTTATAATTGTAAACCCGCCATGTTTTCTTCCAAAATTGCCATTTTGAGAGGGATTATTAGGGGGTAGAGCAACATTTTGAGCCAGAATTGGGGACAGTTGTGAGGTTTGGATATTTCTAATTCTATAAAGTGATTTATTTGCACATACCTCTCAACCTCTTAATGCAGAAAACCTGGACAAGGCCAAATATATTGGGGGAACATACAAACAGCACTAAAAATTGCTCTTGTATAAACAGACAGTTGATAGAATAACAGGTCTTGATTTAGCATGCATTTTTCTGAAGGTTATGAAGTCTGAAACTCAATGTCTGTCATTATTTAGTTACTTCATTCCTAAATGATTTGCCAGAAAACCACAAATTTTATGAGGAACAAACCAAAAATAAGAAGCAAAAATCTATTAATTCTGCAAAAATCTGGAAAGTTGAGAGGTATAGTTCAGCCAGAGCTGTCTTTGAGTTTGCCACCCTTCCCCCCTCACAAAATCATGGTCGAATAGAGCCCCCCCCCCCCCGCAGCCATTCCAATGTCCCATTACTTGGCTATTCCACCCCATTTACCATAAACACTATAATGTGCATACTGCTTTACTTCTGCGATGATTTGGGTTTTATTTGAAACTTTTATTTTGCATTTTACAGCACAAACTCAGGTAGACATCTGCTAAACAAAGCAATGCGGTCTCACAATGGAAACGGACTTAGCATTAAAACTTCTCTGCCCTCGAAACTCACATTCATTGAAACAGAATTGAATCTTACATTCAAAGAAAATAAATTTTGCCAGTGGCAGATAAAGATTAAC
Source organism: Protopterus annectens (assembly GCF_019279795.1). Lineage (NCBI taxonomy): Eukaryota > Metazoa > Chordata > Ceratodontiformes > Protopteridae > Protopterus > Protopterus annectens. Next base: position 1,961,790,521 of record NC_056726.1, read on the forward strand.
TTTGGGCTGTTTTCAAATCATTGGTCCCTTGCACACGAAACATACATGTGTTCTTTGATACACCTTCCTGATTGTATTAAATTATATTCCTTGTATAATACAGTACAGTTTTTAGAGGGAGTTTTAAATTTATCGTTTCGAACATTTTTCCAGTAAACAATGAAACAAAATGCATGCACCAATAATGATAAAACTGCCCAATACAGAACATTTCCATCATAAAACTCTACTCAAACTTCTACAATCCACCAGTATCAGTAAATATGCACAATCTCTGAAAGCTAAATAATTCCACATTAAAGAGATCTGTAACTAATGAAGAGGTTGCTGCTAGCAAAGAACTTTATATTTCATTGTTTCATCTACAAATAAAGTATCTGTTGCCCTTGAGGAATAAATTGCCTATGCTACATTAAAAAATGATAAGCTAGTAATATTGCAATAGGGAATGGATGGCAAACTAATAACAGATTCATAGTTACTAGGTATCTTCACCAAGGGGACTGCAGCATCCACCCCCTTTACAGCACAGTACAGTATAAGCAATCCATCTACATACTGTGGGAATAGAACCCACAGCCTTCACACCAAAAGCAAGTATACTACCTGTTGTGCTATTAACAATGCAAGCAGAGTCAGCTTAAGCAACACTAAACTTCTCTTCCCTCGCAACTCTCACCTCCTTGTAAAATCTACTCAACACTCAGCTGTATCTCTGAACTTTGCAGCACAAGAAATCTGGAAAAAGCCAAAATTTATTGGGGGGGACAAAAGCCCAAAAACCAGGGACACATTTTAAACATTGCTTGTATAATCTTGGAAAGTTGCTAGAATAAAATGCTGTATTACCACCATACATTTCACTGCCAATACTTGAACCCAGGACCCTGCGCAAAACAGTCAGAGCAACACACTACTATGCCAAATCAACTGATTAAAACTTAAATGGCTACCATTTAGTGAATTCAGTTCTCACCATAGCTACCAACCGCTTAGCACAAAACACCTGAACAAAGTGAATAGTGGGGGAATACAGCCCCCAAACATATTCAGTGAATTCAGTTCTCACCATAGCTCTCAACCTTAACACAAAAAAACTGGATGAAGCCAATAATGGGAGAATACAGCCCAAAATAGGGACAAATTTCAAATATCCATCCTATACATTTAGAAAATTGCTAAAATAAAAGGTTTTGTGTCACCATGTTTTTTCTGAAGAATATGAAGTCTGAAATTCAAATGGCTGTCATTTTTATTTATTTAATATGTGTTAACCAGGAAAGTCTGACTTGGAACAAAAGCCAATTTTCAGCAGAGGCCCAGGGAGAAACACTCCAGACACATGTCTTTGTAAGATGGAAGGACACGAGAGCAAACCCACACAAACACAGAGAGGACATGCAGACTCCACACAGAAGGCACCCCAGTCAAGAATCAAACCAGAGAGCCTGTAGCTATTAGGCAACAATTCTACCACTGCACCACTACACCATCAACTATGTAAAGAAACAAAAATACAGAAACCACAGATTTTATGAGGAACAGAACAGAACAAATATGGGGCAAAAATCTGAAAATTTTGTACAAATGGTAGTGGGTAGGGAATTCTAGCTCTCGCTACCTACACCCAAGGTACAGGGTTTAAGCCTGAGGTGTTCTCTACCCACCACCATGTATCCTGAGTTTTCTGTAGCCACCAGTATATAGCAACTGGGGAATTACACACACAGGCTTTTGAACCATTCAACACACTAATGACTGTATGACATAGGACAAATCTTTAATGCTCAATGCCAGATTTTTCACCACAAAACTCAGATTGGGGTACCTCAGAAATTTCTCCTTTCTGCTAGGGTATGCAACTGCAGAGTTGGCATATATAATTAGTGGAGATGTTGGGAGTACATCCCTACAATAGAGAGTGCAGTGGAGTCTAAAATGCATTTTTTCCTAGATCTTTTAGTGCTTTTTCACTTTAAACATTTGTTATCAAGTGCTTTCACTCTAGTGATTGTAGTTTTGATGGTCGACCAAAACAGAGTCCATGTATGAATATATTTGCATGTGCTGACAATCCATTGTTGACATGCATTATGTCAAACCCGCCCTATTGAAAACTGGATTGCAGAACCTCCGAGATGTGCTCTACTGTGGGTACACAGGTAGGCAAGTCATTTTCTTGCACCATTCAAAAGGCCAGCAAAATAGGACTCCACCAAATGGTGTTGGATAATCTTATGTCAACCAAAAAATCATTCAACATCCTTTAATGAAAGCATATATATGTTTGTGTAGCACTACATTATACAATGTTGTATTGACACATAATACCTCAGACTCACTGAAACACATAAAATTAAATAAAAACATCTAACACACACACACACACACACACACACACACACACACACACACACACACACACACACACACACACACACACACAAACTCATGATTTTATCATCTAATGTTGAATTGCCAAAGGATCATCAAAATATTGAAATACACACCGACTTCATGATTTTCAGGGATAAAGCTCCCCATCACCACCGATGTGATGGCAGCCCCCCACCTCCCTGACTTAAATATAAAAACTAACTAAACGAAATGCCAGCAAAAGAAAAGAACCACACAACATGATCCTGAAAGTGTTCTTGCATCCAAATGCTGAAAAATACATTCTGTAGACCAGTTTCAGTGCTAATCTATGCATTCTTCAGTATGAATATAATGATAAAATCCAGGGTCCTCTAAGATAAAGGCAATGTAAGATATCATATAAATGAAATGTTCATTCTGCAATAGACTTTATATGATGTCATCTCACTCTGCCTGGTTCACTTCAAGTGGTTCTTTCTCTTTTGATGTTATTTGGTTTATCTAATCGTTTGAACAGTGTACAAGGGAAATTACATGGGAAGCACCCTTGTGTTCTTTTGTGTGGGATTAAATATAACAACTCCATGGTCACATCATATTCAGCAAAAGAGAGATTTCTCTGTAAACACTAATAATAGCTACCACACATGCAGAAACCCACTGAAAAAGATTCCTACATTATCTACATTACAAAATAAACACTAAAAAAACACCATAACAACAGACATCTAACTACAAAATCTTACTCAGCACATAAACTAAGAAAATAAATTGGACTCCAGTGATCCCTACCACTTACTTAAGCTTTCAGCATTTCTCCTGATCCCAAATTCAGCTGTTCAGACTTATGCACACTCTCTCTCACACACACAAGCACACACACACACACACACACACACACACACACACACACACACACACACACACACACACACACACCTGAATTTCAGTTCCCGAGTCTATCTGCCACACACTTACCTGAATTTCAGTTCCCAAGTCCATCTGCAGCTGTACCTGTGTCCCCAGTCCCGTCTCATGCAAGCTAAATGTCTTCTCGGTTGGTTTCCCTGTGAGAGTAGGCTCCAGCCTGCAGACATTGCAGTCCGGAGCTCTTCCATTCTATGCGGTCATCACCGCATAGACTTCTGGGCATCTGCAGGGCAGAGATGCCTTTCCCCCAATCCAAACTGCTGATACAGCAGTCTGGAGTCCTGTGAGCTCCAGGAATGCCAAGCATGCATGTGCAGAGTTCCGGGACTCACAATTTTTTTTTTTTGTTTTTTTTTCCTTTTCTTTCCACAGCTGGGGGGCTGCAGTCCTGCAGTCCTGTAGCATGAGCTGCCACTGTCCAATAGTATGTGTTCCCTAATAATCACAAGGCCTCATGGTTGGAATATGCACTACAACAGTCAAGGGAGATGTTAAACGGGGGGGTTTACATGATATTTGGACTACTCCCTATACCAGCAGCTCATGTGCTGTTGTTCCCCCACACCCAACACAGCAGTATTCCCATAAAACTGCTTTAACAGTAAATCAGCAATGGTATATCAGCAGACCAGGCAGTCTCAGGGCTGTAACATAGAACTTGATTACACTCTGGCAGCCTGTGTGGATCAGTGGACAAGGGAAGTTAGCATGGGTGATGGTGTTGATGCTTCTAATCTGGGAGTAGGCACATCTGTTGCATATGAGATATTATTATGTTGGTGTTTTCACAGACTGTCAGTCTGTGTGTGATGTAGCATTATGAACCTCAGTCACATATTAAGTACAGCAGACATCTGGGGAATGCCGGGACAGAGACAGATGTCAATGTCTGTAACATACCTCTCAATCTCTTTGTGCAAGAAATCTGTTCAAAGCCTGACAAAATGGGGAGACAAAGGCTCACAAATAGGGGCATATGTTAAATATTGCTCTCATAAATGTAAACAGTTGCTAAAATAATAGGGTTTGTTTCAACAGACAATTTTCTAAAGGATTTAAAGTCAGACAGTCAAATGTATGTCATTGTTTAGTGACTTCATTCCTAAATTCATCCAAGTGATTTGCCAAAAAAACACAAATTTTATGAGGAACAGACCAAAACTATGAGCCAAAACTCTGGACATTCTGTGAAACTCTGGACATTTTAGAGGTATAGTCTGTAACACACAAAATCCTGGACTGGAGTACAGGTAGTTGTGGCCTGAAGTCACTTTATAAGTACTAACAGTCAAACTGGGCATGCCCAAACAGTTAAAATGAGTGCAATTCTGTTGCCCCATTATCAGACTGACCTGTTATGTATAGATATGTCTATACATACAGACATATACATATACATATCCATCTGTCACTATCTCTCTCTCACATACATAGTTTATCTATTGCTATGTAGTGTCAAATAGATATATACCTATATATATAGCTATATGTATCACATTGATACATAGACTCTCCCATATATCTATATAACACATATACATATTATACACACACACAACTACATTTATATACACAACCCTGTTAATTACATAAATATGTGTGCAGATGTCTGTATTGTCCTACATACCCTAATAATTGTGAGTAAATCTGCACTATCACACATCTATACTGTTGCTCAAAGGATCCAAACTAAGGGCACAACAGTACATAATCCACTTACCTACAGACCCCTATGCCTGCTGGATGTCACCACATAGAGAGATGCAGGTGAGCAGTTGGTGTAATGTATAATGTTGTCAACGCACGCATGGGCAGGGCACATTGTTCCTGCCCACAGGTTTGCCCATCAAACTGTAAGCAGCCACACATGGCCATACTGGTAAATGTACACACATAGCTAGGTTAATAACTGTTAGAAAAATATGTATTAATGTATATGTTTAGTGCTTATTATAAGCTAAAAGGGATAACACATTTCATTCTATTTTATGTACAGCTTAATTCTGTATGAAATTACAAGATACTTTTCAAACTGCAGTATGCTTTCTGAAAACTGCAAGATGCTCTCAGACCTAGTATTTGCTAGCACAGCAAAATTCATGTTTATGCCTTTTGGAAATTTACTGAGAAGCAGGTGATTATCTGCTAGGTCAGGAAAATAATGAATAGAACAATACTGTTTTCTATAATGTTACTGAACTTGAACAATCAGCTCTGTTCGTGTTATGAGAACATGCACAGCTGCAGAAAAGACAGATACAGTTAAACAAAGACTGCTTGAAGAAATGAACTATAATCTGTACTTGCTTTGTGCTCGAATTAGCCATAGTACCTTGAATGGTAACATTGCAAAGTGAGAAGTTGTATCTGACCGGTGGTCATCAAGGCCACGTTGTTTTTCTTAGGAAGTTTTTTTTTGTAAACTTGATATGCCAGCAGAAAATCATGGACAAACAGCTGCTATGAAATAATATTGAAAGAACTTGTGATTTATTACGTCAGCTTAGTAGGCAATGTCTTGTAAGAAATGTATAAGAATAGCTTCACTTCCTGATTCTAGTTAGACAAACTCTGTATTAGCACGTTTTTGTCTCCTTGCTGCAAGATTAAAGTGCCTTAACCTGAACCTGCCATGTGTTGATCTTTTTGAAGTTGTTTTTCCTTTGACAGATTGGTCCTTTGGACCGGAAACTCTCACTTCGCCTCAGGTCAGATGGGCCAGGTGGCATGAAACCATACGGGGAAGAGACCACATCGTTTTTTCTGCTCTGAAAGACCTCTGACTGAATTGTCGTTCAAAAGAGGCCAGCCACTTTTCTGATCTGCGACTGGAGGATGAGTTAACGGTTTTCCATCGAACCTGGTGATGAAGCACAAAGGCTCAGGTAAGGTGAGATTTACCTTTTTTCTATTTTAGATCAGGGACTTGATTTGAATCATCCGTCTTAAGATTTGTTTTGTACAAGTCAGGGACAGGAAGATTGCAGTCTTGTCATAGATCAGGGAAACAGAATAGGTAAGACAGTTATTCTAAATAAACTGTAAAAAAGAAAAATCGTGGTACCATGTGAAAATAAGAAGGGTTACATAACATTTTTAACAGTCAGAACAATATGGGTAATAAGTGCACAAAAAGTTCCCAAGATCCACCGTTAACCGAAGATGCAAAATATATGCAATTACAGCGTGCCGACAATGTTAGGTACTATACAAAATGCGTTAATAAATATGAATTTGATGGCAAATTAGAAAAATCCTTGCTTATTAAACTTGTCAAACAACTTAAAACTGATGCAAAAGGTCAGGTAAAAAAGCAACGTCAATTAGGCATTCCTCAGGCACACAGGTGGATTGAAGAAGCAAACCGTAGGGAACAAAAAAGTAATAATTCAAAAGCTATGTTTCTAGATAAAGAAGACAATAATTTGGTAATAGCATCAGCCCCTCTGCTTCCTGCACCAGAATATGAAGTGAGTGGACAAGCTGGTCCACCTCCGCTATACCCGGCTGTCACCACGAAGCCAAGACCGTATGTCAGAGATCCCATCGAGACTAGGTCTCGAACATGTAACTTAAGAGGGGATACTGAGTTATATCAAATAAACAAAAATTCACAAGCTATGAGTGAAGAAGAAATATGTCCACTCATAGAAGTACAGAATCCTCAGGCAGGACAGGAAGGGCAGGACCCGACTCTCCTAGTATATAGACAGTGGACACCGGAAAACATCTGGAAAGCCACAGAGGGAATTCCCCATCCAAAAGTTAATTTTAGAAAATTCTTAGAAGACTTACAGGGTATGAGGTTAAGTTATCATTTAAATGGAGAAGAAGTAGAAAAAGTAGTTAGACAAATCATAGGTCCAGATTGGCACATGATCAGTGGCAACTAGAATCCCCGTGATGCAGAACACAAGCCACTCCCACATAGCAACGCGGAACTGGATAACAGAGTGAAAGGTCTAACAGACCGAATCTCTGAGAAGTGGAAGCCTAGGGCAGACTGGACTTGCATTAATCAATGCATCCAACAGGAAGGTGAAACAGTTGACAGATATTATGCTAGATTATTAGAATGTTTTAATAACCATTGTGGAATGCAGGTACCTGAAGACCAAACACATGATTCCCCGTATGAGCAGCAGCTAAAGAATGCATTTTTGAAAGGCAGTATTTTGCCTATAAGCAGCTTTATTACAAAGCACATGGTAGACCATCGTATAAGTAGATTACAGTCACTACTTGAATATGCTAGACATGCCAAAAGGCATTTTAACAGTAAAAAGAAAAAGAAAGCCCAAGTATTTTCTGTAAAAGATGGAGCAGAAGTTTATGTAGTACAGTCCGGAAAAAAGGGCAAGAAAAATGCCCAGGGAAACAAACAATCTGATAAACAATCAGAAGAGTTTGAAGAGAAAAAGAAAAGGGGTGAATGTTTTAAGTGTGGAAAAAAGGGACATTTAGCAAGGGATTGCAAGCAAAACAAGAAGGTAGCCATGAAAGATAAGGAGGGTGAGGACTGACTATATGATAGTCAAGAATCACTAGAAGGGAGTAACCGAGAAAAGACAAACGTAAATGTGATAGAGGGAGTAGAAAATGTAATAGAATAAATAGAGGAAGTGCAAGAAATTGCAGATGGTAAAGAAAGTGAAATTTTAGACTTAGCATTATTGAGCCTAGAGCTCTATTTAGCAGACATGTAACCGGAAGTTACACTTCTGGTAGAGGGGAGGGAAGTTAAATTCCTGTGTGACTCAGGGGCTTCACGGACCCTGATACATTCTTCCAAACTACCAGAAAATTCAGAATCATTTGATTACATATTAGTGAAAGCAGCTAATGGACAGCCACTCTCCCATAACATAGCAATAACTGTCCCTGTTTCAGGGATGACCCAGAAAAGCAAAATTGTTGTTTCTGCAAAATGCCCAGTAAACCTTTTGGGCAGAGATCTTATGCAGATATTTGGCATAGTAGTAGTTCTGACTATGCAAGGTATGGAAGCACAGTGACAAATGGATACTTTTGTGGTGCGACCGGAGGGCGAAACATTTTATTGGTACCACCAGGACTTGGTCACGACTGGTCCAGGGGCAGTAACCGAAGAACTGATGAACGTAGCCATCAGTAAGTCCCCCTCCCTTGACACTGATAAACAGCATTTGTTGCACTGTACTCTGTATTATTGTAGCACACCAGGACCTGATAAGGAATATGAGCAAGAACTGTTTAAAAAACATGCAAACAGATTAGTATTACGTAATCTATACTGGGACACAGAAGGGAACAGTGTAGTTAGCTGTTCATTGCCCCAGGAATTCTTTGCACTCTATAAATCTAATCGATTACCACATGTTAGTTTAACTAAGGACAAGAATGTGAAATGGGCAGACCTAGGAGAAAAAGTCACAAAGTGGGAAAAACAGACAGAGTTAGAATTGTCAGAACAGGGAGTACAGAAGCAGAAGTTAAATTGGATAACACCGACACACCCAGCTGTACACTCACAGTCTAGCGAGGACAGCTGATTAGCACTCTTACTAGAAGAGGAAGAAAATGTCTTACAGAGCATACAAGAAACTCTCTGGTCAACAGGGAAATCAGATGTAGGACTAATTCGTACAGCAGGACCAGTTACTATCGCACCAAAATCAACATTTAGACTTCAAAAGAGACAGTATCCCTTAAGGAAAGATGCAGAAGTAGGAATCAAACCTATAATAGCAGCTTTACTTAAGGAAGGAGTACTGGTAGAATCTCCCAATTCACCATGTAACACACCCTTACTTCCTGTCAGGAAAGCAAACGGAGAATGGCGTATGGTCCAAGATTTACAAGCTGTAAATGACGCAGTAATACCTAGAGCCCCTACGGTGCCAGATCCACACACCCTATTGAATGATTTGAAGCCTCAACAGAAGTATTTTTCTGTGGTAGATATTAGTAATGCATTCTTTTCAATACCGATGCACCCTGACAGCCAACATTGGTTTGTATTTACATTTCAGGGGAAAAGGTATACATACACGCGACTACCACAGGGGTATTGTGAAAGCCCAACAATATTCGCACAAGAGATGGCAAGCAACTTGGCGGGATTTAGCCCACTGAGAGGCAGTCAGATTTTACTTTATGTAGACGACATCCTGCTGGCAGCCCCCACCCAGCAAGAATGCAGAGAAGATACCATAGCATTACTACAATTTTTAGCCACTGAAGGACATAAAGTAAATAAAAACAAGTTGCAGCTTTGGAGAAAGCAGGTTAAATACCTGGGATATGTAATATCCAAAAAAGGCAGAACATTAGATGAAGATAGGAAAATAGCAATTTTACATGCACCCAAACCAACTACCAAGAAGGAAATGATATCCTTCCTGGGTACAACTAATTTCTGTCGGAGTTGGATTCCAAACTATGCCTTGGAATCTGCTCCACTGACCAACTTGATATACAAGAAGCCTATGGCAGCACAAGATTTATTACAATGGACACCAGAAGCAGAATCAGCTTTCTGCAAACTAAAACAATTGATAGCATCCTCATTAGTTTTAGGATTACCAAACTATCATAAACGTTTTTTCCAAACTGTAGATTGTAAGCAAGGTTATATGACATCAGTGTTAACACAGCAACATGGGGACAAGCAACGCCCCATAGCTTACTATTCATCACAGCTGGACCCAGTGGCGCGATCCCTGCCCCACTGTGTACAAGCAGTAGTCGCAGCTGCAATGGCAGTACAGGCTTCGGCCTCAGTAGTGTTGTTCCACCCTCTCACATTGAGAGTGCCTCATGCAGTCACGATTATTTTACTGCAAGAAAAAGTAGCATATCTTTCTCCTGCTAGACATCTCTCCTGTATGACTATACTCTTGAGGCAACCTCATATGACAATTGAACAATGTACAACTTTAAATCCGTCTACCTTGCTCCCGACCCCTGCGGATGGCACACCACACAGCTGCCTGCAGGAGATTGAGCAAAAGACACTGCCTAAAAAAGATCTAATGGATGTTCCCTTGGATGATGCCGTGGTGACATATTATGTGGACAGCTCATGTAGAAGGGGTCCTACAGGGCAGAACCTAGTGGGGTATGCAGTAGTTTCTGATACTGAGATTTTAGAAGCAAAGTCTTTACCACACAACTTATCTGCACAAGCAGCAGAATTGATTGCCTTGACAAGGGCATGTACCTTGGCAAAGGGTAAATGTGTAAACATTTTTACTGACAGCCAGTACACTTTTTCTACTGTACATGTTTTTGTGCAACAGTGAAAAAATAGAGGAATAATAATATCTACTGGTAAACCGATTAATCATGCACAGTTTATTTTAGATTTGTTAGAATCTATTCAGTTACCTCAAAAAGTAGCTATTTGTAAATGTGTAGCTCATACCAAGCAACAGGATAGGATTTCAAAAGGTAATACGAGAGCTGATACAGCTGCAAAGCAGGCAGCTTCAGCTTCAGAAGTATTTCTTTTGAGTGAGGAATTACAACCTTCTGAGATTTTAGATTTAGAAATGTTGAAAACAATGCAGACACTTACTACGAAAGTAAAAAAACAGAAATGGATAAAACGAGGAGCAATTCTTGAGAAAGGACTGTACATCTCCAAAGAAGGAAAACCGATTTTGCCATCTAATTTGTTTAAATATGCAGCTTTGTTGAGCCATGGGCAGTGCCATGTCTCAACAGGGGGGATGGTACAGTTAGTGAACCGAGTGTTCACAGCATATGGATTTACAAACTACACAAAAAATTTTTGTGCAGCATGCCATGTTTGTAACAAGCATCATGCACAAGGGGCATTGAAGCCTAAACAAGGGAGTTTTCCAACACCACCATACCCGTTCCATACTATCTGTATGGATTTTATAGAACTGAACAAATGCGAAAATAAGAAGTATTGTCTTGTCATTATAGATATGTTTTCCAAATGGGTGGAAGCTTTTCCAACCAAAAATCCAGATGCAGCAACTGTTGCAAAAGTCCTTGTTAAAGAAATTATTCCTAGATTTGGCATACCGGAAAAGATCTACAGTGACAATGGTACACACTTTGTAAATCAAACTATAGAACAGTTGAGCCAATATTTCGGAATTTCCTTAAAGAAACATTGTGCATACCACCCACAATCCGCAGGACTAGTAGAGAGGCATAATGGGGTTTTGATAAACAAGCTTAGGAAATTAATTAGTGAGACACAAACGAACTGGGTGCACTGCCTACCTCTGGCATTGTTGAGCATGAGAACTGTTCCGAATGCAAAGGGGTTAACTCCTTTTGAAAAATTATTTGGGAGGGCATACTATATACCTCAATGGAAACCTCTCATGCCTGCAGACCAGGAGGCTGACAGTTCACTTGCAGAATACATGAGATGACTTTTAAGTAATAAACAACTTCTGCAGTTAAATTCTGTTTCAGATAAAGAACAAACCAGACCATCAAAAGCAGCAGTAGTCCCAGGCACGTGGGTCTGGGTAAAAGTCATCAAGAGGAAGAATTGGACATCACTGAAGTGGGAAGGGCTGTACCAAGTGCTACTGTCAACACCCACTGCAGTCAAGATTGCAGAGCGAGCATCCTGGATTCATCTGACAAACTGTAAATTGGTTAAAAACTTTGAACTGGACAAAAAACTTGTTACTGTTACACAAGAACAAAATGACCAGATATGGAGCAAATAGAAATACAGAACAACCTCAAAAGTATTGCATGATCATTCTGTTAACTATACTGATAACATTGATCTTTTTGTTGTGGCCTTTCCTTTTTCCAGCCAGCCACATGAGCTGAACTGAATAAATGAGATGCATTACTCATAGACTGGCATCCGAACTTTAACACTTACCAAGCAATTAAATATGTGTATGCTAAAACTTTTAATATTTCGAATTGCTGGATTTTGCACAGCTATACCAACAGCATACGGGGGATTATTAATGACTGCTGTCCCCCTAGGGGTCAATGAGACCTGGAAAATTTTGATTTTTGATACTACAACTGTGAAATCACAAGACAAAATAGCATTGTACCTGCCTGTTACACAAAAGGGAATTGTATGTTTTTACAAAAATGATACTGTTCAGATGGGTTGGAGCAATTGTAATGTGACTATTTCTTACAAATGTTATATCAAAGCTAATAATGCAGGTTATATTTGTGATTCAAACTATGATTCATACTTTGAATCAATGCACAAAATGGTTGATGAAGTACAACGTAATCCTATTCTTTTTAAACAACTATCTATCATTGATAAGAAAATGTTTCATGCAGGGCAAGTATATATTAATACTAAAGTAGAGAATTGTTATTTTGTGTGTGGGAAAAAGGCATACAAATGGTTACCTGAGAATTGGTCCGGCAGTTGTTTTTTGGGTTACCTGGTTCCGGCCATACGACACACTGCAGTTTTGCCTCAGGGAAGAATTTGAAATGTCAGAGAGGTCACCAAGAAACCTGGAAATCCAATTAAGAGACCTGAGAATCCAATGGGATGAATCAAAGCAGGCTGGAGAAACCATAACTCCGTAAAAAACAAAGATAAACTGACACACATGGACTTGAGTGACACCATTATATCATGGGCAGGTATAGCCCCTGCATATGGCACAGTGAAATCGATTTGGGAGCTGAGAAAACTGTCCAAACTTCTCGAAGTAATGAGCAATGCAACTTTTTCTGCTCTCGAATTAGTGACTGATGAACTGAAAGCTATGAGAACTGTGGTGCTTCAAAACCGCATGGCTCTCGACTTCACCCTAGCAGTGAAAGGTGGTACGTGCGCTTTAATAAAAGAGGAGTGCTGTTCGTATATTCCTGACAACCAGCATGAGATAAACGACCATCTTGAGGTGATTCAGCAAGTGTCGGCCATGACCAAACCAGGCCCAAACCCACTGATGGATTTTTTCCAGAATTTGTTTGGGGGGTGGGGTAGCATCCTAATGAACATCCTGATTGCCATTTGTGTGGGATTACTCCTATTAGGAGTGTGTGTTTGTTGTGGTATTCCCTGCATGAAAAGATTAATTAAAGATTTTATAGACATGTCAGTTTCTGAAACTTTGTATCAAAGTACTGAAATTGAAGAACTGTTGAAAAATGAAACACTTTCATAAGTTTAAACTGAATGACTCTCTTAACTGCAAATTCTGAACAGAAAGAGGTTAGGAGAAAATGCAAGCTGTTTACGTTTTTGAAAATAAAATAAAAAGTATTAACAGGGGGGAAATGTTAGAAAAATATGTATTAATGTATATGTTTAGTGCTTATTAGAAGCTAAAAGGGTTAACACATGTCATTCTATTTTATGTACAGCTTAATTCTGTATGAAATTACAAGATGCTTTTCAAACTGCAGTATGCTTTCTGAAAACTGCAAGATGCTCTCTGACCTAGTATTTGCTAGCACAGCAAAATTCATGTTTATGCCTTTTGGAAATTTACTGAGAAGCAGGTGATTATCTGCTAGGTCAGGAAAATAATGAATAGAACAATACTGTTTTCTATAATGTTACTGAACTTGAACAATCAGCTCTGTTCATGTTATGAGAACATGCACAGCTGCAGAAAAGACAGATACAGTTAAACAAAGACTGCTTGAAGAAATGAACTATAATCTGTACTTGCTTTGTGCTCGAATTAGCCATAGTACCTTGAATGGTAACATTGCATAGTGAGAAGTTGTATCTGACCGGTGGTCATCAAGGCCACGTTGTTTTTCTTAGGAAGTTTTTTTTTGTAAACTTGATATGCCAGCAGAAAATCATGGACAAACAGCTGCTATGAAATAATATTGAAAGAACTTGTGATTTATTACGTCAGCTTAGTAGGCAATGTCTTGTAAGAAATGTATAAGAATAGCTTCACTTCCTGATTCTAGTTAGACAAATTCTGTATTAGCACATTTTTGTCTCCTTGCTGCAAGATTAAAGTGCCTTAACCTGAACCTGCCGTGTGTTGATCTTTTTGAAGTTGTTTTTCCTTTGACAATAACAGTTATCCCATTGCTAGGATACTAGATGCAGATAACAGTATAAAGCAATATCACTCTGCAGACCACAGATGCTGCTCAACACAAGCCTAGCTTGGGTAATGTACAAGTACTGTGCCTGCAATCACATATATAACAGACTCAATCTGTGGCATGTGCAATAAGTACTGTGATCTATAGTAAATAATACTAGATAGGTAGGGTTCTAATCTCACTACATGCTACTTGGTGGGGAGTGTGTGTGTGTGTGTGTGTGTGTGTGTGTGTGTGTGTGTGTGTGTGTGTGTGTGTGTCTGTGTGCGTGTGTGCGTGTGTGCGTGTGTATACTGAAGTTACAGGATCAGCACATATTGCCGCAGTCCATGAGGGACACAGGCAGATGCCCTGTGTAGAGATAATGGTCACCCAGTCATTCATACAGATGGCATGTGGTGAGGTGCACTGAGATGCTGTGTGTGGCATTAGGCGGCGTTCTCTTTCAAGGGTGTGTTTAAGTCTGCTAGATAAACCTCTCCCACAAGCATATAGTACCAACGTCACATACGGGTTTAACAGTGGGTTATTCATCTACTATGCCTCCTACAGGTAGGCAGCATATACAGTAAAACAGGGTCACACATTGCCCTGTATTCAAGGCACAGATCACCTCTGCATAGCCTATATACCACAGGTGACAATGAAACTCATTGCAGACTATCCCCATTGAACAAATACTGGAGACATGAAGTGACCTTGTGAGGGACCATACTGTTGTTTGCAATTGCCAGTGCTGCTTGAAAAGGTACATCACTAAATGGCCATTACACTCAGATATTGGCATGCTAAGGGAAGAGTACTTGGAGGTTATGAGCATGTCACTTCCAGGTGACTGTGGCCTCAGCTATACCATATTATTCCTGCCATACCTCTGTAGAGACAGGGTGATCTGAGGCACATTAGGTGCAAACCTGTGTGGCCTGGTCTGTGTGCCCAGTTCGTTCACCACTGACTATGTACATCACATGTTGCGACTGATGTACTACTTACCAGGTACATAGGTCTAACTGATGGAACTGATACTACATATATATTTGCATGGAGTTTATGGCCATTACAATGTCAACAGGCATGTGTTTGCAATACCCTCTTGCAGGATAGCGACATACCACAGAGGCTCTATGAGTGCTTAGAATTTGCAGACATCAGCCAACATTGGTTAGCCACAGTCAGTCAGTAATCATGTGGATTGTGGTTGAATGGATTCCAAGCAGTAGAGGACCTAGGACTGCTCCCTGTTGAGCACTGCTGCTGACAAATCAACTATTGGAGGCAGATGTACATATGTTGCGTATGTGTACCAGCAATGGGCCACTTTAAGTCAGACATGTACCTACACTGTGTGTTGTGGTTCTGCTTTGCATGGGTGTCTACTTTTGTCACTTACCATGTCTACTCAACATCACAACAACATTATGTGCTTCTTTTAGCTGAGGAGGTAGTGCCTCCATGTAAAGGGGGCACCCTAATCCCTAATGTCACCCAGCACTATCTACCTGTTACTGTACAGCCTGCTAATGGCAGTTGTCACCAGTCAGGTTTGTTGAGCCATGATGAAACTGTGTTCCCTGTCAGATACAGTTGAGTTCATACTGTTGTAATGCTGCTGACATAATTCATAGGTGTAGAGCTTTGCATACTTGTCTGTCCCATCTGAAGGGGGAGGCGCAGTCACGCTATGTCAACTATCCCACAGGAAGTAATAAATGGCTGTCTTGAAATATATGTTTGTATTGTCTGCAAGGGGGGGATACGTGTTGGTAGTTCTAAGGAGACTGATCTGTGGCCAGATCCCACCAGGGAGGACCTCACATTGGGGGGGACTGTACTGTTCACTCATACTGGTAAAAACATGACGCGCTATATTGGTTCCTCATGTGGGGATGCCATGGCACTTCTGCAGGGCATTGTAGGTGAGGACCTGGACCATCCTTTGGGTAAGTGAGCCACAGCACAACTAAGCAACACACTGTGTGCATATTACACTTCCCTGATGTGTTTGTCTGTGCTCTATACAGACACCTTGTATGACTCTCTTATTGCTACATGCTGGAAGTAACTGCAACACTTACTTGCATGAAGGACAACTAGCAGGTTGTGCCAATTGTTGTCCCCAGATCTCCAAATCATGTCTCCCGAAATTCCATAATAGGAGTTAGCATGGATATGAGCACTGACACTGTCATACACCTAGTGACACTGGACCAAACAGTGTTATGTTTGCTCAAGGCCAGAGCATGCCTACCAGCTGTAACTGTTATAGCCCATTGACTGTTACACTATGCAATGAATGTCGGACATATGTCTCACTCCACCAACCATGGCCTGACAAGGTGTATGACAATATTAGGCAAGTAGGCCTTGCTGGAAAATGTGTACATCATGCACAGAGTGTTATGTCAGTTGGTGGATAGGCAAGTGTCTGACAGCCATACTCTGGGAAGACAGCAGTGGGAGACCTAAGCTGCAATAATGCCAGTCACCAGTGGAGTTCACCATCCTCCATTATTGGTGTACCCCATCTACTTATTCCCTCTCTTCAGTCACAGCCAGTGTATGTGACCTCTGACTGAGTACATTAGCAGGTGATTTTGACAGCTTCCAATATTTAGACTCCCACACAGAACCAACAGGTATCCAGGATGGCCTAAGACACAGTCAGTTGTACTTTGAGCCGCTGACAAAGTCTAACTGACAACTACTGCACAATACTATCCTGTGGGACATCATCTATCCCTGAAAAATATTGTAGTGTCCGCACACTGCACACAGTTGAGCCATTACACATGGAGTTATGAACACAGAGAGTAATGTAGCCTTTGACTCTTACTGGTCAATAAGGTTGTGGGGATGCATTCACTGGTGTACACCCTACACTGACAGGTTTGGGATATAAATCCCAGACTGTCACTGCTATACTGAATGTGGCAGTCATCACAGCTATCATTGTGTGCAATGGCACCCTTGCTATGTCACTACACAGGCATATCATACAACTGTAGCAGCCACACAGATTCCATGGTACACTAATATACAGCATAGATAACATGTCCTATGGAGTCCATGTCATGACCGTACATGTGTGATCTGTCCCCTAAATGCTTTGGAGGGGATGTGCCTGGCTCCATACAGGGAGGCTGGAAAAAATATACTTCAACAAAATAAAAAACATAAAGTCTGGCTTCCTGCAGGGTTTAACAGTTAAAATATTTATTCAGCAACACAAGTCAACACAAATCATAAGCGCTTTTGTTCCTTCAAAGAGACTTCATCAGATAAAAAAACATACCACTTCTATTCTTTATAAACATCCGTCCCCAGTTTAAAATAATTAGAATCAGTTAATTAGGTAAATTTCACCACCATCCTTAAAAAGCCATACCCTTACTTCCCCAGTTCTTCTTATTCCATTTTATTTATTATTACCCTAACTTTTACTAAAAAATAATAGATTGTAATTTTATACGCACATAGTCAACATCACAGACTACAGCTTTACTGTTGTTAAAACATTTAAAAAATATTTAATAGTACAGCAAAATCAACCCAAGAATTGAACAGACACAAAAGATGAAAATTTCACTGTTGATGTATCACAGTCCCAAAAGGTTGCAGAATAGCACAAACTGGACACAAACTAAAGTTAAAACTTTTATTATTGACAAATAAATGACTGGTTAAGTGCTTTCATCTACAATAAGTAGACTTCTTCAGAACACTACATACAATTATCAGCTGGGTTAAATACATTTCATTGACCAACCAGTGCAACATCTCAATGCACCTAGAAAAAAATTTAAAGTTCACTTACTAAATTAAAAAACTTCATATCATATTCAAGTCAACATGTTTAGATAAAACTTTTTACTAAAAATACTATCCTTAGATATTAAATACAAAAAATAAAAAAAAATCAAATAATATGTTAACAAATAAATAAATACATGTATCTACATAAATATATATAAAATATATAAATATGAAGGTGAGTACCTTCTTCTAATTAAGTTCTTGCTTCAAGTACTGTTTTGATGGATATATTGTCATTAATACCTGGATGTACTGCTGCATTAAGTAAAATCTACCATTTAATCTCAGTTTCACCCAGTTTGGTCTTGACATTCCCTCCCCTGGGGTTAACTTTAACTTGTTCCAATATGGCAAATTTTAATAAATCACAATTCGGGCTTGCTTCAAGGTGCCTATAAAGTGTATTTTTAGTGTCCTTCTTTCTAATGCTATAATAATGATTGTAAATACGATTCCTAAGGCACCTGTCAGTTTTCCCTACATAATAACTTGGACACTTTACATATTTTGCTAAATAAATCACGTGTCGTGTCCTACAGTTGCCCTTTTTAAAACCTGACTAGTATGCGATTGAAATCTCCCAGTACCAATATACTGTCTTCCAATATAGCAAAACATTGATTGCAATATCCACATTTCCTAGTTCCACCTTGTGTCACCAGAGTTTACTACCATACGTTCTAGATTCAAACAACATTTTCAAGTTAGAAGTCATTTTATAAACAAAATACGGTTGCTCCCCCAATTTCCCTTGCACACCCCCATCACTGTTCAAAATGTTCCAATTACTTATAATTTTTTGTACACCTTTCATATGGGGACTATATTTTAAAATACAAGCCTTCCTATAATTAGTACCACTGCTGTTGTTACCTAATACCTCATTGGGGTTCTTAAGTAAGTCACTCTCATAACCTATACCTACACCTAATAGGGGTTTGTATTTTTTCCCCATTCATTCTGAACATAATTGCTAATGTCAGTTATTAAGTTACTTGAATAATCACCTTTTCTGAACATATCACCAATGTTTTTCAACTCTTTAACCATCTCTGTATAATTGGAGGTCATGTGTTTGGCCCTTATACATTGCCCTTTGAATATGCTCTGTTTTTGACTCACTGGGTGACAGCTTGAAAATTCCAAATACGAGTTACTGAAAGTGTCAAATTCTTGATTCAAAACCAACTGTGGTGGTGTGTATAAATGTATCCAAATATGGAATGCCAGTCTTACTAGCACTATGTGTGAATTTAAAACATTCACTAGCTGTATTTAAATCCTGTAAAAAGATGTTAATTTCCTCCATAGTGCCATTGCATAAAATAAAAATATCATCCAGATAGCGAACATAACAGCTAACATGTTTAAAAAATAGACTGTTAAAAACATGTTTTTCTTCCCAATCAAGTAATAGGTTGGCATATATGGGGGCACATGTGACCTCCATAGCAACCCCCCTTGTTTGCCTGTAATGTTCGCCTTTAAAAAAAAATAAAGTTGTAATTTAAGACTATGTCCATAAATTCAACAATAAGCGACACTTTGTCCCATGATAGCTGTGCATACTTTCGAATACTGTTACCAAACCTCATCATATCTTCCTCCTTAGGAATGCTAGGGAAAGGTCAATTACATCTATCGTTAAAAATATCACATTCTCATTCCATAATTCAGGTTTCAACTGACTTAAAAAATCCCATAAATCTATAACAATATGTGGGACCTTACTATATATAGGCTTCAACCATCTGTATATCACAGTACCATAAGGGAATGTTTTTGATTTGCTTCCCAAAATTATAGGTCAAAAGGGAGGGTCAGTGGAGTCCTTGTCATAATTCAGGTTTCAACTGACTTAAAAAATCCCATGAATCTATAACAATATGTGGGACCTTACTATATATAGGCTTCAACCATCTGTCTATCACAGTACCATAAGGGAATGTTTTTGATTTGCTTCCCAAAATTATAGGTCAAAAGGGAGGGTCAGTGGAGTCCTTGTGAACCTTTGGGATACCCACGATAGTGGCCAATACAGGAAATTCAACTCGCATATATTTATACATATTAATGTCTATCATGTTGTTTAATAAGAATTCCTCAAGGGATAGATCAATACAATAATATCCTATATTAACTTCATTAAGTGATATAGTTTCATAGATACCAGAATTGTGGAGAATATCATAACTTTTATTAATGTAATCAGTGCTATCATACAATACTATGCCTCCACCTTTGTCTGGTTTTATAATCCATAGATTTTTATCACTACATATGGCTTGTAGAGCCAAATGTTCCCCCATGCTCAAGTTGAATTTAATTTTGGCTTTACTACAACTCTTGTAGTACATGTACATCTCGTCTATGACTACTTTCTCATAGGCAGCTAGTGTACTGTTCGTGGAGGGCATGTATGTACTTTTCTTTTTAAATTCATTGTTCTGAACTGTACTTCCACTTTCATGAAACTGTAAACCCAAATTCAGTTTCTGTAAAAATAACTTAAATTCTATAATGCTGTCTACTATATCAAATTTCATATTAGGGAAATATTTCATCCCTTGTGAAAATAATAAAAAAATGTTCTTTTTCAAGCTTAAAGTTGGTGTAATTAAATATATTTAAATCTCCATAACTGAACCTCACCTCATTGTGTTGGATAATTTCCAGATTCGAGTTACTTTGTGTTAAAACTTTGTGTTGTACCTTGTTCTGTTTGACGGTGGGTACCCTCTGTGCATATATTCCTGATCCCATATCTCGTCCCCTGTCCCCCCCTGCCATTTCTGGTTTGTCCTTTCTAAACAATAACCTTTCTTGTTGTTGTTCCAATTCTTATTTCTTTGAAACCTGTAATTGCCCCCAAAAGTATTGGGAACAGTCTCATTAATCAAGTGTCTACCACCAGTATTGTTCTGCGTTTCCCATTTGTATGACTGTTTTTGTGCATATTGCTCCAGGTCCCTTTTTAATTTTTGACATTTTCTATCAAATTGCTTAATACTATTCTTTTCTACCCAGTCATATTGTTTGTTGTAATAACTTTCCCATACACCAAACAACAAATCCTGCAAAATACACTCATTAAGTTTTTCACCTTCTAAAAATGTTTTACTAAGTTTATCATCATTACATTTAATAATAAATTCCATAAAACTAAAACCAAAGTTGTCAAACATATGATTACATTCAGTAGTTTTATCCTAATTCGATTCCCATGGGCCATTTAAAAAAATGCAAACCCATGGGGACCACTTTAAGTTCTAAACAACATTTTAAATACATACTGTCCAACTGTAGTCCTTTAATAACACCCAGCTTTTTTCCAAAATCAGTAATAAGTTCTTTAAGAGTTTTTTCCATCTCACGAGGTTCACTAACATTGTTAGTGTTCCTCATGCCAAATGTGTAAGTTTGAAATCAAATTTATTGTCAAAAAAATTTTCCAGTTCACGCTGACCTTAGCCTGCAATAATTGAACCATTTAAACAGTTCCCATTAGATTTAGAAACAGTACCTTTTAATGGCGCATTGTTGGTAACAGCATATGTTTTCTTGGGTACCGTACATTTAGGCTTAGCTTCAGATAACATGTAATCATCCTCCGTTTTATTGCCAACACTCGATAAAATGTCAGTTGGGGATCCATTACTTCTAAGGACCTCTGAGACCTCTCGGTAAGAGGTTCCTAACCGTTGGCTCATGCCATTCCCTTGCCCGTTAGGTATTGAAGCAGGTCCCGAGGCTGAGCTCACACTCAGCATACATCTTGACGTCATCCCAACCTGCTGCTCATCAATGCGTCGCTCAGTCTGGCTCATTAGGTCAACGAGCCATGAAACTTCTCCCTTTAATATAATCATCTTGGACTGAAGTTTATGAATCTCATCCTTCCGTATAGGTGAAAAAATAGAAGGTAGTTCATCTAAGGAATCCATGATACACAAAGTAACTACTAAAAAATATATAACAGTACAACGAAATCAACCCAAGAATTGAACACACATAAAAGATGAAAATTTCACTGTTGATGTATCACAGTCCCAAAAGGTTGCAGAATAACACAAACTGGACACAAACTAAAGTTAAAACTTTTATTATTGACAAATAAATGACTGGTTAAGCACTTTCATCTACAATAAGTAGACTTCTTCAGAACACTACATACAATTATCATTTATTTTTTGTATTTAATATCTAAGGATAGTATTTTTAATAAAAAGTTTTATCTAAGCATGTTGACTTGAATATGATAAGAAGTTTTTTAATTTAGTAAGTGCACTTTAAATGTTTTTCTAGGCTCATTGAGATGTCGCACTGATTGGTCAATGAAATGTATTTAACCCAGCTGATAATTGTATGTAGTATTCTGAAGAAGTCTACTTATTGTAGATGAAAGTGCTTAACCAGTCATTTATTTGTCAATAATAGAAGTTTTAACTTTAGTTTGTGTCCAGTTCATGCTATTCCGCAACCTTTTGGACTGTGATACATCAACAGCGAAATTTTCATCTTTTGTGTGTGTTCAGTTGTTGTTAAAACATTCTAAATCTGTGTGTAAAAGTTTTTTAAGTTAGTTAATTGAAATATTTTAATCATTAAGCCCTGCAGAAAGTCAGATTTTATGTTTTTTTATTTTGTTTCCATACAGAGAGGTGTCGGATCCCACTGTGTACCTTCTGCGTATCCATGACAGAACTAACACATCTCACCTGTTCTACATGCCTACAACATCACTGTGGTATACATAGTACATGCTGGAGAGATAGGTATGTAACACTGACAGTATACCCTACATGAAAGAGGCTCCCCATGTATGTGAGGCACACAACTGCTGTGACACACATCATGTGCAAGTTACACAATGGAATGCAGAGCACAACAATCATTACTGATGTTGGGAAACTGTCTGTACTAGACACAGGATATTTGTAGATGGGTAATCTCCATCACCACAGCTTGTAGATGTGTGAGTTCCCAAAATCCTGTCGACACTTATCAAGGGTAGCAGATCTGTTCACAGGTTAGGGATTTATGAGTAAGCTGAATACCACCATTGTTCTAGTTAGCCTGTTATACACATATGACCCTATGAAGCCATGCATTTATAGTGCTGTACCTTGCTGAAGACATATTTCTGCTGTGCTCACATGTCATCCTGTGCTGCTTCATTGCCACTGTGTATCCATAGATTATCCCAAAAGATCCCTGAAACAGAAACATAAACAGGTCTGTGACACCCCTGTCATCATGTAAGTATACAGCCATTACAAACATCATACAACATAAGATACACAAAAGTTTGTGGCATACTCATGACAAATGGTAGCATACTGTATCTGTCATTAATCACTACAAGTGGCATGGCAAAACAACATTGCATTGCACAAGTACATGTTAACTAATGTGGTCACTGTGAGCATCAGACACATAGCTTCATTTCCCTGCATCAGTGGTGAGGACTGTTGCACAGGTATCATCACTTGCATAGGGTGTTGTGTGCAGGACGCCTAGGCTGACCCAAATGGTTGACAGCATGTGTGTGAGTCAGGAAGGGAAGCAGGTAAGATGGACCATGGAAAGGTGTTTTGTGTGTGTGTGTGTGTGTGTGTGTGTGTGTGTGTGTGTGTGTGTGTGTGTGTGTGTGTGTGTGTGTGTGTGTGTGTGTGTGTGTGTATGTGTGTGTCTCTGTAGGTGACCTGCATTTCACAGTGGTATGTGAGTGTGTGTGTGTACACAGTCAAGCTCAATGCTAGCCATACATGTGTGTAAGTTGGACAGCTTTGGGCCATACATGGTAGAATTGACAGTTCATCGTTTCTGGCTCCGAACACAGTAACTGTCTCTGCCAGGAGTTGCACTGGCACCTCCATGCCCAAGGTCAGAAGTGGTGCTAGTGCCTGAAAGTCATTGCTGTCTGCTGGGACCGTGTCCCCACGGGAACACCCAGGACCATGAGCCCATGACCTGCCACATCATGGTATGGAGACCACACTCCCCTCTGTAGCACTGGATATACTGCGACTACAGGAGCGTGATTGTGCATGGTCACATGGACTTTCAGCAGATGGGGTTGCTGACCTACATCCACAAATCTGACGCTTAACTCAAACTACATGTTCCAGCACAGACAATGGGCAGTCCAAGACAGACACTGTCTCAGCCCACCTTCTGTCCACTGCATCAGTAAGCAGATCCAGGGTGTCCCCAATGTGGTGGATGCAGTCACGGATGTCAGACTGTGCTGCATCCATAACCTTAAGGATATGTCTGGGGTTCTGTTCAGAATGTGCCTCCATGATGGCCCAAAACATGCGCCGAGTGACCTTTGTTGTGATACCTGTGACAGGTCGTAGATGAACAGCAGGCCTCCTACAAGCATCCATGTCAATCTGCCTGTGTGGGACCTCAACAGATCTCTCACTATGGCCAGTGTCTGCACTCACTGGAGCCATAGTTTCCAGACTTTCCTGTTCAATGTCCCCACCCTCTGACTGTCCAATATCTGTGGCCTCTGGGGATTGGGTATGTGTGGCCATACTGACTGTGTGCAGTGACAATGGAGGCAGAAGAGTGGTGTCTACCTCTGGGGCAGATTCAGCCCCCAACACTCCCACCTGTGCCTCACTGTGGCGACCATCATCATCAGAGTCCAAAGAGACACTGACATCAGGTTGTGTAGAGGACAGAGACCCTCCCCACTGATCACCTGTGATAAGAAAGAAAAAAGCAGTACATAAATACCTGCACTATTCTGTACGAAAAATCCACCAATACTCAAAATAACAAAGACTCACAACTGGATTAGCAGTCAAATTGTTCCTCTCTGCCTTTGTCCAAAATAGACTTCCTCAGAACAAAATACACATTCAACTCAAGACCTTTGTAATAATCACTTCAAGTAAATCAAGTAAAACATGACCAGTACAGTTTACCATTTAATTAAGCAGTATGACACTATACTTGATAAAACAACACATAAAAACCCAGTACACCTATCTTAACAAATATATTGAAATACACATTTCATTGCCTAATTTAATGTCCTTTCAACCAATTGTGTTTTAAAAGGCATTTTAGAGTAAATGCCTCATTTGAACCAGTAGGCTTATCTTTTCTTAACTGTCACTGCCAAAGTGTTTCTATTTGTTCACCTGCACTCCTGTGATTACCCCATCTAAGATCATTATATACCTGTTCCAGAATGGAAAATAAAGGGACTCTATCCTGTTTACACATGACATTATGTTTAAATAGGGCATTATTCTGGCCCTAAACTTTAAAGGAGTACAACAGGTTTCTCTAATGTATTCCTCAAAACAGTGTCATGCTTTCCTTCCTACTTACATTGTCCTCTGTAAAGCAACAACAATAAAGCATTTACAATTTTTATAATTCCCAATTCATGTTGCAGCACAACAAGCCTACCTCCATATACTGTGATGGTTTCATTTACAGTATCTACTGCGTTGAATAAAGCTTGCTGTATTGGTCAAATTACTGACATCATCGAGGCAGGGCAGTGCAGGTACTTTTTTTTAATCAGTTCCCTCCCCAAAGAAGTGACATCCATGTACAGCCGTCATCTGATTCTAACTAAAATCACAGTAAGCCCCTGCATGGTCTTCTGTTGTGGAATCTGTGGCACCCATTCTGTGATGTATGGTGTGATGGATGCCAGGAGCTGTCATGTGTCCTTTCCCCAGCCTCAGTGGCCATGAGTTTGTTCAGTAGTAGGTAGTCCACTGGTGATGTAAACACAGAACATTTGCTGCCCTTTGTCACAGCATTGATAATGTCCTTAGGTGGTATTGAACATGCTCATACTTCTCTGTTGTATTTGCACCAGATACTGCTAGTGTGCAGTGCGGGAATAGAAAGATTAAAACATTACCCTGGTATCAGAGGTGGCAGTGCAACATATTCATAGTGGCTTAACATGAGAGTAGCTCTAAGCAAGCGCCATGTGAAACCTGAACAAGCATCTAGAATTATTCAGTGCGGCTTCCACACCTTAAGTCTGAAAATGAATTCACATACTCACATGAACAGGAGTAGCTGCATATTGATGGCTAAAGATGTATGGGCATGTTGGGTGGTTACTACACTGCAAAACAGGTATGTAATGGTGGAGATATTTGAAAGGCATGAGCAAACACACCAGTATATTAAAGCCATAGCACCAATTGAACTGGAGGCTGGCAAATAGATTTAGTAAGGGATTTTGTCCATGTACAAATATTTCAACACTGATTCTTTGCAGTGGCATCCGTTATCTGATTCAAGGTAAGTTAACCCTGATGTCCTTTATTTAAAAAAAAAAATCAATAAAAAATGTACTTTGTTATAAGTGACGTCTGGACACAAGAAAAAGGAAGGGGAAAATATAGCAATGTGGTTTGTATGTACAAAGACAAATCCAGGGACACTGCAAAAGGTTTTTTTTTTGCAAACCAACCAGTGGAGTAAAAACATATGAAGGAAAACACTGCATACCAACACACTTTGCACATGTAAATCTCAATTTTAACAAGGTGGAAGCATGAAGTGATACCTTAGCACTTAAATTAATAAAGATCTAAACTGGTTAATAGTATACATGTTTTATTCTTTAGCTCCTTGGTACAAGACCTTACTGGATGTGATTGCAGTCAAGTAAGGCCATGGCTATAGTGCAGCAAAACAGTGTCCCCTATAACAAAGAAAATGCTAGAGCAAAGATTAAATTACACGAGTCAAGCACCCTGCTGAGATCTGCCAAACAATTGAATTACCAGGTCAAATTACCCTCAGGACTTTGACAGCTAGGGAAGCTAAGTGTTATGGGGGAGGGGAGAAGTAAATGGACTGGAATTCATTGTCTCACAAATTAGTGCCATTTAAACTAAATTAGAAAAAAAGGCAGCAGTAAACAGCACTTTGAGTGTGTTCTGTGGCATTTGCAATGTTTCTGTTTTAAGTAGTCATCCAGCAGCAGGGAATGTTACTTACACTGTTCTATTTTACTCAGTACTTTGTACGCATGCAACATCTATGAAATGACAGGAACTTTAGGCAAATGGAGGCCTGCATGATGTAACATTTTTGAGCCAAACAATGATTTCTGGGATACTGGATGGCAACCTGATTTATCCAAACCACGTCAATATGCCAGCCTCCAGGTGGTCAGAGTCTGGAATTACATATAAAAATATTTAAAATCTTGTAAATAATCCCAGAGTGCTGTTAAAGTGTAGGAAACATCATGCCATGATGTTTTAAACATGTTTTTTGAGTCTGTGGTTGCAGTACTCCTTTAATAGAATATAAATGTTCCTTAACAAAACAGTGTCATGCTTACCAGGACCTAGGACCAGAACCATGACCGTGGCCAATACCTGAAGGATTTGTGAAAAGTTGAGGGTGAGGTAATGTCAGTACCAATGCATGTTGCAGCACAACAAGGTAATACATCCATATATCTCATATTTACAGTATCTACTGCATTATTTGTTGTATTGGTCAAATTATAAGTATGAGAGGACAAATGAGGTAAAACGTTCCCCCCCAAAGAACAAAGAACTGACACCCATGTAAAAGTATGTACAGCCTGACACACTGACTACAACAGTATTACAGTGCTAATCACAGTAAGCCTACCTGCATGGTCTTCTGCTGTGGAATCTGTGGCACCCACCTCTATGATGTATGGTGTGATGGATGCCAGGGAGCTGTCATGTGTGCCTAGGTTCACCAGGAATTCCTCAGTGGCCATGAGTGGTTGTTCCACTGCAGGTCCTCCACTGGTGATGGCACGATCCCTGACTACATTTGCTGCCCTTTGTCATGCAGCATTGATAATGTCCATCGCATGGTATTGAACATGCTCATATGTCCTGCCCTAATGACAGGTGATGATTCCCATCATCGACAAGGTCTGCCCACAATGGAGCCTGCTGTTTCCTGTTTTGCCTCCCCCTGGACAGTAGGATGTGATTATGTTGCCTTAGTCCTTCAAGTATAATTTTCCACATCAGAGAAGGGTGCATGGCATCTACAATACATGATTCCTGAAAGACAAAAAAAGGGAACTCATTACAGGATCACATACGTGGAAGTACACTATGTAGAGATACTGCAAGGACAACATGGCTGGTACTATCCACAGCTTGGTCACAAATGTCATACCTTGCAGTGTTCAAACATACTAAGTGTGTGGATACAACTGAGCTGGTAGCAATACTCAGGTATTCCCATGTGTGCCATGACAGATACTGCTGTATGATCATACACCCAACACTCAGGCCTACTGTGGTGAGTCCCCTATGGGCAACCCCTCTCCGATAATACATCATAGGAACAATGCCACACAATTAACAGTGTGCTATTACAACCACTATAAAGGGGTAGTCCAATGAGATCAGTGTGCCACAGTTGTTGTTGTATCTTTCGGCTTTTCCCGGTTAGGGGTCACCAAAGCGGAACTCCGGTCCAGTAATGATTGGCAGTAAATTTTTATGTATCGAGTTGCCAGTCCTGACGTACAACCTTCAATGAAGGTACGGCCATTCACGCATGTCTCCACACAGAAGACACTTTAGCTGAGAATCAAACAGGACAGCATCTTACTGTGAGGTGACAACGCTACCGCAGCACCACCACCGCAGTATCAGTGTGCCACAGTGACAACAGAAAATACACCCTTGATGTATAGTATATCCTGTGTAGGTGTAAGACAGAAGGAGATCAATGACATGTCATCACAGGTCTACGACAGGCTTAATGCTGTATTCCCTATTCCCCATATTCCTATTCACCCATCTGCATCCTTTTGTACACAAAATCAGTTGTATACCTGATGGAGTGCAGTACTCCTCTGTTGATATATGGTGATGGTAAAGTTTTCACAAAGGCATGCTCTGTGTGAGGAAAGTCTCATACAGACCGGTTCCCTATAGCCAGCTGTTTGCCTTTTAAACATGCTTCTCATCAGCAGGTGATTGCCTCTAAACCAGTCTGTGGGTCTGAAATAATAATTGCAACTAAAAAAGCTGATTTGCACTATCATCACTGTGCAATATATAAGGCCTTCATGTAGATTAGGGCCCTTTTCTGATATGTTGTGCTGGACATTACTGGGGTGAGGAGACTACATCATCGCAGAGGGTAGGTCTGTAGCAGATACCATACCATAGAGTTATGTGTGTGTGCTACAGGCTGCAGCTGCTGCTGCTGGTAATAGACATAGGCAGAGAGTGTGAACACTTTGGAGGACAACAACCTGTAAGAGTAACTGGGGGAGTTGTGTCAGCCTTGTTATAGAGGCAGAGCCAGAGTGAGGCTACCCTTTCCACTTCAAATAAGGCATATGTTTAAGGTAAGTATGTTAGGCAATGGTATCACTAACAGAGTACTATGAAACATGTTTGGTGTGTCCTTGGGTAAGATGGGGTATAAATATAAGAATATGTCCACCATTTGGGCAGCTGCCAGGTTATGTGTTACAGTTTGGTAGAAATTTGCAGCGTGTATCAGGGCAGGCCTTGTTACAAGCAGGGACTTCTAATGTGTATGTTAGCTGTACAGCTGTGATAATCTGCACAGTGCCTTTGGAAGGATTGTGTGGTGCACTCTGATATTAGTGGCCCTCATTTGCAGTACCTGCATTGACATTCTGTGTGAATGCATATTAATGCATGACATGACACTTTATGCACATATAAGTTTTGCTATAGGGATATGTGAAGTGTGTTCCTATCTGCCGGCCTGTGACCTCCATCACTGAAAAGCAGACATGTCATTTAAAGTGCAGTGTGTGGATAAAGAGTGCATGACTCAGTCATTAATTGCTACCTTCACTATAATGTAAATTCACTTATACACACTACTGGATTTTAACCCAGGACTGTGTATGGCAAAATGTGCCATTTGCAAGCCAATTAATAGACTGATCTAGTGAGTCACTGCTGCAACAGGTGTATTTGCAAGATATATGTGCATACATACAGGCTGTGACATACATTTTCTACATCCATCAGTATGTGCATGACTTTATATGGATGTATGTGTGCACCAGGGTCCCAGTTGAACATGTATTTTGATATTAATGCCTTAGCTTGTGTCTTTCTACATGTTGCTGCTGAAGGGACATTGACCTCCTATCACAGGCCTCACTTACATCCATTATTATGTCTTTGGCTTTCTAGTAGTGTACTATTGCACCAGAGTCCAAGATACACTCCCATTTTTAATCTTTTTACTTTAAATTAGTAATTCAAAAATTCCCCCGTTGTACAGGAACCAATAAAGGCTGTCCCACAAACATTGTAGTTGGAATAATGGTATCGAAAGACTCTGCAGTCCACAGGTAGTTCAAAACACCTACATAGTTTATTAACAATACAAGTGGAATTAAAAATTAAGCACTTTTATTTCCAATGCTGGAAACTTCATCAGAATAACTACCATTGTTCTATTGGACATTTTATACCATTGTATTAATTACATTCAATTTAAACCCATTAATCAGAGAGCAATATTTTAAAGAAGCATACCACTGTAATTTTGTATGTATCATTATGTTAAACAAATATCATGAAAACATATAAAACAACTGTAAATGGCACTGATGATTGAAAAATATATGTATGTATGTAATCTGAAATGATCTATACAATGAGTAAATAAATAAATAAGTAAATGAATAGTTAGCACTTGTAAGTGCAGTTAGAAGTATAATAAATGTTAAATAATTAAGTAGTTAAAACATCTAATAGCTATAATAGAATAAATACAATAAATACACTGTCATAGTATGATAGTGTAATAATTTAAAAATATGATAAAATAAGTCTCAGTAAAATTAATGAGTCTCAATGAAATTGTAGAATTGTTGCTTAAAACACATGAGCACCAGTATATGGACCCTTATAATAAACATTGTTTGAATAGGGCAATGTGTGTACAATATGAAAAACTCTGTTTGAATAGGGAATATGTATACAATGAAATATACAATATAAAAATAGCTAAATCTAAAAGTGTATGTGGTGTTGTATAAATGGTCAAGTTAGATGGGTAAAAATAATTAGTAATAAAATATTGAATAAAATTCAATATTGTTGTTTTCACTAATTTTCATTCATAAATTTTCTTTAATTTTTTTTTAATTTTTTGTTATAGTTTTGATCTTTGTTTTTTGTTTTTTATTTTTGTTTTTATTTTATTTGCCCTTAATTTTAGGGCAGGTAAAAGTGACAAGTGATCATTCATCCCTGGGGGTGTATTGGAATCCAATCTCAATTGCCAGATTAGCTCTCTATAACTAAGCTGGTTTTCCCAATCCCCCCCTCTGTTGTCCCTAGGTACTGTTTCCAGAATCCAGAATTTAAAATTGGATTCCTTATAAAATAATGTGTGCCGGTAAAGAGCATTAGTTTCCTTCCTCCTATTAACATCATACATATGTTCATAAATTCTCTGTCATAGATGTCTTTCTGTCTTACCAACGTAATATCCCCAACATGAAGTACAATAGGCCAGATATACTACTCCACTGGTATAACACGTACAATATTGTTTCCCTTTGAATGAAATTGGGATGGTGGATAGTTGTAGTTCCTCTATATTGGCTATAAATGTACATTGAGGACATCTTCCACATCGGAAGGTGCCTTTTTTCCTTTTGTCTTTCTCTTGCCTGTTCCTCTCAAAAATAGTTTTGAGATTGGGCCCCCTTCTGAAGCTGTAACATAAATGCCTATCAAATATTCCTAACCTATTGGGCATACTCTTAAAAATATCCCACGTCTTGTTGATAGCTTTTCTTTTTAAATTTGTATTAGCGTTGTATGTCATAACAAAAAAAGGGGTATTGATGGACTTGTTACAAACTTCATGATTGGTGGTATTTGGATTACAATCTGGCACATTGTTATCTATCTTAACTTCCATGTTGAGTAAAGGTATATATCTATTCCCCCAGCCCTTGGTCACCTCTTCCTTTAAGGGAATAATAATAGCGTCTGGGTAGCCCCTGTCCAGAAATAATTTATGTACATAGTCTAATTCATCAATAAAATCAGTATACTTTGATGTCATTCGGGCCACCCTGACCATTTGTCCCTTGATAATATTCTTCTTCTGTAATGGGGGGTGATTACTACAATAGTGGAGGTAGGAGTTAGAGAAACATGCCTTTCTAAATATTCTGGATGCATATGTTCTGTTTATATGATCTTTTTTAATAGTTATATCTAAAAAATGTATCTCTTCCATGTTGAATTCATATGTAAATTGAAGAAATGTGGTAGAATTATTAAAGTAATCCAATGCCTTTGATGCCTCATCTTGTGTACCCTTCCACACTATCAGTATGTCGTCCAGAAAATGAAAATATTTGACTATACTGGCCATGAAGGAAGAATTAAAAACAAAATGTATTTCCCAAAATAACATAACAATGTTGGCAAAAATTAAAAAAAAAAAATATATATATATATATATATATATATATATATATATATATATATATATATGCATACATGTCTCTAAATGCCCATACAAACATATTCTGCTGGTAGCCCACCCATAACTGGGGCAGTATGCACAGCTGGATACAAAAGGACCCATGACACTCACATCTGCCCCCCCAGTCCAAATAATACACTAACATTACGCTGCTACAAAATCATGATAGGCCATACACAATGGCCAGATATATACCGTGACCTGTTAGCAAAACAACTACAATGAGTGAAGATAGTAAACAAAAATACAAACAGCCAGTAATTCACACAAGTCCATTTTACTATGATGTCTTTGCTAAAGCCTTCAAGGAGTAACACATTACAAGAAATACTTGCCTTAATTACAAGACACAATTAACATTTAAGTACATTTAAATACACAGCCTCCAATTACACTCCTCATTCAACCCCTAGGGGATAAAGTATCACATTTAAAAACATACATTGATTCTGCACATAACAATTGTTCTTTGATGACAGATCAAATGGAGAAACAGACTTTTTCCAAAGCAGTACCTTTTAACTCACTACACTTATTTACATGTATATACACAGCCTCCAATTACACTACTCATTTAACCCCTAGGGGATAATATATCACATTTAAGAATTTAAACTGATTCTGTACATAACAAATGCTCTTTTATGACTACTACCCCTATGGTGAGAATTATTAAAATGTAGAGCTGTCTTCTTTCTCATCAGTAATATGTCTCACATGTTGTAACAGCCTAGTTTCAAAACACTTGTTACCCTCCCCCACATGCAATATGTTACAAGGGCATCTAAGAGCATTGCCCATGCACCAACCTCTTGAATGTATAGAGTCCCACATGTTGTCTACCCATTCCCCTCAGCAAGAATGACAGAACAAAATAACGGCAGACCCTAACTATCAACCCCCTACTGTATGGCATCTGTACAAAGCCTGACATAATTCGGGACAGAGGCCCAAAACATGGCCATACTTAAAATATTGCTGTTCTACACTGAGAAAATTGCTGGTGTTATAGGGTTTGTTGTAACATATCTTTTGTGAGGGATATAAAGTTTGAAACACAAATGGATGTTAGCATTTACTGATTGCAATCACCAGAGTATGCTACTGATTTGCCAAAGATAACACATGTCTGGGGAACAGACCAAAGATATCAGGCAAACCTCTGGCCATTATGTGGATAGCCCTACAGTTGAGAGCTATGCAGACACAGAACTTTGACTGAAACCCATGCAGAAATAGCATGTTCAGGCAAACTCTGTTAAACAAGCAATATTCAAAACATATAACAGCAATACTCACATTCTGCCCCTAAGTCTTGAATCTTCTCCACCATTCATTTGGCTTGCCTCCATGGGTCTTGTTCTAAGAGGTATTAGCTCACACACCTCCAGGATGTCTTCCTCACAGGTAAGGGAAAAGGTCAATGTCCACATGGAGTACTCAATTATAGGAGTGTGTTGCCATGACATTGGCTATTAGAATAACTACACAGCTGCTCTACATGCAGCCATCAACTGAGGAACACCAATTGGTGCTCAGGCCATCCCATGGTTATAAGCATTACCTACAAAAGACAAGCTGCCATCTATTCAAACCACCTCTGTCATAGACAGTCCATCAGTGAAAAGCTGAAGTAATGTGAGAAAAAATAAAGATATATCTGTGAAGAATCCAGAAAAAAAGAAAAAAGGTATATGAAACACGTAAGCATGTAATTGAATGCAGTAGGTAGTCTGTAATAATGGAAATTGGGAAAATGGGTTTGAAAGCATATGTCTCAACAAGATTTGCTGTACTGATGTACCGCTGAACAGCACTGATGGCCAGAGCATATGGCCCTGTCTGTAGTGACTAGGCCAGCTACTGGGATGTTGTACATATCCATATGTTACCTGTGCATATAACTATGATACACATTTTGTCTTGTAAATATAAAACAACTATACAGAGCATGTGCAGAGTAAAGTACTGCTACAGATGTGTGTGTTGAACTGCATGTTATATACTGAGCTCATACCATTCAACTGTCCAGTGTTCTGCACACTTACCATATGTGTGCCTCATATTTGTAGTCATTTACTCATAGAGTTGTGTTATGTCTGTTAAATCCTTGCCAAATCTTTGAAGACTGACATTACAACATCCCTCTTCATTGTCCTCTGGCTTTTCCCATTCAGGATTGCCACAGTGGATCATCTGTTCCCATTTCTGCCTGTCCTCTGAATCTTGCTGTCTCAAACCAAACACCTGTATCTCCTCTCTCACCACATCCAGAAACCTTATCTGAGGCCTTCCTCTCTTCCACTTACCTGGCAGCTACATCCTTATCATCCTTTTCCCAATATACTCAGCACACATCCTTAGCACATGCCCAAACTGATGTAATTCTGCCTCTCCAACTTTGTCTCGTATCCATCCAACATGTCCTGAGCCTGTCATATACACATTGCCAAACCTGTGTACCCATGTCAAACCCAGTGCAAAACATAACATTTGTAACTCTGCCATGTGCAGCTCTGACTCCTGCCTTTTTGTCAATTCCACTGTCTCCAACCCATGTAACATAGGTGGTCTCACTATCCTCTTGCAGACCTTACATATCACGTTTACTGGTACTTGTCTGTCACATATCACTCCTGGCACTCTTCTCCACCCACTGCATCCTGCCTGTACTCTCTTCTTCACCTGTCCTCCATAGTCCTCATTACTCTGAAATGTTGATCCCAAACATTTGAGCACATCCACCTTTGCCAACTATAACCCATGCAGTCTCAAAATTTTGCTATCCTCCCTCTCAGTCACACACAAATATTCTTTCCTAGTGGTGCTGCCCTTAATTCTTCTCTTCTCCAGAGCTTATGTCCATCTCTCCAGGCTCTCCAAAAGCTGTTCCCTACTCTCAGTACAGATCACAATGTCATCTGCAAACAACATAGTCAATGAGGACTCCGTATGATCTTTTCTGTCAACCTTGCCATCACCACTGCAGATCAGAACGGGCTCACAGCTGATCCCTGATGTCATCCCACCACCACCTTAAACACATCCATCAATCACAATGCAAACCTCAATGCTGTCACATGACCCTTGTACATATCCTTTACCACTCTTACATATATGTCTTCCACTTATGACTTCATCATACAATACCACAACTCCTGTCTAGGCACCCTATTACATGCTTTGTGTAAGTCCAGAGAGACACAGAGCAACTCCTCACCTTCCTTATATTCCACCAGTAACAGTCTCAGAGCAAACATCACATCAATACTGCCATTTCCATGCATGAAACCATACTGCTGACCAGTACTCCTCACCTTCCTGTGTAACCTAGGTTCCACTACTCTTACCCATAAGTTCATGCTGTGACTGGTCAGTGTTATTGCTCTGTAGTTATCACAGCTCTGCACATCAACCTCAGTCTTAACACCATACCCAAGCACTTTCTATCCACTCTTCATGCAACCTCACATTTCCCAAGATATCAGTAAACAGTCTGGCTAACACACCACTGCCATTTCCCATAAACAATCCCATGCTTCCACAGGTGTGTAATGTGGACCAACAGACTTGCCAGTATTCATCCTCTCCATAGCTATCCTTCCTGATTCACCATGCCCACACCATCCAACCTTCTCTCTCTCATTTTCTTCATTCATCAGCCTCTCAAAGTACACTCTATATGTCCTCAAAACACTTGCTTGTGAGCACATATACCTCATTATCCTTTATCACCCTTATCTGCTGCGCAACTTTCCTAGCTCAGTGCATCTGCCCAGCCAGTCAGTAGAATTCCTGTCATCCCTCCTTAGAGTCCAACCTGTCATAGAACTCTTCATATGCCCATCCTCAGCCTTTGCCACCTCTCTCTTTGTCATGCACATCATCTCCTCATACTCCTGCCTACTTTCCTCATCTCTCTGACAATCCCACTCCTTCTTCCCCAACCTCTGTCTCTGTATACTGTCTAGTACTTCCTCAGTCCACCAACAGGTGTCTTTGTACTGCTTCCTCCATCCGCATATCACCCAAAGCACCCGTCTAGCTGTCTCCCTTACCAGCTTTGCTGTACTTAACCAGATATTTGTTAGATTGTCACTGCCAGAAAGTGCCTGTCTCAACTCTTTCCTGAACTCTACCTCACAAGCACACTTTTCCAATTCACACCATTTGATCCTTGGTGCTGCCCCCACACTCCTCCTCATTTCAATCACCAACATCATCTCACATACCAACATTCTCTGCTGCCTAAATACACTTTCACCTGTCACCACTTTACAGTCTCCAATCTCCTTCAAACTGGCCCTTCTATATTGAATATATTCCACCTGTGTGTAGCTTACTCCACTCTTGTATGCCACCCTATCCTTCTCCCTTATGTTATAGTGCATATTCACCACAGCCATGTCCATCCTTTTTGCAAAATCCAGTACCATCTCACCATCTCCACTCCTTTTAACACCATACATACCCATCAATTCTCCATCCCTTCTATTCCCTTCACCAATATGCCCATTGACATCTGCTGCAATGACCAGTCTGTCACCCTTGGGTACAGTCATCACCATGTCATCCAACTGACATCACATTTCTCTTTCTCATCCATTGCACAACCAACTTGCATAGCATATGCACTAACAACAGTAATCATTACACCATCAGCTTACAGCTTCAGAAACATCACTCTATCAGACACTTATGTCATCCTCCGAAAACACTCCTGACATAGTGTTCCTTCAGTAGAAGCCTACCCCCTTCCACCTCCAGACCACACCTTGATAGCACAATTGTGACCTGCCTACCATACACCCAGCCATGATCCCCTTCCATGTGGTCTCTTGCACACACACACAATATATCAACCATCCCCTGGCCATCATATTAGCTAGCCTGGTCCCTATGTCAGTCCCTATAGTGGCTGTACATGGCAAAGTAGGGTCAGGAACCAACCTTGCATCAAGCCAGCCATTGTCTGAACAGGCATATAGGGTCACAGGTGGATTACTGTAAGGCTAACTATGAGTAAAAATTGGAGACATCCACCAGGGACGATCACAAGGTCATCATCCCATATGTCTGTAATCTCAGAGGCAACATAACAACCCAACCTGTAATGATGGCAGATCAGATCACATGCACACACAACATAGCTACAGGCAACCTGATGCAGATAGGGTTAGGGCAAATATTTTCCCCGGCTCAGCATTACTATAGGTGGATATGTACTGCAGCCACACCCCTCCCCTCATCACCAGTGAGCAGGTACATATTGCCTACTGAAAGGCAACAAATGTAAGCATCCTTGGGATGTCATATCATCCCTATCTGCATCCTACATGAACTCAGGCATGTGCTCCCAGCTGCATTACACACTGTAGTCACACTAAGCCGCAGCACCATCCACACACCATCCGCATGGAAGATGGCTAATGTCATCCATTTACACAGATCTGAATGAGGAATGACAGATTATGCAAATAACTTGCCCTCAGTGCAGGCAATATGACTCATCAGGACCAGGAGTGCAATGCAAGCTGATACTGTGCTGATAGATTATAGGGGTATGCTGTGGTTATGAGTGGTAGTTACTGGTATGGTTGTTTGTGTTGGCTACTGGTATTCAAGGTATATGTGCATGTACTGGAGGTACTGTTGCCAAATGTATGGGGTCCTGTGATGTGTTTCCCCTATTAGTGTCTATGAGGTGCAATGCCACATCACTGGCAAGAGACCTTTTCATCCGTGGAATGCAACCTGATAATTGAAGCCATAATACAGAAGCACAAAGTACTGCTGGGCTGAAACCAGCAACATCTGCAGGAGAGGACCACCCTTGGGATGACCCTGTCCACAGGGTAAATTAGGTGGGCCTGGACACACGTACATAGGAGCAGGTGCAGCATCATGCCACCAAACCTCATATTCCATGCCTGACAAAGGGCTGCTGCCATGGCCAGGGACCCCACAATCACAGGTGAGAGCCCAGCCATGCAGCCCCCACTGAC
Source organism: Protopterus annectens (assembly GCF_019279795.1). Classification (NCBI taxonomy): domain Eukaryota; kingdom Metazoa; phylum Chordata; order Ceratodontiformes; family Protopteridae; genus Protopterus; species Protopterus annectens. Next base: position 1,961,829,208 of record NC_056726.1, read on the forward strand.
ATCAAATGAGGAGCTCCTTGCCAAGCTTGGGCCACCCATCAAAGTACAATGCCAGGGTACAAAGCCCCACTTGCTGCAGGTGGGTGGTACACACACAATGGGCAAGAAGTGTACAGGCAAGGTCCCAGTGGGGATTAGTAGACTACTGTATGAGACATATTTGTATCTGTACAGTATCTACATGCATGTGCCAAGTCTGATTGCAGTTGTGGATGGGGATTTCTAATGCACAGAAGTGCAAATCTATGGTGACGGACAGCAAATTGTGTAGTATTGGGTGTTGTACTGTAAATGTGCAGACATGCTGCATCCATCCTTTTCCAAGGGTACATGTGAGTCTGCTGACAATACCGCTCTCCCACAACTACATAGGTCACTCTGGTCTGCTTATGGGACAGCAGCCTGAAGCTGGTGAGTATGGAATTGTGCAGTTGCACTTTGGCAATACCCCAGGCATGTGGAGGGCATGCAATTTATCATGCACACATCTATGACTAATAGCCGTATTGCTTTATGTGCAAGTTAACTTGTGGTGGGGGTTATTTGTATTACATCATAGTGGTCACCATAGGGGCCTATCTGAAGAGAATGTAACATTCCTGTAGCATGCCTAACAACCTGTCAGTGCAAGACGCCTGGACAGACACCAGCAAAATGTGTTGGATAGACTAAGGTAGGGTGTGAAACATTACTGCTATACAGTGAATATAAAATGTATACACAGACCTGTTAAGATGTCATTTGTTCCTGAAATATACTGATTGAAACCACAATATGTCAGTCCACACCTTTCCCAAACTTTAATGTGACCATGACATCAACAATTCACTTGTAAAACCAAGCATCTGGACTCATGTATTCCACCTACAAGCCTGGACAAGTGTGAGGGTATCAGTATCCTGTTTCAGTCAGGTATGATACCTGATGTTGCCATATGTGTCAGTACACTCACTGTGGCCTACTTGGCAACTATATCACATACATGGGCATTGTTAAGGCAGACAAAGCACTAATAGGTTCCAAACATCTGGATGTTCCAGACACATCTGTACAGAGGACTGGTATTGCCTGTACAATGGTTTCACATGCTGCATATGAGACAGATGCCATTAACACACTATATAAAGTAATGGCATCAGCAGGTGGTCACCTGCCATGTATGGTATGCACATCAAAATGGTATCAACCACACAAGATATAACACACACACACACACACACACACACACACACACACACACACACACACACACACACACACACACACACACACACACACACACACCAGTACTGAGATTAGAACTCCTACCTATTTATGTCTACTACAGTGTGATGCAGTTATCAGACACTCCACGGAGCTTACACAATTTCACCTCATCCGAAGGTACTTGTAAGGTGAATGACATCACCAGGACTACTAAATTAAGATGAGTATGGTGTTCCACAACTCAAAATGGTATAACATTCATAGTACATGATTCTCACACAAACACAAACAGTATTGAGGTTAGAACTCCTGCCTATCTAGTTATTTGTATTATGGTATTACGCAGTTATCAGATGTGCCATGCAGCTTACACAATCTCACCTTGTCCAAAGGTACTTCCAAGTTGAATGACAACAACAGCAGTAGTAAACTACGGTGGTGGAAGTATAATGGGTGGAACACAAATCAAAATGGTTTAAGACACACAGTATTCAATTCACACACACAAACACACACACACACACACACACACACACACACACACACACACACACACACACACACACACACACACACACACACACACACACACACACACACACACACACACACACACACACACACAGTTGACAGTATTGGGATTAGAACTCCTACCTATCTAGTTATTTCTACTATAGTGTTATGCAGTTATCAGATGTGTCACAGAGCTTATACAATTTCACCTACTCCAAAGGTACTTCTAAGGTGAATGACATCAACAGGACTTCTTAACTGGAGTGAGGGGAAGTGTAAAGGGTGGTACACAACTCAAAAATGGTATAACCCACACAGTACATGATTCTCTCAAACATAGTTGCCAGTATTGTGATGAGAACTCCTGCTTATCTAGCTATGTCTACTATAGTATTACACAGTTACTGCATGTGCAACAGAGCTTACTGGACTTACAACTAGCCAAAGGTGTTGATAACTGCACAGCTGAGGTAAAGTATTACAGGTGGCAGGAAGTCTGCCTTCAGTTTCTACTGTACTTCTTGCTAGTTCTTTCTGTCTTGCACTTCGAATAGCATTATAACAAGTTATTGTATCAATAAGTGTATCACATCTGGGAACTATCAGCAGTACTCGTTCATCATGGAATTAGCCCCAGTACTTACTACTTATGACCACCCCTCTTAGCATGATGAAAGTGAGATTTTCTGTGCTTTCACCCATTAACATGGTGCACTTGTCCATTCTGAGGCACTGTTGCAACTGCCTCATGTACACAGACAACCCTCTCCTCTAAACTCCAAACACTCAGACCAGAGAGAGTTACCCCTATATCACCAAATGCAGAAATACACAAAGACTGGACTAGCTGGTCAAGAGGGTGAGATCAACACCTGCAGCACCACACCATGTGGACCACATAGCTTACCACAACACCCACTATGACAGCCCTGACATACACTGAAAAGCCACACACTCACCTTCACAGAGGTACGCAATGGACATTTACACAAACAGGACAGACAAGCAAGACAGACACACACTCAGACACCATAACATAGCACATGCCAAAGGACACATATGTCATCTACACAGTGTGCCCCTCAACCTAAGCTCCTAAGACTGACCACCTTGCACAATGCGGTGATCATGGGTGACTCAGTACTGTGGCACACAGATGTCCCACTCACTATGTTGATTATGGAGGAGGTAACAGCCAACTGTCTGTCATGTTCCAGCATCCAACTCATGACACACCCAGTCAGGTCACTCCACAACAGCTACAAGTATTACTCTGTCATCATCAATGTGGGTGTGAATGACCTGAGACACACCTCTCTGGGCTACATGACAAGAGACATGGTTGAACACTCAGACTATGTGCTCCAGGCAGGTGTGACAGTAGCCCTGGGCAGTATACTGCCATCACCCAGACTGATGCTGCAGTACTAGCAACAGATAATTGACTGCAACATTGGCTTACATGTTTTGTGTCATTCTCAGGGGATCCATTATCTCTCCGCTTGGGATAACATGATTGACAGACTTCAATGCCTTGCCAGAGATGTCCTAAATCTGTCAGCCCTAGGTTTCTAGGTACAGGGTAAGTGTCTTGCTACCCCTATAGTGCCTTATTAGGCAGTGTTCCAAATTAAATTACCACCGTAACAGCTAGACATGTATACAGTCTGAGGGTCATGCTGCTCAACAGTAGACATCTAACTGTCAAGATGCAGTCACTCAAAGCACTCCTCAGACTGGAGGACATTGTGTGTTGTGTTGTAACGGAGAAGTGGTTCACAGCAGCGGATGGCAGCCCTGCACTTATAAACTATGATGCATTCCACAGCTGTCAGCGCCAAAACATGGAACACACCTCCACATGTGGTGTTGTCTACATATCCATAATAGATATGAACAGCTCCAGAATGATATCATAGCATAATGCATCGGAAGTACTTCCTGTAAAACTGACTTTGGGGAATAGTGCAGTCCACACCATAGTCTGCTATCGGTACCCATCTATGTCCCTAGACTGTCAATGCACATTTCTCAACACTCTGGCATCTATGAAGGTCCAACCCAAGACTGACATAGTAGGAGACTTCAACTACCCCTCCATCACCTGGGGAAAGTAGTCAAGTACCAGTACACTGGCCCAACGCTTCATGGAATTCATCAGTTACAATGGCCTGGTCTGGCTCATACTGACCCCCAGTAGAGGATGCAACAACATTGACCTGTATTGATTACTTACATATGGGACTGTTGCTCAACCACAGTTGCTAATCCCTACCTGGTCAGATCCAAATATGATGTAATCAACATGGGGTCCAACATCACACCCACAGCCCCCACAAAGGTAACCACCTTGCAAAACCTCTCCAATCATGACATTGCTGTCATAAAAATAGGGGTGGATGACTTCACTGCACCCATGTCAATGGGAAATAGCTGTATGACTGTTGCATCATACACATATGCACTGCACAAATGTACATGGGTGCATGTCACTAGCCATAGCCAACAGAAAACAGTCAGACAATGTCCTCCAAGTACTGGAAGCCATTGTGATAGTCCTCTGGCATTACTAAAGTGTACAAAAGAAGGAGGACACTACTGCAGAGAGTGGTGGTGTCCCAAGACTAGTGACCCCCCCCCTTATTAGCCTCAAACACAACTTAGGATCCCTCATGGAATCACCTACAGGCAGCTATGAAGGCAGATTTGCAGCAGACACTGATGACAATCACAAAAGCCTTTGATACTTATATCAACAACCTCCACAGCAATAACCACAAGTGATGTGAGTTACTGCATAATGCTGATTCCTATCCTGATACAGCAGATATTAGCCACAGTCTTGCCAATGCAACCAATGCCAGCTTTACCTCTCTCTCCTCCCCAAGGGGGCAATCACAATGGCAGATGAATGCCAGGCACCCAGCATTACTGCAGGCCAGGTTGGACCTGAATTGTCCACAGACAAGGATACAGCTTCCATGGGACCCCTGCATATCTGTGGCTGTGTTGTACATGACATACAAGGAGACCTGGCATCACATCTGTGCACCCTGATCAATCACAGCCTCACCTCAGGCTTTGTCCTTCCAAAATGGCACACTGCTACAGTCATCTCTCTCCATAAAGGGGCAGCATCTACAGACCCTGGGGATTATTGAGCCCTTAGCCTGACATGTCTACTATGTATGGGTATGAGTGCATCATCAGGGGCCTGACTGACCAAGATATGGGTGATCTCCTAACTCTGGACCCCACATAGCTAGTCTTTGTGAATGGCAGATCGTACCTGCTCAACCTGGTTGACATCTTTGAGTGAGTCACCAGGGCTGTGTATGACAGTAAGGCACTGCATACAGCCTACCTCAATCTGGCCAAGGATTCTGATACCATTCTTCAGTCAAAGATTATTGGTAAGACCGACAAACTAGGCATCAACCCCTATATCAATGGGTGGTTTGCAAAGTGGTTTATAGAATACACAGTGTGACAGTGGCAAACTCCAAGTTAGACTGGCAAGCAGTCATGAGTGGAGTCCCACAGGGATCAGTACTGGATAGTGTCCTGCCCAGAATCTACTTCTCAGGAGTCCAGCCCAACACAGAGGAACTCTGGCTGATCAAGTTCACAGAGGACTGCAAGCTGGGAGCTATCATGGACTCCACAAGTGATGCAGACATCCTACAGAAAGGCCTCACTGAGACCAATGAGTGGTATAGAAACCATGGCCAGAAGCTTAACACCACAAAATGCATCATCATCCCCTTTGGTAAAACACTCAGTTCCCAGTAAGTTCCACATCAATGGGAGCCCAATGAACACTTTAGGCATTATAAGAGATCTGGGGACATAGGTTGACAGCAACTTCTCCTTCAAGCACGACATTACCATTGTGTTCAGGAAGTCCTTCTATATGGCACATTGCATTATGAAGGGTTTAGCATCCAGGAAGACAGAGGTAATGATCTCTGTCTACTATTCCCTCGTTAGACCACTCTCCAAGTATTATGACTCATTTGCCATGTACCTCACTAGACACCTTCTACAGCTGGAATAGCCACAGAAGCACCTCACAAAGTGGTTCCTAGGAATTAAACACACATCTTACACAGTCAGAATTAGCAGATCCAAGCTATTCCCTGTGTCATATCACCTAATTAGCAGCTATCTGTGCTTGACTTACAAAGCCATGTCTGACCCAGCTGGTTTAGAAATGCTAAATATAAATCCATCCACACCACACACTGTAGAGACCTCTACCCCAGTACCACAATCACCACAACATGCTGGTGGGACAGGTCCCTCACCAAGAGACTGCACATGCTCTGGAATACACTTCCCATACATGTCATGCAGAGCACCTAGCTGACCCTGTTCAAGAGAAATCTTGATGAGTGGATAGGTAATAGTTCAACCCAAGGATCACTGCAGTGGCTATACTTGATACAAGCAATGGGACATAATATTGGGTGGGATAATGGCAGGGCCCTTCTATGTGCTAGGCTTGTTAAGGCTCCTGGGCCATTACCTACTATATACTTGTGAACCTATAAGGGAATGACATCAGCAGGACTGATAAAGTAGTGCAGTAGGTATTTAACCTATCAACATAATTTGTCCTACAAAGAGACACACATACACTTGCCAGATGTGAGAGTAGTACCCCTACCTAACTAGTGATTTGTACCATAGTGGTTATGCAGTTATCACACAAGCTACACAGCTTACTGGGGTGAGAGTTGGCCAAAGGTGCTGATATGGGAAATGACATCAGCAGGACTGATAAAGTAGGGCAGTGGGTGGGAAACAGTTCAAAATACTTCTACTTATAAACATGCATGCCCTCACATGCCAGATACAAGAGTAGAACCCCTGCCAAACTAGTCATTTGTATTATAGTGTTAAGCATTTATCACACACACTACTGAGCTTACAGGACTGACAGCTGGCCAAGGTTGCTGATAAGGGACTGACATCATCTGGACTGATAAGGTGGGGCACTGTGAAGTGTCATGGGTGGGAATGGTATAAAACTGTATCACCCATAAACAAACACACACCTCCCTCAGTCTTGTTCACTGTCACACACACACACACACACACACACACACACACACACACACACACACACACACACACACGTTTGCCAGGACTGAGATTAGAACTCCTACCTAGCTAATTATTTGTATTATTATGTTATGCAGTTATCACACATGCCACTGAGCATATGGGGCTGAGGCCTGACAGAAGGCACTTCTAAGATGACCGATATATGCAGGACTTCTAAAGTAGGGAAAGGGGAAGTTTACTGTCTTTAAATGGACCCAAGAGCTTTTAGTTGTGAACACACTTCTACATTTGCCTGGACTGAGATTAGAACTCCTACCTAACAAATTATGTATATGACAGTGTTATGCAGTTATCACATGTGCCACAGAGCTTTTGAGGCTAGGCCTAACAAAAGTGACTTCTATGGTGACCGACATCTTTAGGACTGCTAAGGTGGGGCAATGGAAAGTGCATTAGGTGGGGAAGGCCTGTTCATTCCTAGATCCTGCTGACATTTCTCTAAGTGTATGAGCATGCCCAGTGTACCCTTCTATAGTACATGTGGGACTCCATTCCAAGGATTGTTGTACTTCAGTCTGGTTTGTTTTGTGCTACAGCCATACCTCTCAACCTGTTGGTACAGGATATCTGGAGATAGCCTATCAAAATGTGGGGACAATGGGTCATACAATGATTGTGATAATTTCTCTCAGTAATGTATGGGTTACAAGGGTTACAGGGCTGGTTTTAGCAAACATCTATCATATATGACATTTGACACTGTCATGTACTGTTTCAGTACCTGGTGACATACCTTCTCAGATCATCACAGTGATTTACCAGAGGAATACAGGATGGATGATGCACACACAAGGTTTATGGGCCAAATGCTATGCATTCTTGCACTATCCAGCCTGTTGAGGGGTGTGCCTATAAGCAATTGACTGCTGGTGCTGTGGAAATGGTTTAGCACCTTGGTGATATATTACAATGGTGGAATCTCTGTGCATTTATGTTCTGGCCTGGTCTAATTTCCAGTCCACAGTTGGGTAATTTAAGTCAGATAAGATCATGGTGACAGACAGACTCCATATAGAGTTGTAGGGGATAGGATACGTGGGTGTGTGTGTCCTGGGCATAAATGTTTGCCTATAGCTACCAGTACTTTGCACTGGGCTCCCCTCAATGGTTGACTGTACTTGGAGAGTATTGTGTGTGTCAGACTGTTTGACCAACCTGGAGGTGTGTGTTTGTCACACATATATGTATGGCCCACCTCATTTTACTTGGATGACCACATGTTGGGGTCAGGATGTTGCATAGGATGAGTGATCAGGGAGGGGTGTATTACTCCTCATGGCTGTGGCCCAGGGTTCTGTGGGTGCAGACATGTCACCATCTTCCAGGGTTAGGCCTGCCTGCAGTGAGTGCATTCAAATGTCTAAACTCCTAGCCCTGCCTGTCGACTGTACAGAGTATCACAGAATGTCCACATCCATGACTCATATATCTTGTTGTTTACCCAAACAGATGTGGTTTTCCAGCAAAAGTGTTTTGCAAGTCAAATATTGCTGACAGTTGACATTGCAGTTTCAGACTTCATACTCATCAGACAATCCATGCTACTACAAATCATTCCATCAACTTTATAACATTATTAGAGCAGTATTTGACAGGTGTCCTTCTCTTTGGACCTTCATTACCCCATTATTCATGGCCTTGTCCCAATTTCTGGCTTCCTGAGGCTGGCAGGTTTGCTCCTAGCAGTTGTCAGCATGGCCTTTTTTTGCATTTTGTGGACTGTGTTATGTTGGAGTTATGGACCCCATGAAACTCCCTAAAGGGCACTGTGGGTGAGGCATAGGCATTTGCCAGAGGCCTATAGGCCAGGTGTGACAGATGCAGGCCATCTGTAGCAGGGCAGTGCATTCTGATGATCATATGTTCCCAGGCTGCCGACAGGAGACACCCCTGGGATGGCACCAGTAGGTTGACTGTGGGTGTTACTGACAATTGCTTTCTGTTACTATTGCACCATCAGTCTGGGTGACAGCTGGATGCTGCTTAAATCTAGGAACATGTTACTGCATTTCTATGGGACAGGGGGGTGACACAACTGTACATGATACACATCTGCACAGACTGTGCTGATACTTGCTTAACATATTGGTCCTATATAGCATAGTGGTGTGCCCTATCAACCACAGGTCAGATTGTTCTGGGATAGACATTTGTAGTTTCAGACTTCTTACCTTTCAAACTCATACTGCCACTGCCAGACCTGCTGTGATAGCACTGTGGAAAAGTCTGTGAGTGGGGATTTCATGGATGTCACCATGTGGGGGCCTTTGTCAGGCATTTATGTATGGTTGCCTACAGCTGATCTGCTGTGTGGAGATAGTGGTGGGTATGGGACTCTCACTTTGACATCCATGCATGTGACCTATGACCCCCCCCCCCCCAGTTATTTGGCTCACCACATATACTGCAATGGTATTTGTCGACTAGGCTAGTACTGCATGGTGTGGGTAGGGCAGTATTGGGATACACATCCTGCTGTCCCACAGAGCTGTCAGTTGTCTGCTGCTATCCCAGTTACCTAACCCATTCCCTTACATACTTGATCAATACCATAGATATACTATCAGAAAATTCCACTCTATTCTTCTATTTTGTTACAGAGACTGGCTTACCTTGTGCCTGCAGCTCTTGTGAGGATGGTGCTTGAGGGCTGACTATGTTGGATGCATGCAATACATTGCCTATACATGATCAGGTATAGGTGGTGTGATGTTTGGCATCCATTTTATGGTGTGTGCAAGTCAGACAGAGAGAGATCAGTACCTGGGGCCCTACAGTGCCAGTGTATGTGCTATGCATTGCCTCTTTGCCAAGACCAGGGCATACTGGACATGCCTCTGTCTGCCTACAGGGACAGGCTCAGAATGTTCTTCCTCCGAGTCCCTCTGTGCCTGTGGAGGCCTTCGCAATGGTGGCGGGCTATGTGGCCCTTCCCCATTTTATTCCTGCTGCAGCTGTTTCTGCAGGATCATATTGTGTAACATGGCACATACTATGACCATGTGTGCACATGTGGCTGGAAAGTACTGGAAGGCTCCACCAGATATATCAAGGCAGCTGATCTGTGATTTGAGCATCCCAAACACATGCTCTATAATGATCCTGGTTTGTGCATTTGCCTCATTATGGCATTCTTGTGTGGATGTGTGTGCATTTCTGATGGGTGTCATCATCCATGGCTCCAGTGCGTAGCCAGCATCCCCCACTAAATGGCTGTATGGGATATCCCCCTGGCAAACCACTGATACAGCTATGAGAAATGCCAGATGTGGGAGTCGTGATAGCTTCCAGGGCAGCCAGTACACACATTAATGATAATGCCCTGGGCATCGCACATGACCTGGCAGTTGGAGTGGAACCCCTTGCAGTTTATGTAGACCCTACCCTGGTCACCAGGTGGTGCTTTGATGTGGATGCTTGTGCAGTCTATGGCACCCAATACCTCCCGGTAGTCTGCTACATGGTGGAAGGGATGCATATTGCAGGGCCTCTCCTCACGAGTGGTGGGGAATTTAATGTGCTCTTCGGCATGTGGTCGCATGCCATCAAGGAACTGGTGGAGTATCCTGGATGCAGATGCCTGTGAGACCCTCATGATATCACCAATTGGTCTTTGGAAAGTACCTGTAGCTAGTATTCTTAGAGCTACACATACCTTGGTATCCACTGGGATTTGTTCCCCTCTGTTTGTTCTGGATGTGAGGCAAGGCCGGCACAGCTTCACAATTTGCTGCAGTATGTCCTGTCCACCCTGTAGCACTCTACTGTCTCCAGATTATGTAGCCCCTGGTAGGTTACCCTGGGCCTGAACACATTTCTTCTCCTCCTCAAAAGTCTGTGGAAGTTGTCAGCATTGTCTTCTTCACCACCCTCAGCCTCTTGCACATACTGATGTATGACAGAGACAGCAGCCCCTATCATTTTCTTAGTTTTGTCAATTAAAATTTCCCCATATTTGTATACCAGTGGTGTAGAGTTTGTGGGAAAAAACAGACTGAAAGGTATTTGCATAGTTTATAGTGGTGTGCTGCAGATGCTGCCTGTGTGATTGGCTGAGTATGATACATTCCACCTGCCAGCTTTATTACTTGTATTTGAGTGCCACTATTCTGCTAGCTCCCTTTTTTTTCTTGCTCCACTTGCCATTTCCTGTATTTTTTTATTTTTGTAATTTAAATCCCAGTGCACGCTGTGCACACCCATTTAGGCAAGGTAAACAAGGCTATACAGCCTTGGACACATCTCCTTGCTTACATATACACAGTGCTGCCATTTCCTGTGTTTTTTTGTTTAAGTCCCAGTGCACACCACACAAACCCATTTAACTAAGTTAAACACATTTTAGCAGAAATGTCCCTTCCTGGACACAAACATGCTCTTCATTTCATGGTGTAAGATATTACAGCCTGTGACAAACACCCTTGCTTAGCTGGGCTTAGCTAAGCACAAACCTGGGCAACAGTGCTCCAATGTGCTCACATCAAGAATAACACCCCCCCTTTCATGTTAGTTGCTCCTTCTGCCTACACAATCCTGTTCTAGCACCTACACAGTTAAGTGCAGGTTTTGGACTTAGAATATTTTGTGATTCAGTAAATTTCCCCTCATTTGCATACCCCAATGCCTTAACCCATAGATACTGCACTAACATGGAGCCTTTCCCTTGACAACCACTGTCCACTGATATTGTTTTGATTCTGCATGCCATAGACTATAACGGCAAAATACGGATTTCTTTAAACTTGGGTTTTCACATTTTTGTTTTATTTTTGGCACTATCGTGTTTGCGCACTGCTGCGCTATGCTTAAATGGCTGAGATCAGCCACAAAAAAGTTATTTTATAAACAAATTAAACATTTATTCATGCCAATGGCCATATATTTGGCCATTGGCATGCCTACAGATGTGCATACATGCTTTTATTTGTGCTGTCATGCCTCTGTTTTCTTTTTTGCAGAAATGTGTTCAGTTAGCAACTGAACACATTTCTGCACTGACCTGTTCCTGCACAGGGACCTGGCAGCTTCTTGAATGGCTAATTCACCTCATTTGCATGGTTTTCACCAGCAAATGAGATGATTAGCATGCCACATGGTCTTCCGTGCAGGAACAGTGTAGACAGGCTCATGCACATCGGATCAGCTGTTTGCTGAATCGCTCAGCAGACGAACTCTACACTGTTCCTGCATGGAGAGTTTTCTTTAAACCACATGTTTTAATTAAGAGTTTTGTGGCGTGGCAGGTTAATGCAGTGATCTGCAGGTCTGATGGTCTTGGTCCCGAAATATGGGACAGGTGTTTATTTTGTAAGTGTGTATTACAAGTTTAAAAACGCTAATAGTGAGTATAGTTCTATTTAGCTGAGATTAGGAAAGCTGTGCAACACGGCGTGCCACTCAGCAATGTGCTAAAAATATAAAGAAAAGAAAAATGAGGAGATAGAAAAATGGTGAAATGGGGTGCAAGCAGGGGGAAAAACATACTGAAAGGTAAGCAGGGATGTGCAAGAAAGGTGTAGGAAAGAACCATAGCTATCCATTTCTTGTACAGCAACAACTGTGCACTTTGACAGAATTTATACAAGACTTTGAATGTTCAACCCCACAGAGAGAGGATTGAGGACAACATAACTACATTGTCAAGCCAATTGAACCAAATTACGTGTGTGTAGTGGACACGTGTGAAATGGTGAGCTATGTATGGGACAATCATTTTTTTTTTTGGGACAAGTGTCCATTTTTTTTTAAAGTGAGAGTGGAATGTTGAGGAAGGGACATAGGTATGTTTGGGTGAAGTAAGTTGGGTAGGTGAGGATGCATTTGCAGCCAGACAAGACAGACAAGACAGCAGACAGGGGAGGTGTGTGACACATGAGGGGGTGAACACCTTGGATAGGGAGGGTGTTGTGAAATTCGAGTCCAATGTGCCTCCAGACAGCAGCAGCAGCATGACTCACATCCCCACCAATGGGACTGTTGGCACTGCTCCTTCACTGGCCCGAGGGTGGCAGTGCTGGAGGTTAGGCACTGGGGTGAGACTGTCCCACCAGGTTGGCCAGCATTCCCTCAATCTGGCACAGGCAGTGGTCAAACCCACAGTAGACTATCATGCATACCACGACCGGCAGTTCATCCTGGGTGACAATACCCCTTCCACCACTGAACCCAGAGGGAGGCTGGGCCCTGTCCTGTGGGGTGGTACTACCTGACAACAAAGGTAGTGCAGGGTCAGTAGAGAAGGCACCACCAGTCTGGGATGTCATGGCCGGTTGGGGCAAGGTAGGGGGATCAGCCAGACCTGACCTAACTTGACGTACTGTGGTGAATGAGGTATAGCAATAAGTTAAGGTTAGTAATAACCAAACAATTGTTAGTATTAACAGAATGGAACATAATTTTAATTCATACAAATACATACTAATGTATAGTATGTGTAACACAACAGTAAATAACATAACAATCAGTATGGTAAAAGCATGCCAGTAAGAAGTAAACCATAATGGCAACAAAATAGTTTAACAAACTATGTTAATAGTGAATCATAATAACACATAATATTACATCACACTGTGCAAAATTATAGTTAGTTTGACAACATATGTTAATATTAAATCATAATAATAAATAATAATAAATTAATGAAGATAAGTGGTGGGGAGAGAGAGAGAGAAAAACAATCCATTACTGACAGTGCAGACTATATCCCTGAAAATTCTGACACTAAATACTCTACAGGTGTGTAGTGTTAGTTCTGAGTACACTGACTGCAATTCTCCTAAAGCTGATATAGCACATACATACCTCTCAAGCTGTTAGCATGGGTCAGGATAGGCCAAGCAATAACAAATGCAGATACACTACTACACCAAACACTTTCACATAACGTGGACTTCTATAACTACCAAGGTGTCCTGTAAGCAGATTTGGTAATACCTTGCATTCCAGGTAATCATTTTTTCTGGTAATCCTGTGACAGATGGATTAGGCAGTTTTAATTGCATTATATGAAATCATGACACTTGAAAAGTATGTTTGTGTACAGTACATAATCTAGACATCTGTCAAGCCTTAGTTAGCAGGTATGGGAATATAACCCAATAGCTGTGACTTCAGGGGACATCTGCAAAAAAATAATTTTATTGGTATTGCTGATAACTGTCTGTGAAATGTTTGCACAATCACACTTGCTCATAACATAGGCTACCTCATCCATATACCACACACCATTTCTTCCTGGAGTGGGAGAAAAAGACAGCATTATGTGACTGAATTCATTTTGCATTCTAGAACTATTACAGTGATATACTTGACTGCAGTGACAGTAGAACACACATGCATGGCATGCATCCAGACTGCATATATTGAAACAAATCTCTTTAACAATCAACTATGTTGCTTAACACTTTACTGGTATTGCTGATAAGTGTCTGTGAAATGTAACCACAATCATATCTGTTCATAACATGGGCTACCTCACCCATATGCCTTTTGTTCCTGAAGTGGAAAAAAAGACAGCATTCTGTGACTGAATTTGTTTTGCATTCCAGAAGTATTATAGTGGTATACTTGACTGCAGTGACAGTAGAACACACATGCATGGAATATGGCCATAATGCATTTATTAAATCAGATTTCTGTAGGAATTAACAATGCTGCTTAACACTTTATTGGTATTGCTGATAAATGTCTGTGAAGTCCACACAATACCTGCCCATAGACTGGGCTACCTCAGCCATATACCTTTATCACCTGAAGTAGGAGGAACAGAGAGCATTATGTGACCAATATTGGCCTGAAGACAGCCTTGGACTGTATTATAAATTAAATAACACAGTTTGCCGGCTATTACATTTGCATTCTACAGCTATTACAGTGTTTCACTCATCTGCAGCAACCTTACCATAGACAAGTATTGCATACAGCTCTACTGCAATGGTTATAATGACACAGTCCTGCTGTATACCATTTAGCTTACTGTTATTGGTATTGTTTATTGTCTATTGCAATAAAGTTATTGTCCATTTATTGTACTACAGCTCCACTTGACCACTTATTGCACTACAGTTCTACTCGACAATTTATTGCACTACAGTTTGTATGGTGTATACTTTATTGCAGTAAATGCTTTACTCTTTCTTGTATATTGCAGTACAGTTAGCATAATAAATCCATATATACCATACACACAGCACAACTCGGCCAGGTGCCTGGCATGGGACACAACATTGAGAGCCCTATCAGCTGCAGCTGTTGGGAGAGAAGTACACTGTTATGCATACCAGTTTTGCAGACATTCAGCTTGCATATTGGTAAAACATAGGAAAACATACTTACATATTTGTGGGGCATTCCCAGCTCTAGCTTCTTGGATTCAGATGTCCAAGGTTCCTCTCTTTCTTCTCTTAAGGTAGTAATAATGGTGACTACACTGCTCATCTGTGCAGGGGATACCAGTAACACTGGTGAGTTCCCTGGCCAACCAGTCCCAAGCCTCCACCATACACTTCAAGCCCTGGAAACCACCCTGCAGCACCCTGGGTTCATGATTTTTTACCAGGAGCCCAACAAAGACCTTGAAGTCCTGAACACCCCATCTCTGTACCTGAAAGTGTGCACATTCAACAGCACATCCTGCCATATCACCAGTTGATCAGACTACAAAGACTGTTGCAGAATTCCTGCCTATTGCACCTAATATAGACTGTTTTCCCACCCTTACACATCACTGAGCAATATTCAAAATGGTGCCGCGTTACTTAGCAGTGCACAAACCAGCTAAACACAGCTAAGCAGTCTGAAAACTTACACAACTGGGGGTTTAGCTCAGCTTAGCCCTGTGCAAACAAAGGTAGCTGATGGAATGTTTAAGCAGTGCTCAGCCCAGAGCAGCAGTGCCATATTTCACAAATTTGTCTTTAAAATGAAACATATATAATAAATGAATTTATAGACATCTTATCATTGCTACAGACTCAATCCCAGGACCTACTAAACATTAGGCTGTATCTCTACCCACTTAGCTACCTGGATATTATGAAAATTAATATACCTTCACATATACTACTGAGCTACCTGTTAGCATTGCTAGGCACTGCAGCACACTACACAAACAATCTTAAATAAATGCAGACATAAATAATTACATCTGGTTTCTAGATCTAGCAACTGATGGTTATGTGTGTATCACCTCCACTCGTCTCTTCGCCGAGCAAACAGCAGTTAGACAAAATAGAAAAAAATATATTTAAAATGACAAAAATACATAATTATGATAATTATTGACTTCAGGTTTCTATTTTTAGATGTCTGGCAAGTGTCAGCTGTCTATATGTGAGCACAGCATGGCATTGCTGCACTTCATGCTGCTCTGCGCAAACATGCAAAAAAATGGGGAAAAAAAGAATTAAAATAAAATATCAAACATTTGACCCAATTCACAGCATTTCAACAGTAGTGGGGAGCAGGACAGGCCATCCAGAACCTTGAGTATCTTCTACATTTCTATCTACACTGATTCAATAACCCTGTTCCTATGCTCTCCCTAGGTAGCGCACCATCATTAATATGCATGATGCACTGCCGAGGTGGGAACCATGACCATGTAAATTTATACATTCCATGTAGGCTCTACATGGAGCCTAATGGATTTTATTAAGTCCTGGGGACTGTTTTTACAGGCAACTCACCTAATAATGATTTCCAAAACAAATGCCCAGCCTCATAAAACTCTTCAAATCTTTCCCTTCTATTTTACTGCTTTTTAATCTTATTCTTGTGATCTTTCCAGGAATATTTTGAATAATATTCCTCCATTATCATATTATACTATTCCTTTCTATCTTTTTTAACTTCATCAATCTTTATTTTCCATAACTTCATTTTATAATAATATCCTTATTTTCCCACCATCACCTCATTTGTACTTATTTTCTTTCCCTTTTCATTTTTTCCATCTCTCCATAGTTCACATGCAGTATTTTCCCTGTCAAGTCACCTTTGTTCTCCTTCATATTTTTAACACTCTAAATGGTACATAGATGCCAAATATATAAACGGATTTTTAAAATCCAAATCTCATTCTTCTTTCTAATTATATACAATTCCCCATCTAACAAGATTGAGTCTCGAAGCCCAAATAAAAATGAAAACAATTCTCTAAAAATTATTTTTCCTATTTCTAGTAAACATTTTTAATAAACCAGCAAATATATTTTCATCTTCTATATCTTTCTCTAACCATTCATTCAATATTTCCACAAAATGCTTCTTTTTCCCCTTACACCCATCTCCTTATATCTACAACTTAATGCATCTAAGCCTGGTGCTGACTATGTGTTCCCTTTTTTAATAACATCTGTCAATTCTTTTTTCATTTTTTTCTTCTAAGTTATGTTTTGCTCAATCTGAAATGTTATTACTATCCACATTCCCCTTTCAGCGTCTTCCTTCTTATATGTTAATTCTATAGATATTTCTACCATCTTCGTAATTTCTTATTGTTTACATTTAACAACCTCATTCTCATCTAACATGCTATCCATCTTAGATTCCCTTTGTTTTGGGCTGGATTCCAAAAGCTATTTGGGGACAGCTGAGCACCCTAAAGGAAGACTTCAGAGCACCAGCTGCATATGCAATTTCAGAAGATACTCTGAAAGTAGTCAGAGTACTAACTATTCAGAGTAGGATAATTGCAGATTCTATGTATGCCTATCAAATTCCAAAATACATTGTACACCCCTAACACAACTTGAATGCCATAAACTGTAATGCCAACTCTGTTTCTGAAATCCTTGGCATATCCCAAACCACATCATTAGGAATAGCAGCTATTACCATAGAATATGATGAAATACGCAATAATACTGCCATTTTTTTTTTTAAATTGCTACGTGCAGTGAATGAACTGTCACAGGCTGTAGTACTGAAAGCCATGGAGGAGGATGTGGCTGTGCACCCTAGAAGGCAGCCAGCTAGAGTGAGTGCAAGGCTGCAACTAAACCAACTGTCAGATCAGCAAATAATTGAATGGTACTGCCTAGACAGACAGCTGGGGCAGGCTTTGTGCAAAATATCTGCTCCACACATGTTTGTGCGGACATTGTGAGATTACCCCATCTCTCCTGAAACACAAGTGTGTATCATCCTCTGTGTACTTGCATCTGTGACTTTCCAAAGATACATGGAAGGTACTGTAGGAGTGTCACAGATAGCTGCCAGTCATATCCTGTCAAAACTCCGGGCAGCAATGTGCAACAAGGTGGATGACTACATACACTTTGGATCTACCCCCATTGAGTAGAGAACTGTTATGCACCAGTTCTACAACCTTGCAAACTTCCCACATGTACTTGTTGCAATAGACTGCACCCACATCTCTTTCAAGACCCTAGTTCATCCAGAAGCAGGCAGGTACATTAAGAGAAAGGCATGGCCATCCCTGAACTCCCAGTTTGTGTGTGCAGCAGATGGCAGCATAACAAACATCATGGCAACACACTCTGGAAGTGTCCATGATGCTGCCATATGAAAGGAAAGTGGCCTAAGAGCAGCATTCCAGTAAGGTGATATACCTGAGGGAATATTACTGGGTAGTTACAGGAAAAAAACTAGGGTGTAAGCTTAAAATATCCCTCCCAACAATATCTATGCTGATAACATATGTGCTTACTTCCCACAACAGGTGACTGTGGTTATCCACTTGATTGGTGGCTAATGACCCTATACAAAAAACATCAACCCTGCACAGGAGACCTACAAATGAGTACATGCAACAATATGAAAGAGCATTGCTCTATGGAAAGCTAGGTTCAGCTGTCTGAACACATCCAGAAGTGCACTGCAATACATATCTGAGAAGGTAGCATAGATGATAACTGTATATGCCATGCTACACAACATCCTAACAACAGCAACACATGGTATCACATGGTGGCCTTCATACCTCTTAACCAAACCAAATTCCACAGAATTTACTGGTTTTGAGGGCAAAATAATGGGGTACCATGAATTCCTGAGTGACCCCTTTAATTCCTAATTTATTTTTTTATTTTATTTACTATTTTAAAGTACGGCTGATATCATCATGTCATCACCAGCGTATTCTACACCAGCATATCCCACAACATCATCAACATGCAGGAGAGTGCATGATGAGTCACCCACTTATCTCCTCCTTCTTTTTTAAGAGGAATGTGAGATGAGATTTGTGAAAAGTCCTAACATTTTATGTAGATATAGAGATTGGCTCATCAAACAACTAACTGATCTCTAGTGCTTACCAGGACAGATTGCAATACTTCACAGATAAAAAAATGAATAGATTTTTTTCTGTGTGCAGCGTGTATATTTCTGCTCACAGATAAACCTAGTGTTAGGCCAGCACATAAATAATACCTGCAAGACAAAAAAAACTTTGAAAATTGAGAGCTTTTGCTTCCATTAATAATTTAGCTATTTAATGAGGTCTGCTGTTGCGAGGAACCAATTACCTATAACAACCAATCTCAATGAATAGTGCTTCCATCGCCACAATTTATATCAACATTTTGAAAACAAGAAAAACATACAAACAACCCATTATTTTCAGGACAAGTTTGACACTAATATTTCAGCTTAAGGTCAGAATCAAGCCCCACACTTTTCATCTGAGAGGTTAAGGCTTATCCTCCACACCAGATTTTATTTACTATAAATGCTGGACACACATGATACATATTACAGTAAGAAAAGTATGCAATTCACTACTTTATGAGTAGCAGTGTGATTGTGGATCTCCAAGTCATTCAAACACAATGCTTATTTACTTCTTATTTTTGCATGTTTGTTTTCTGTGAAGAAAGTTTAAGTACAATGTTTGTGTGTTAGCAGAATGTATGGGGCTCAGCACCACTAAATATTCTGCACTCTACAGTGTAAAAATAACCACTGCATAATTCATTATTTAATGTAAACCTGATTAAATACTGGGCACCTCAACGTTTAATGGATTTTTCAGTAATCTGTGCCTTTTTAAATCTGGATTTGATAACCCATGCAGCCTCCCAGTTTCAGAGCTGATGTATGCTGTCAAATTAAAAGACAACTTGAACTAGACACTATCAGATAATGACAATATGTTAAAAATGAGAGAAAGTTTAGGTTGGAATATTTTGTGGCTGTCTTTGCTTACATTTATTTGCTCTGGTATGCATGCTCTTGGGATTCATGGGGAATGGGAAGGAGCCTTGCTTGTAGAGTTCCCTATGTAAAATAAAAGTGCTTTTCACAAATCTGTGAGTATGACAATCATTAAAAAATAAACCTGAAAGCCTGCACCTGGAACAGCATGTTGGGGGGTGTGAGTAAATGAATAATGGGGGGAGGGCACTAGAATAGCGGCTACCACTAATGAGCCTTTAAATATGCAGTGTATGTTACAGACTTTTAGAAGCGTGACAGTCATTAAAACACAAAATAATAACATTATAACTCTTTTATTTTTTTGTGGTTTAATGTTTGTCATGCTTTACCAACTCAGTATTGATCTGCCTGCAATGTCAGAAAGGATTGGGAAAGGACTGTAGAGGCAGTTTAATCAAACTGTGTGGTGTAATGACTGGTGCAGATGTTGAAAGATATGGCCAGCAATTACTGCAAAACTTTCAGTTGTGATACTTATGTGAAATGTCACCACAGCTTCGGTTAATAATCAATCATTAATGAAAAAAAAAGAATAAAAGAAGAGACAAGTATAAATTGCTTGTTGGCTGCTACTGCATCGGAATGAGGAAATATATATTCACAGTGATATCACTGAGTAACACATGAAATTATGAAATAGAACATTAGCTGAGAAAATGTTATTTGACATTTCCCAATGAACTAGAATGATGACAGGATCACTGACAGGAACACCAGATCCAGGTTTTGTTTTAAAGAGGGAATGAAAATGAGACTAGGAAAGGGAAGCACTGGGTGGGACTTCAGATGATGTCTTGAGTTATGTGACAAAGTGGGAGACAGTGTTTACCTCTCAGTCAGAAGCAAGCTAGGGGATTTACAAAGGATACAGTGAATGAGTTGGGATACTAAAATGTTGCCAGTTCTAGGTGCAAATGTAAACTGTAGTCTTCAATCAACACCAGTTCAATTCATCTCTGTGGAACTGATCATACAAATAAACTATAACTCCTGGAAGACATTGCCGTTTGAAACTATAGCTGGCTTCCACAGAGAATTCTGGGAACTGAAGTGAAATAGAGGTTCTTCACTGATTGCCAAAAGTTTACTTGGGAGATGGGGAACTACAATGTTAAGAATACATCACGTTCATGAACCAGCTCTGAGGCATCTTGTTGGAGGAAAGCTGTCTTTTCAAGACTACTTGAAGGCAAGCCTAATGCTTTGTAATGTTCTGTTTCTCCATCACTGACATTTTTCTTTAGGTTTTAAAATGAGTACTGTACTTTTAATATTATATAGGAACAGATGTTAAAATAGTAGTAATTTGTCTGCTAATGTACTAATTTATCTCCCAATTTTTACAGACTATTACGTGTGTTATTTTTAACATAAGGTGTACCAAATAACCTGTCCTGATACGGAGGCAGTTAATTTAATTTATTGTGGTGGTGTTTATATTTCTCAAGTGTACTTCATTATGACGAATAGCTCTAATTTTGAGACTTGTAAAGTCCATGTTCCTCAAAGTTCCTCATTGAAGGTATCACTCACACATTCATTGGTAAGAACTGTTTTAACTGATGTCAATGGCAAATAATAGTGACCCATACTAATTCAGAAAAAGAATGCTTTATAAGTAAATGATGAACATGTTGTAACCATTCGGCGTGCTTCCTAGCTGAAGTTGTTTGTACGTATTCTGCATTTTGCTTATTTGGTCCTCATAATGAGATGTAGAGTTCCACATTTTAGAGCTGGAAATTTGAGAGCTGTGGTAGTTATTTACTTGCTATAGTGCAGTATGTCATTCTTAGGTGGTGTTTTGATCTCTTCTTTTGCTGTAGTTAACAGAACTACGTAGTGAATTCATGTTTAGTTTGAGAAAACATTATTATTTTTTAATAAGATAAGTAGAAAATGTGATGCTTTTGTAACAGAAGTTTATTTTAATGAACAATGTTGAGCTGACAAATAGGAAATGAAAAGCTTCGGTTTCTGGAGAGGTTGTTATTTGTGTGTTTGTTTACTAGGAAAATCCAGTTGGGCAAGAGTCCATTTTTATTGGAGACGCTGGCTCGGCATAAAAGCTCCAGATGTAATGACATGTTGATTATTCCAGTGTAGAATAATAAACAAGACCAATGATAAACAACAAATGCAATTGCATTTCACTCACAATATAATTTACTCTCATATGCTCTACTTCATCCATATAACTTAAGATCTTTTGCCTCCTTTGATGAAGTAAAAAGTCTTCTAGTCATTAAAATAAACTGGGTTTAAGTGTTAAGGGAATATTTTAATTTGGGGAGCATACCTCTCAACTTCCTAACACAAAAAAATCTGGATAAAGCCTTAAATAATGGGGGGTAAAGACCCAAAAATGGGGACAGATTTAAAATATTGTTCTTATAAAGTTAGAGTTTTATAAAAGAAAATTGCATTTTAGTTTTATACAAGTTCAAAGTTTGATACAACCTCAAATGTTAATATATATAAAACACTATTGTTCTAGTTATAGTTTGTATTTAATATTTTTTCCTGTTCTTTAATTTGTATTTGAATGTTGGTATCCCACAATTCTACTGGGGTGAGTGGGGCAGGAGGACACAGGTAGAGAAGGCAGAAGCATGGGCAATGGAGAGTGCAACGCCAAGTGCAGTCCCAGACAGCACAGTAGCATCTGACATACATCTTTGAGTCATAACAAGCCACATTTATTTATTTATTTTATTTAACATTGTCAGACTTGGAACAAAGCCAATTTTCAGCTGAGGCCCGAGGAGAAATGCTCCAGACATATGTCTTTGTAACGTGGGAGGAAACCAGAGCACCAGGAGGAAACACACACGAATGCAGGGAGGACATGCACACTCCGCACAGAAGGCACTACAACCAAGAATCGAACTGGAGAACCTCTTGCTGTAAGGTGACAACACTACCACTGCACCACTTTGCAGTACAGAAGTACATACATAAGCATTTCCCCACCACAGCAGCATGGACTACATTTAATGGCAATTACACAGTATATGAACAAACTGACCATCAGAAATAACATAAACATAACATGCAACAGTATGAATATATACAAATCTGTCACAACAGGGATCATCAATTCAGGGCCCAATTGACACAGGTATGCATACAGCCTCATATTGGTGTATCTGTGTATGGCAGACCATAAGGGACAGACATCTGTGAAGCACATCCACTGTAAAAAGATGAAAATAGGAAAACAACTCAGGACATAATGCAGAACTGTTGTCAGTATCACAAGCAAAATATGTCAATGTAAAGTGTGAATAAACTAATGCAATCAATGGAGCCACCTATGGTTAATAAAACTGTCAGACTTCTGGGACATTAGACTTATGAAAGAATACAAATGACATTGTCAGTATTCTGTGCAGCAATCATCATCATCATTGGGTGAGACTGACACTACTGGACAGAGTGGATGAACAGTGTTACTCTAACACAGTCTAGAGTGCCCACGCTGATGGCTCACACTGCAGTCCAGTCTGCTCCTACCATGTATAGAAGCACTTGCCCCAGGTTGCTCCACAGAGAAGATTGATGGGGTGACACCAGCATGTGGTGATACACTGTGGGAAGGAGCATGACTATAACTTGACTGTCTGGTCCTACTGCTGGGCCCACATCAGATGGGTCAGGAAGTGTGCGCATATTGAAGCATAGACAATGATGCCTGATGAGCAAGGTCTGGTCTGCTTACAGGGGGCTTCCCTCTCCCATGTGGCAATCAGCTAAGCACAGTCAGGGCACACAGAACCCTGCTGGTACTATGGCTCTGCTGTAGTACTGTTGTGGCTAGGAATTCTATGGACTGTGCCACACATAACATATTTCTATTATGTGCAGCCATTGACACAATGATCTCACTGTATCTGTGCTTATGTCCTTCATGCAGCACACCTTCATGTTGTGCAACACAATTTGTGGCATGGGCAAGTGCATGGATGTCAGATCTATGACATTGATGGGAAAGTTCATTTGCCTGTAGGAGTAGTGCGACACCCTCTGACATGTGCCCATGCACACCTTCTGCATGCCTATGTCTACTGTGATGGCAGTATGAATGTGTTGTGGGAAGTGTCAACATCAGCAGCAGTCTCAGTATGGGTCTGTTGGCCCTAGGCCTCATCCTGTCCACCATCCAATGTCCCATCCTTATCCAAATAGCTGGACAAGTTTTCCTCTGCATCTGAGGCTGCAGCTGCAGCCACATGACTGTCACCATCTGGAACAGACTGTATCACCATGTTAGTGTCCTATGTGCCAGAGGTCATGCTACCATACTGAGACACATCAGATTCTAAATCAGGATCACTAGATGGGCTAATGGGGGATAAAGGCAGATGATGTGCTGAAAGAAGAGTCAGATGACACAGATCAGAAGAATGTGCGTATCTCACATGCTGAATATCATTAAATACATATGATACATGTATCTCACTGCAATTTTACAGGTAATAATGACTTACCATGACGTTTTCTGTTTGTATGGCCACATAATCTGTATAACAGGGAGTTGACAATTATGTTACATATTTAACATACCTGCCATATGTGAGAAATACAACCATAATACACACCTTACAAGTCCTTGTGGGAAGATGGAGCTGGAGAAGAGGAATTAAATGCAATTGTTGAAGGTAAACAGAGTCATATACATATCATTCTTAATCAAAATCATATAATTTCTAGCAGAGATCATTCCAACAGCGTTACAGCATGCAGTAGTTATTACATAGATATACCACTTGTTTATGCACTAGATGCTGTGGTAGTCTGTCATATGAATGGGAAAGACACAGTATTAATGGAGGATAGCAATGGGAATAACAACAATGACATGTATGAAAGCAAGCCAGTACCATACCATTGACCCCATCCCAATTTTGTGAGTTTGTGTGTCATCTTGCGGATCTTGCAGTAGTAAAGTAAAGAGAAAGGCAACATAGTCATGTATGCAGGTAATTTAATAGTGACATGATGACATATACAACACAGTAACGGGCTGATGATACTCACGTGACGTACGGTGCACCTGTTGGCCATATGTCCTTCTGTGGAAAAACATGATGTACCTATAGTTTACAATGTTAGGGAAATATCAGTATGACAGCAAACAGCAGTGGCATGACATGCAATTGAGGCAGTAACAGGTAGTGGTCACAGTAACACTGTATGAAGACACTCATCTGCCATTTCCTGCTGTAGTGCAGAAGTAGATGGACATGTGACAAAATTAAACATGTTGGTTGCACTGCTATGTCTGTACTGCAGTTGCATGGTTACATGTCATTACGCTTATGTCAATCATCATTACCCTGTGTGGACCCATGTGCATGATGCAATTCTGCTGTGGAAAAACAAAAATGCCAATGCAAGAATATGCATGCAATGGCAATATGTGATGATTTACTCTATGCACACCAGTGTGTTATGCAAAATAACACATACATATGCAGCCTGGAACATTTGCTTGTATCACACCTCTGGGTATGCAGCGCTCCTCACTCACCATATGCAAGGATGCAATAAATTGTGTGATCTCAGCTGGGGGGCGGGTTAATGGTGGGCCATCACTGGTGGCATCCCTTGATTCCTCACACCATAATACTGTGTTGACTACATGGAAGATGATGTCAGAGCAGCATTGGGAACAGGCCTCATGGGATCTACTGTGACCTCCAACTGTATTAATAATGTTGGTGAGGTTGGCCCAGACTTCATTCCTCCATACTGTATTTCCTGCCCATCCAAAGAGTCTCCATCTATGTTGTTGCAAAGCATCTATTGTAATCCCATTCTCCTGTGTGGAGAAATTGTCCCCCTAGGTCTCTTTGCCATCTGAAAGACAATGATATGCACATGTTCAGGTTTGCTCACTTATGGAGATAATTATGTGGACATCTTATGCCACAGTAATCACCATGCATTTTTCTGCAATGCAAAATTCTATGAAATACTCACAGTGACATATAGTAATGTGACATATAAAACCATACAACAATGCCTGCATACATAACACTTGGAAAGACAACTTAAATTGTGATATCTGTAGAGGGTGTCTGTGGTATTCAAACACTTTACAGTGTCTATGGAGGGACTGGAGGTCCAAATACAATAGTATTATGCCACAGTAGCCACAATCTGCATGCATTTCACATTCACATACCATACAAACATATGTGTGCAACAGAAATGTGCGATGGCTGTAGCTGTAATGCAATTGCAACCTCAACAGACAAATAGTGTAAAGCAACCTGTTGCATGACATTTTATACATTATGACCTTATATCAACACAATTATTACTGATCAGTGAATGTTATCTATATCAGCAGAGAGTATCTGTAAATTCTCAATTGAACAACTTACAGAAAGTGTAGGAAAACCTCAGGATCCATAAGCAGGTCACAGATAGTATGGATCCTTTTGTACTGACCCAGTAGTTATAATACTTATTTTGAGAATCATCAATGAGGAAATATCCATAACAGCAAAACAAATACATACTATATAGCAACATATGGAAAATGTCGAAATCCAGAGTTTTCTGTACATACACCACAGAGTGTATTGAGTCACCTGCAAGGTATACAGAAAATCTGTAAATCCATCTTTATGGACTGCTCATTTTGCTATTTACATCTGTCTGTGCAACAGCATATAAAAATTACTGCATGTCCTTGATGCAGATGTCAGCACCTGTATACATACACGTAAATCAGACACCACTCCAGATGGTTACAAAGGTTTTTCATAATGCACACATTTTCCATAAATGCATCAATCTAAAGAGATACATTTGATAATGAGTAATGTTAACATAGGTTTATAATGAACTATTCTTCCCTAAAACAGCACTGCTAGCAGGTGCCAAATTAACTTTGCAGCTATCTATGACTCAGATATAGCTGAAAGTAAGAGCAGCTATGTACACTCATCTTTTAAGTACCATTTACAGCATACATAATTAACAAGGTTCATTAAAATTCAAGTTTTTGGAATCTCATCTGCGCATGTAAGCGTAAGCTCTCAACAATTCAGCACCATTAACCAATAGTTCAGTTTAGCGGGAAGGTGTTCTTCTTAAGTGCCCACTTTGTATCATTAAATGGGACCATGTGTACCATGTGCCTGTTTTCTTCTAATAATATGATAACTTGATATAAATGCCACTTTTAAATATTAGTGTTAATACATTTACAGATTAGACCATTGCTACCAGCAAACTGAGTGGGAGCAATTTTCAGATCTGTGTTTTGCAGCACTGAATAATCAACATTATCAACTTTATCAAGATGGCTATTTCCAGGAGGCTTCAATATGTCTAGGCTCCCAGTTGGACTTAGGAGGAAACCACCCAGGTGTTGACCACTTACACTGGAGTGGAGCATCACATGTGGGCCAAACCACGGAACTTTGTGATGACTGACATTTGGAACAGGATTGTGAGGGAGCACCGACACCATACTGGGATCTACCGGACTGGAGTGCAGGTTCACTTCTACTATGATGAGCTTCACTGGATGGATGCAGAGTAACTTTGTTGCAGGGTCGACGAGGTACATCAACAGTAGGTGGATGACTACAGTAAATGTCACAATTCTACATATACCTGAGCATTCCTGTGTAATTTAGAAATATAACTGTGTCCCAAATATATCAGATACTTGCCTTTTAAAACCATTCAGTAGCTGTTCTAACAAATAGCTCATCTGGATACCTAAAACAGACATGTGACTATTCTCCATATTTTTATTGGTTCTATTTCCATGGGATTTAATTATTTACTAATGTTCATAATGTACATAATATTGAACATTGTCAATGTACATTTGTTTTCCAACATATAACAACATCATTTCAGACATCCCCTATAGTCGTTTATCACTGATGTCTATAGAGCCTAGGCTTCCAATGACTATGCATTTTGTAGTTATCCGTAATACTACGACAGAATTACCTACTCTATCTATGTGTGGATACTAACTCGTAAATAACTTCTTAACTTTGTTCCTCTTAATAAAGTGAACATTCTTATTACAGTCCCATTTGTTTAACCCAATGCCTGTCTGATTGCAAACATATATCTTTTCATTTGTAATATGTGCTGATAGCTTAAACAAATAAACACACTGGCTCATATAGCGTCAAATGTAAATAAAATGTGTTGCCGAATAAAAATCAAAAATGTTCTAGAACGTAAAATTTATTGTAATAAAAATGGTTAAGTGCTTTTGTCTCTTACAATCACTGGGACTTCTTCATAGCCATAACAACAACATCCAGAGCAGTTTAAATAAGAAGACTTTAAAGGTCACATTTCATTAATCTACCAATAAAAATTCATAACTTAGAATGAATGTTATAAATATATAAAAATCTAAAAACACAAATAAAAATAATCAAAAATGTTAAATACTATCAAATACATACTGTAATTTAACAAAGTATACTAAAAGATCCATTAGTAAAAGTGTGGAGAAATGACTCAATCTATACTATAGTCTTGCAGCTCTATATTTCAATATTGGAACAGTAAAAATGTAATCACTTAAACTAAAATGGTTGGATGCATTGAGTCGTAGCTGCCAAATCAATTCACTGCTTTCAATTCTGGTTTCCCAAGTACCACCCAGTTCACTGTAGGGAACCACTTCCAGTAATCCAAACTTAAATTTCCAAGTTTTACACTCCTGTGTGTGTTTAAATAAAGCATTGTTGGGGTTGTTCTTAGAAATAGCATATAAATGTTCATAGATTCTCCTCAAGTGTCATTCAGTTTTCCCTGTAGAGTATTTTAAACATCTTACACAAAGTGCTGTGTGTATCACCACTGATGACTACACATTTCACAGTTATTTGTAATACTGACAGTATCACCTAGTCTGCTTGTTTATGTGTGAATGCTAACTCATAAATAACTTAACTTTGTTCTTCTTAATATAGTGAACATACTATTACAGTTTCATTTGTTTAACCCAATGCCTGTTTGACTGCCTACACATATCTTTTCATTTGTAATATGTGTTGATAGCTGCTATTTGTGCAGATCATGATGGCCTATAGCGGTTATTTGTCTGGTGTTAACGTATTCATCCGTTATCCACAAGAAAACAGACACACACACACACATACACACACATGCACACACACACACACACACACACACACACACACACACACACACACACACACACACACACACACACACACACACACACACACACACTCACACACAGTCTATATTATAACCTCGAATGATTAAAAGAGTGAATGCTCTTTAATCGACCCCTGAAAATCGAAAGAACTAAATCCCAAACACACGGAACAGTGATTTTGTTCCCAGACAAAAAAAACTGCTGCTCCCCCCACAAAAAAAAATCCAAACACAAAATAAGGTGGGGGGGCTTTGCCCCCCACAACCCCCTACTTAAATATACCAACTCCGAGATTGCGCCACAGTGGAGGAAATGGCAAAGTCCAGAAAATGGCCCATAAAAATCAGTGTTCCGTGTGTTCGGGATTTAGTGCTTTCGATTTTAAGGGGTCGATTAGAGAGTGTTCGTTCTTTTAATCATTTGAGGTTATAACATAGACCCACACACACAGTAATTGTTTGTTCAGAAGGAAAATGTGCTGACTGTTAGTTTGTCTTGTAAAGAAACAGGCCCAGGCCGCCATGCATATATGCTGGCATGT
Organism: Protopterus annectens; assembly: GCF_019279795.1. Taxonomy (NCBI): domain Eukaryota; kingdom Metazoa; phylum Chordata; order Ceratodontiformes; family Protopteridae; genus Protopterus; species Protopterus annectens. Next base: position 1,961,858,961 of record NC_056726.1, read on the forward strand.
TGTGGGTTCAACTCCACAAAGGGAAAAAATATCATTATATTCTTATCATTGTGTCTTTCACACATTGTCGAAAATTCTGCTCTACATACTTGCTTACTGATATTGATGGCTATTTTGTGCATGCTTACAAATAACTCGATTCTTCCCCAGATTTCTATGAATATCTCCATAATCTGTAATATTCTGTCAACAGCACCTCTTTAAATACAGTGTTATGTGTAAAGGTTGGAACAGACTTGTATCACTGCCAAAAAACTCTGTGGAATATGATATGTGCAAAATCGCTTTCATGTATACTTTTCTCATTCATTACTAAATTCACTTCAACAACCTTTGCATCCTTATCTCTGGAGGGAGGCAGATGGTCAGACATACAGCTGGAATGCAGAGCAAGGAGATACAATGATACAATGATGTCTTCATTTGGTTTGTGATCTGTACTTTGCTAATGAATATCTTTACATGTAGTCTTTCCACATACATTACTGTATCCCTGATGTACAGCACCTTGTCTGTTAACAGCAGTTATGTGATACATGACACTGTCCCACTCTCTGAGGGATGAGAGTTTTCATTTGCTATCATTTGTGACCACTGTGCTGACATGCATTCATTCTCAGAACTTATTTTCTAAATGCCCAGCACTTTGTCCTCTTTGTAAATCCTAAGCTGTGATCCATATTTGTAACCTATCCCTGCACATTCATAACTCCAGGTATTTTCACTGCATTCACACCATTTGCTGTCAGGAAAGATGGATTAGTTAGGCAGATCGGCAGCAGGGTTAGAGTGCTGACATAGCTTAGAGTTGCAGGTTTACATACATGCATACATACAAACATTTCAAGCATGGGCATTAATGCCGTGCTAGCCTGCCAATATACCAAAACACTTGTTCACATAATTAGTGTCCAGGCCAGGCTGTTCTTAAAAATATCTAAACTAGTACTTGCTTTAATGTAATTTGGTAGTCTGTTCAATGTATCAGCTGCTCTCTCAGAGAACTATATGCTTCTCATTCCTATAAAATTTTCTGCATAGGTTGTCTGATGATTCTCTAGCACTTTCTGATAACCCCAAGCATTCCCAGAGGTAGTTGCCTCTAAATGCCCTATATACCTGAATAAGATCTCCTGTTAGATATCTATAAGGGAAACTGTACAAGTTCAGATATTTTATTCTTTCATAATCACTTAAATTTTCACATCCATGGATGCCCTTGGTATATTTCCGCTGTACTCTTTTCAGTTTACTCATACTTGTTTTCTTATAGGGTTTCCATATTGTTATTCCACACTCAAGTTTGGGTCTAATGTAACTAACAAACAATGGCTTCATCATTTCTGATTTCCTAGACTTTATAAATCATTTTATACAACCTATAGTTATATAACTATCATTAACCAATTGGTTGATATGATTAGAAAAACTCAAAGCTAGATATACCCATATACCCAGGTCCTTCAATGAATCTACAATTTCAGTCACTGTGTGCTGTCTTAAATATTCACCTTTCAATTTATGCCTCCAAAATCTCATATGTTTTGTTTTTGATGTATTTATCAGCATATTATTCTCGTGTGACCAAATGGTCAATTTAGTCAATTACTTTTGTAGACATGCCTTTTCTGTAACACATGCAATCAGTTTACCCAATTTCAGGTCATCTGCATATAGACTATAGAACACCAAAGATGAAAATGTTAGGTCTGTATGCTACATTCTAGACACTCTCCTCTGTATGATACATTCTAGATGCTCTCCTCCAAAAAAAAGGAAGCCAATCTGGTGGTCCCCTGCCATAAACAAGCACTACAACAGAAGGAGGAAACTGATGCAGAATAAGGTGAAGTCCCAAGACTGGAACAACTCCCTTATCAGCCTCAACAAAAAGTTGAGATCCCTCATCAAATCCTCTAAAGCTAGCCATGAAGCAGAATTGCAGCAGATAGTAAAAACAGCTACAAGGCCTTCTACAGTTATGTAAAGAATCTCCATGGCAATACCCAGATTTTCTCAGCGCTATTGCACAATGGCACCTCCTATACCGAGCCAACAGATATTGCCAATATACTGCCCGACAGATTCAGTGCCAACCTTACCCCTCTCTCTCCCACCAAAGGACCAATAACAATACCAGTAGATTGCCAGGAACCCAGAATTACTGCTGCACAGGTTAAAACAGCACTGTTCAAGGCCAAAGATACAGCTTCTATGGGACCTGACATATCCCTGGCTGTGTTCTACCTGAACTACAGAGTGAACTGGCACCTCACCTATGTGCTCTGTTCAATCACAGCCTCACCTCAGTCTTTGTCCCTACTGAATGGTGCACTGCTACAGTCATCCCTCTCCACAAAGGAGGAGTGACTACATACTCTGGGAACTATCACCCCATTAGCCTGATGAGTCTGATATGCAAAGCTATGGAACGCATCATTATGGACTTAATAAACAAGGATATAGGGAATCTTCAAACTCTGGATCCCACACAGTTTGGTTTTGTGTAGGGTAGATCATGCCTGCTCAACCTGGTTGACTTCTTTGAGTTAGTCACCAGAGCTGTGGATGAAGGCGAGGTGGTTCATACAGCCTACCATGATCTGGCCAAGGCCTTTGATACCATTCCCCACTCAGGAATCATAGAAAAACTCACTAAGCTAGGCATCAAACCCTATATCACTAGGTGGGTTGGAAACTGGCTCACAGATATAATTCACAGTGTGAAAATATCGGACTCCAAGTCAGACTGCTGACCAGTCATGAGTGGAGTCTCACAGGGTTCGGTCCTGTGTCCTCTCCTGTTTGGTATCTACTTCTCTGAAGTCCAGGGCAACACGAAAGAACTCTGGCTGACAAAGTTCACAGACGATTGCAAGTTGGGTGCAATAATTAACTCCCGAAGTGATGTTGACATCCTACAAAAAGGCCTCACTGAGATCGACTGGTGTCAGAACCATGGCCTTAAGCTCAATGTCAAAAAAATGTGTCGTCATCCCCTTTGGGAAAAACCCAATTCCCATGAATTATCACATCGATGATAGTCCATTGAACACAGAAGGCGTTATAAGAGATCTGGGAACACAGGCTGACAGCAACCTCTCTTTTGACCACCACATTGCCACTGTGGTCAGAAAGTCCTTCTATGTGGCACATCTCACTACTAAGGGTTTTGCATCCAGGAAGAAAGAGGTCATTGTCTCCCTCTACTCTTCCCTCATTAGGCCAATTATTGAGTACAACATGATTCATAATTGCCCGTTTTTGTTAACATCAACAATGCAGCCTGCCCATGTGACATACATTTACCATTTGCTTAACTGTATTTTGGGCTGGCTTCAACAGCACCCTATGTGGTATACACATGCATTTTCAATGTGTAACCTTACCTTTTTGTCCTGCTTTATTGTTGTCTACCTTGCTTTTACCTTTGTAGGTATGTAATACATTTTGCAGATATGTTTGCCTTTGTTGGAATTATTGTCCATTGTCATGTATTACTTTGTTTATAAGATTAACATGTACCAACTTTATGGCCTTCTTACAGATGCAGGACATATGCACACAAGTCACTGGGTACCACTTGCAGTACATACATCTGTATGTTAAACATTGTATGTAGTTGAAATTCATGTGCACAGCCTGATATATTTTATATAGCTGTACTGTTAGATTTGTGAACATACATTATTCTTACGTCATTGGTGTATGTGTATTGACATTGCTTTCATGTAAGTTCCAGTTAGAACACTGACAGTCATACATATACACCTACAACTGTGTGTTAACTTTGACATGGCATATGTGTGTGACATATATACATTCCATTACACATTTGTTTGGGTTGTGTACACCTAGTTGTGTATGTAGCATCCAGTTTGCTACTTTGCTGCAGTACTGCTGTTTGACACTATGCTTGGTTGTCTGCCTTTCACATGTATAGTCAGAGGTTCTGTTTTGTATTCTGCTAGAATTATTTAGCATTTTAAGATCTGCATTTGCTCATCTGTCATGCTGCTTGGCTTACATTTGTACTGCTGAAAGACTACTTGGATATGGGTTTATTTAGCCAATGGTTACTGTGAATCCTATTTATTACCCTAAAACACACATTTACCATTGGTCATACATATCCCAGTAGAACTGTCATGCAGTTTGCAACATATAATAATGTGCATATGTAGATTATATTTTTTCTGCATTTTACCATGGCTGGTATGCATCCCTACTCTGTTTGACAACTTCCCAATGCCCGTGTTGTGCAGTGTGCCATCTGAGTAACTTACTGTTTTTTTCAACCTTTGTTTGTCAAGTGTTATAATATTTGTTATATGGGTATACCTGCTGTGATGGCCTTCTCCTCCTCTTTCCCTAGCATTACCTTTCCTTCTGTTATTAAAAAAAAATAAAATAATGGGGCCTATTCCCACCAAAAAAGACATTGCCCATGCCCCAATGACTTTCCTTCTGATTTTACTAATCCAACATATCTTTTATTGATTAATTTAATTTTATTGTATAAATATGTGTTGCATTTTTTTCTGTTTGTATTCTCCTTGGAAGGCTATTGCTGAGGCGCTAGAGATTGGATTAAACTTTTATAGTGGTGGATCCTGGTTTTGCTGGTCGTTTATATTTTATATTTTATTTTTTATTTTATTTGTTGTGAAGATATCTTTTGTGTGTCCCTGTTCTTCACCCATATCCCATGTCTGCTTTCCTATCTCCCAATTTCTTTAGGTGAGTGCGTTACTTGTGTTCCCCACACAGGTCCCAAACCCATTGTTAACTAATGTTAGTTGTAGTAATGTAGCCATGATTGACCTTTGCCTTTATTAATTTTTATTAAAAAATGTATGGATTCTATTAGAATCCATGAGTGATAGCTAGCATATTTTCATTATAACAGAGCTACGCAGATAGTTTGATGTTGTCTGTAAGCTTACTGAAGAGAATCTGTTATAGATATGTATTTATGAATGTCAGGCTGCTTAAATTGTGAGATTCTTTCCATAACTTTGTTAATGTACATCATGCTTTGACAATGAGTTTTCATTACTTACTGTGGACCAGCAAGTGAATTACAGTACACCGTTACAACTAAGATAGTTCGTTGTGCACCGAGATATTCAGAGTTCACTGTGACATATTTACATATTACATAGTTATCCACAATTTTACGCTGATATCAGCATAATGCACTGGATTCTGTGAACTTTATAGAATCCAGCCTTTTATTTCTTTCCTACAAAAGGAAACTTCTTCCTTCTCTCCCTTTAAAAAATATTTCTGTCTATACAACACTGCCTATTTTTTTTCTGTTACCCTAACCATATCACTTCCTTTTTTCATTTCTTTCTCAAAATCTTTCAACATTTTCATATTCCACTTTATTTCTTTATTACCCTTCTTTCTGCTTCCAAAAAAGACTCTTTATAGTTCTCTTTAAACACTACCCACCACTGTATACAGCTTTTATAAAATGCTCTTATTCTATCTCCCCCCTTTATTTCTTTGTTTTTACTTACTCCCCCTGTTAACCATTGTATACCTTTTCCTTCTTTTTTTATTTGTTCATTATCACCTAAAACAGCCTGTATTTCCCTATGATCTGAAAAGGATCTACTTTAGATAATTGAAAGCCCATAAAGCTGAATGTTATTTTGCCAAGACCAAAATAGCAAAACTTAAAATGCAGAACTATTTATTTATTTATTGACCAGGAAAGTCCACTGGGCCATAAAGAGCCCATTTTCAGTGGAGACCCAGGCAGAAAAGCTCCAAGATAAAATAATTTACATACAAGTTTACAATCTATAACAACATATTATACAATGCCATCTCGGCAAAGACAAGAAGCATGCACGCTGATTGGCCAATCCAACCAGCATGCACATTGTAAATCCAAAGTAACCAAACCAAAAAGTCCTGCCGCTAACATATCATGCAGCCGTGACTACAAATTATCTAAACAATACTAAAACCCTAATCTGAGATGTACAAGAGTTTTAAAGGTTGATGGTGAGCTACACGAGATGAACTAAGGTGTAAATAAACCCAATTATGGGCATTTCTCTGTGTCTCTCATTTTTTTGTCTCCCTCCTGTCTTTAGCAAAACTTTTTCACTGAAGAATAGTCAAAGAAAAACTTTTTCACTGAAGAGTAGTCAAAGAAATGAAACTAATATACCATATTAGTTTTCCCCCAGTTTCTGTATTTAGTAGTCATTGTGGTAAGAATCGCTTGTGGGTAGTACTGTTAGTTATGAAAACAGATAAATGTGTCAATTTCTTCATTGTGCTACTTGTCTTGAAAGGGCATTTAAAGGATTTTAAACAACATGTTTGCAATGTTGTGTCCAGTCTTTATAGTACCAGTAACACGGCAGCACTGAGAATAGGAGCCACATCTCTCAATCTCCAAGCATTACAATTTGTAGCACTAGCCTTAAAAAAAATCATAACAGAGGGTTACTTTCTTATTTTTCACAATATCACAACAGAAGGTATTAATATAACTAGTTAAGATTGCTACTTCTTAGGAAATTAGAGGTCAGGAAATCCGGAAAGCAGGGTGTCTGTCAAGAAATTCAATTTTAGAGTACTTGTCAGGTATTTTCAATCATTCTGAAAGCTAACATTTCTGAAATATATTTCCTAAAATGCTTTAAGTTTCACTGCAGATATTATCCCATTATACAGTACGTAAACTCTATTTTACCCAGCACCACATGCCCCTGCAATACAGAAATATAAAACAAGCTACAACACGAAGACAAACCAAAAGCTTTAAAACTATATCTACTTATACAATTCTTTCTTAACATCTCTTAAAAATTAATAATAACTTGTATTTAAATTAAAAGACAAATAAACAATAAACACAAAGAGAAGGTGTGGACTACTTTATCACACAAAAAGTGTAAGAGTACATGGTAAAGCAAACAAAAACCTAAATAACAAAAAGATAACTCAACACAAAACTAAGAGCATTGTATAATAGCAATAACCCACGGCTGAGTGTGGGTAATGCAGGATTTACCCATGGTTGGCTTTGTTTGGTCACTGGGGCTTCACCCTCATGACCAAACCACGCCAGCCGTGGGTAAAGCCAGCATTACCCACACCCAGCCATGGGTTATTGCTATAATAATACATATTAAGCAAAAAAAAAAAAGAAAAAAAGAAGAGTATCCATAGGAACAAATTAAAGTGAGCAGAGTCCACCACAATCATGTAGACAAATGCTACAGAAACTGTAGCATTAGCGGTTGATCTGAGAATATTATAGAAATGAGTGCGGAAGGCATGCAAAGTATCAATGGAAGTTCAAGAGTTAGAGAATAAATTAAGGTTAGTAACAGGAGGAAATTGCATTTGTACCTTCTCAACCAGCAAGAGTGCTGTGAAAATAGTTTAGGCATCTTCTAGTGCAGATCTAGAGCAAGAGATAGAGTGATTGGAGAGGCTAGATAGAGTAGGTGTAATGCAAGGTAATTAGAGTAGCCAGATAACATAGTAGCAAAGTTGAGTCTGAAAAGAAGAAAGAATCAAGTAATGGCTTCATAGGTAGTAGGAGGTGCATTAGTGCAGTTACATATCCAATTAGAAATGAAATGATTATGAAGGGCAGTTTTGAAGTTAGACAGATGTTGTTCACTGCATATGGGGGATGGGAGGTTATTCCATAATTTGGCTACTTAGTTTTTCCCAGGGCAAGGCTACGCACCCCCCAACTATATATACCAACTCAGCGATTGCACAACAGTGGGGAAAAAGGGCATATTTTCCCACATTAGGAAAGTTTTACTTGCCTGGGAAAAACTATATGGTTCAGCATTTTCAGTTTTGTTATTTTGGTCTCCGCAAAATAGCGTTTGACTTTATGGGCTTTTGGCCATCTAAAGTAGACCCTCTAAAATATACGCTTCTTCAACCTCACCTGATATTTCTTTCATGTCATCTGAATACAAAACATAATCTATCGCTGTTGTAGAACTTCCTCTTTTGTACATCCACTCTCTGCTTTTTTCTCTTCTCAAGTTTCCACATCACATCACTTGTTATATCACCTTTATATCTTGTGTTATTTTTCCTTTTTGTTTTCTTGCCTTTCAATTAAAGTCCCAGATAATTACTACTGACATATTCATAATCCCTATTTTTTTAATTCTTTAATTTTTTTCCTGACATATTTGTATATGCATATGTTATTATTACCCTTTCACAAGTTCTGTTGTTCCCGAAATCACATATCATCACCCTTCCTGGTATCACAATTGTTGCATCTAATTTAACTATATCTTCTCTTATTAACATCCCTAACCTAGAACATGAGTTATATCCTGCTATCCATATAATCTTTTTTTTCCCTTATAGCTTCATTTTTTTTTCTTATTTAACATCTTATATTCAACAAACATAATACACCCATCATTTTCTTTTTGCACCATTCCACAACAATTAAACCTCTCACTTCATTTCTTATACTGTTCCAATTTAGTCCCAGAGTATCTAAGGGTCAGGTTCATAAACCCACTGTGAAGTGTGCACAACCATGTGCATATTGCAATAGGTTTTTGGTATTCATGAAGCACTCCCGTGTGATACTCCATGGTCCTGCAACATGAAAACACGCAGCACCAGAAAGGGCTGACCCCACTGTTGTGCAGAATGCAAATGAGGAATTCTGGGGTGAGGCATATGTTCATTAGGCATGTGCTATCTTTCCAGAACCACCTCCAGGAAGCCATCTACATGGCCAAGCTGTTCAAGAAAGTGATCAACTCTGTAGATCAGTACGGCTATCCCACTATGTCATGGTAGTGAACATGGCCAGAAGGCAGTGTTCAACTGATAATATGAATGTGGTCGGGGGGACACCAGTAGATAGTAAGGATAACTGTAAAAGTGCCATATCAGCACCATTGTCAAAGTAGGGATCAGGGTGAGGGAACCACTGGACACCAGGGCGTATAATATTGAAAAGTGCCACACCAGCATCTGCATTAATACAGAGAGGTTAGGGGGATACTCTACCATACTGGCACCAAATGTTACTATGGGGATGGAATGATACACTGGACACCAGGAATAGTGTCCTAATGCTTGAAAAAGTATTACGGTGATGGGGGGACACCTGCTGCAACTCTTAAGTGCCATAAAAATACCAACTGCTGTATGGAGATCGAGGGTGAGAGAGACCCATGGACCTCCAGAAAATGCATTGGTATTATGGCAACAGCATTACTATGGGAGTGGGGGTTTGCAGATACATTAGACCACCAGGGAATATTCTGTAAAGTACAAGACCCATATAGCATGACAGGGATTGGGGAACCACCAGACACCAGGGCTTACATTGTTATGTGCCGTAATGACAACAATGGTAGTATGAGGTGGGGAGAGAACTGGATCACTAGGGCTGACTGCCATAATGGCACCAACATTTTAGCAGGGATTGGAGGGTGGAAGATACACTAGACTCCCAGAGTCTAAGACTTGTTGCAATAACACTAAAGTTGACTGAAAAGTCAGTTGCTTCAATTTTTTAGACTTTTCCAAAGCCTTCACCACTGTCAATTATCTAAAAATAATATACATATTCTTCCAACCCAGCCCCCCCCCCCCATCTTCTCTAGCTTGGTTTAACAGATACCTGAACAACAGTTCAGAATGCTTTAATTTGAAAGACTCAGTCTCAGCATTCCTCCCTTTAACAGTAGGTTTACCACAGGGGTCAATATTAGGACCCTTCCTATTCAATATTTTATAACTGTCCTTGCCAGAGCATCCAAACAAGCACCTTAATAGAGTATGCATATCGTTCATCATTGATCTGCTCTGCAAATAACATAACTGACCCACAAACTATGACACAGCCATCTTTCTCCTCTATGAATAAATGCTTCAGAGAATCACAGCTGCTGCTCCATGTTAAGAAAACTAAACTGATACTCTTTACGTCCACAAAAATTCTCAACCATCAAAACTTCTTTCAATATATTCTCGGATAACAAGACCCCTTTAGAAATATTACCTCACTGTAAACTGCTGGGTGTCAGCATAGATGAAAATGTTAACTTTAATCTTTACTTTCAACAAGCAATCAAAAAATATCAAGCCATTAGGACTATTATACAGAGTGAACTTAATAGATTCTGGATACAGAGCAACTCCAGCAGCCCTCTTGCTCCCTAAATGTCTCTGTGCTTTCCCAGTCTTTACAAAGCTACAATTTGCTGTCACTAATAAAGTAGAACAATGCTACAATAAAATTCCATGCTTTGCAGCAAACCCCCTGAATAAAACCCAGCACTGCATTGCTCTCAGCAAATTTAAATGGATGGAATTGCCAAACTACATAGATGCCTATCAGCTGAAGCTAGCTCACAAAATCTTTTACTGTCCTTACCTTTACAGTGGTACTATTCCAATGAAAAATACTTAACTGACACTCGGACATCAACAAACGCCAGTGGAGATTCCCTTTACTCCACCTTTGCATCCAAGCCACTGAATAGCATCCCATTAATAGACAAATTCACCATTCTGAAAACTTTAAGACTTCTCCAAAGTCACACCTACTCAATTCTCACCTCTACAAATGCAATTCTTCTCATGGACAACCTAACAAAAAAAAAAAAACACTTCCAAGGCAATTAGCCTGACATTTCTGCCTTCCATGACTTACAAGTGCTTGTAAGAGCACTTGTTCTAAAGAAATACTTTGTATATTATCCCTAAAGTGACTTAGCGCTTGTATACACATTCTGTGGTGTATATTCTGCATAAGTACTAATATACAACAACAACTGCATCGTGCATATTATGGAAAAACTTTGAACATTCCATAAAAAGACACTACTGCAAACTGCACTTATCATCTAGCAACGAGTTACAAGCTACATTATGTCAGCTTTACTTAGAACTGCAGTATCTGCATATTTCGTGTTATTCTATAACCTTTTAATTCACTAGCTGCTGTATGTGACTTTTCTTGTTTCTGTAACTTTTTATTTGACCATATGCTGTATTTAGTTATATGTTGTTGCTTTGGAATATTGTCCTTGGATCTATGCCAAAAAAGGGGTCACATTGACCCAGACGGACTTTCTCTGTTATCCAAAGTTAATAAATAAACAAATAAATTTGGTGTGAGGTAACAGAACAGCAGAAAAATATGGATGCTTCCCTGCTATTCCCAGATGGTCTAAATGCCCTTATATGGAGGGAGTGCAATCAGTACACTGGCATCAAGTTTCAGTAATTTCTCATATAGTTTTTAGTGTCAGGAAGGTCTTTTCTGTTCATCTTATTAGATGAATTTTGTAATGATAAAACTGAGTATTTCAGTTACTGCTCATCCAAATGAACAAGTGCTTTTTAGGCAAGGCTCAAATGACAAATTCGCCACCGTAAGAGGTACAAGCAAGCAAAATCTGAGGGCAATGCTGCTCAATGCTAGAAGTCTAAACCTCAAAATGCATTCACTCGAGGCACTCCTTAAAATAGAGAACATCGACATCTGTGTAGTGACAGAGACCTGGTTCAAGGCTCCAGAGAGCATCCCTGCATTACCAGGCTATAATTCATACCACACCTTTCAGCTACCTAACCTGGACCGAAACACTAAAGGTGGAAATGTTTCCATATTCATTAAGGATATCCACACCTCCAGGCTAGTTGCTCAGCATAATGCATCCGAGATTATCCAAGTGCAACTAACTCTGGGCAAGACCGCAATCCAAATTGTAACTTGCTACAGATCCCCCACCATGCCCCAGGATTCACACTCCTCATTTCTTGATACACTGGAAAATATCAGGGTACACCCCAACACCCTAATAATGGGCAATTTCAACTACCCCACCATTAACTGAGAAAACTACTCATGTACCAACTCTTTTGCTCAACATTTTCTGGAATTCATAAATTCCAACACCTTGGATCAACTTGTCAGCACCCCCACCAGGGGCAGAAATATCCTAGACCTGGTCATTACCAACATGGGCGACCGGTGTTCTACACCAGAGGTCAATTCCTTGTTGGTCAGCTCCGACCTCAAGCTAATCAGCCTAGACATCCACATCCTGCCCCCACCCCCATTAGGGAAACCACTGTAAAAAAACTTCTTCAAAGCCAACTTCACGCTTCTTAAGACAGAAGTGGCAAACTTCATGACACCCATGCAGATGGACAAAAGAGGTACTACTGCTGAAGCCTACACAAATGCACTTTATAAGCACTTACACGAGCGCATGGATCGTGCAATCCCTAACAGAACCAAGATGCTATCCTCCAAAAAAAGGAAGCTAATCTGGTGGTCCCCTGCCATAAACAAACTCTACAACAGAAGAAAGAAACAATTGCAAAAAAGAGAAAATCCCATGACTGGAAGAACTCCCTGGTCAGCCTCAGTAAGAAACTGAGATCCCTCATAAAATCCTCCAAAGCTAGTTATGAAAACAAAATTGCCACTGATTCTAAAGACAACCTCAAAGCATTTTGTAGCTATGTCAAGAATCTCAATGGCAACACTCAGATCTGCTCTGAGTTACAGCACAATAGCACTAAATATACAGAATCAACTGATATTGCCAGCATCCTGGCAGATAGGTTCAGTGCTACCTTTACCCACCCCCACCCTCTAAAGGGCCCATCTCTATACCGGAAGAATGCAAAGTTCCTGTAATCATGGCTGCACAGGTAAAAACCACACTCTCCAAAGTCAATAACACAGCATCCATGGGACCTGACAACATCCCAGGCTGCATTCTACATGAACTACAGAATGAACTGGCACCCCACCTAAGCACCATGTTCAGTCATAGCATCACCTCAGGCTTTGTGCCCACTGAATGGCACATAGCGACGGTTATCCTACTCCACAAAGGGGGAGCCACCACGGACCCCAGGAACTACCGCCCCATTAGCCTAATGAGCCTTGTCTGCAGGGCCATGGAAAGTATCATCATGGAACTTATAAACAAAGACATTGGTAATCTCCAAACACTGGACCCCACCCAGGGTTTGTAAAAGGCAGATCATGTCTCCTAAACCTGATTGACTTCTTTGAAACAGTCACCAAAGTCGTAGATGAGGGTAAGGTGGTTCACACAACCTATCTAGATCTTGCCAAGGCTTTTGACACCATCCCCCTCTTTGGAATTATAGATAAACTCACTAAACCATTTATAAATCTCCTATGTCACAAGATGGATTGCCAGCTGGCTCCCTGACAGAACCCATACTGTGAAAATAGCAGACTCCAAATCCAACTTCAGACCAGTGACAAGTGGAGTACCACAGGGTTCGGTTCAGAGTACTCTCCTGTTTGGTATCTACTTTTCTGAAGTACAGGCTAACACAGACGGTCTTTGGCTAATGGATTTCACAGATGACTGCAAACTAGGAGCCATAATTGAAACTCCTAATGATATGGATGTCCTACAAAAGGACCTCACTGAGACAGATGCCTGATGTCAAAGCCATAGCCTCAAGCTGAATGCCAAAAAGTGCATTGTCATCCCCTTTGGTAAAAACTCTGCACCCATGAGCTACGACATAGGTGGTAGTCTACTTAACATTGAAAGTGTGATAAGAGACCTCAGGATACAGGTGGACAGTAGTCTCTCCTTTGATAATCACATCACCACAGTAGTCAGGAAATCCTTCTACGTGACACACCTCATCACAAAAGGTTTCTCATCCAGGAAAAAAGAGGTCATTGTTCCCCTCTACTCATTACTCATTAGACCCATTATAGAGTACAGCACCCCTTTTGGTATGTACCTCACAAGACATCTACAACAACTGGGAAGGCTGCAGAAATAACTCACAAAGAGGACTACCGGTCTCAAACAGATGCCCTACACAGACCGTTTCAAAAAACTCCAGCTTTACTCCGTCGCATATCGTCTACTCAGAGGCAATCTCTGCCTAACATACAAAGCTATGTCAAACCCAGAGCTGTTGGACATGCTCCACTTAATGAAATCACAATCCCTCCAAGCTACTCGCTCTAGGGACCTAAACCTTGTCACCACAATAAAAAGAACATGCTGGAGGGATACATTCCTGTCCCAGAGACTTCCCATACTCTGGAAGAAACTACCTATCTATATCAAACAAAGCTCCTCATTAGCATTCTTTAAGAAAAATCTTGATGATTGGATGGGAAATAGGAAATTCACCCTGGGGATCACCTCTGTGGCTCTGCTCGATAGAGGCACAGGAAAATAATTTTCTTGGGTGGCAAAAGGCAGGGTACCTTTTTGGCTAGACTTGTATAGGCCCTAGGGCCAATAGCTTAGTACCTACCTATGAACCTATGAACGTATAAAAAACATTAATTTTAATGCTTACCAACACAAAGTCACTACTGCACACATAGACTAAGTTTTTACCTAAACAGCATGCTCAGTGAATTAGAAACACAGACATATCAATGTTGACTGTAACCTACAAGTGCAAATGACTGAGTTAAAGCCATTTCATCTCTTAATTCTGCCCAATTTTTAACAATTCATGAAACTTAGTCACTGAGTAGTACTGACACTTCTGTTTTAAACATAATTCACTGTCATCTGCTAGACACCCAGGCCCTAGGAATCAGTCTTTTGCACACAGTGCAGACTAGAGAAGTTGTGACTGCAGCTGAGCTACAAAATATAAGTATCATCTTGATTTTTTTTGATTATTTTTACAGATTACTGTTTTTACAATTTAATATATATAAAGCACTTTGTCTATTCAGTATCTTCACAAATCCTTATCTGTTTAAAAACTTTCATTTGTCTCTAGTGCTTGCTGTCTGGTAGGCTATTGTGTAAACTGAAACATCTCCTCTGTGTAATTATCTCTTGGCTAGTGGGGCTGGTTCTTTTGTGTTCTTGTAAAAAAAAAAAAAAAAAGTTTCTGTCTTTTGCACACAGTGCAGACTAGAGAAGTTGTGACTGCAGCTGAGCTACAAAATATAAGTATCATCTTGATTTTTTTTTATTATTTTTACAGATTACTGTTTTTACAATTTAATATATATAAAGCACTTTGTCTATTCAGTATCTTCACAAATCCTTATCTGTTTAAAAACTTTCATTTGTCTCTGTAGTGCTTGCTGTCTTGTAGGCTATTTTGTCCCACCCTCCCTCCCTGTTGGTGTCTTGCTGTTATACTTGGTGGCTTTGCAGTTGCCCGTCCCTACTGTGACACACCTCCCAGTCTAGTGTCATTAGCTCATTCTGCTTAATACAGAGAAAACATTTGATAAGGCCTTCTGTTCCTCCTTTTTCCCTTTCAAAAAGTAAAACAAAACTTTTTTTTTTTTTCTCTTTCGCCTGAACCTTCTTGTGTTCTGACTGTCCTTCTCAAACATTTTGGAAATATACAGTATATTTCAGAGCATTTGTTATAACTGTATTTGCTATAACTGATTTAAGTATTTTTTTCTGTTTTTTTGATTATTTACTGCTTAGCGACTGCATTTTAGCCTGTTTATACAGCTCTGCATTCTATTTAAACTATTTTTGTGTTGATTAACTGTTTTGCACTTTTAAAAAGTTAGTTGTTGCTTAATTTTACTTGTAGGCTAACACACTCAAGTGCGCTAGCCGTTTAAAAGCATTTATAGCATTTACTGTCTGTTTTTCTTCTGTTTTCTGCAAAAAAAAAAACAAAAAAAAAAAATCTTGTTTTCCCGCCTTACTGAACTAGAATAGTCCAGTCTTCAGAGTTTGCTGATCTCTGGGCTTTGTCTTGGTTCCTGTGCTATTCCATATCCTTATTTGGATAAAAGGAAGCGTCTTTGTTCACCAGTGGGAGTGGGGAGCACTGAGCAGCCTGTTTGTCCCTAGAGGAGTGGTTCCAGCCAGAAACTTGTAGTCTATTGGCCATTTTGGGTCAATTCCTAGCTCTTTTCAGCCCCCTGTAATAAAGCCCGCTTTAGCGCGCTTTTTCGCTTGTATTCAACTCAGCACAGCTCCTCGTGGTGTCCTGCAGAGTTCTACAAGCAGCAGAGAGCAAAAGAGTGACTTTTTCCTGATTTAAGTATTTTTTTCTGGCTTTTGATTATTTACTGCTTAGTGACTGCATTTTCGCCTGTTTATACAGCTCTGCATTCTATTTAAACTGTTTTTGTGTTGATTAACTGTTTTGCACTTTTAAAAAGTTTTTTATTGCTTAATTTTACCTGTAGGCTAACAAACTCAAGTCGCTAGCCGTTTAAAAGCATTTATAGCATTTACTGTCTGTTTTCCTCTGTTTTCTGTAAAAAAAAAAAAATCTTGTTTTCCCACCTTACTGAACTAGAATAGTCCAGTCTTCAGAGTTTGCTGATCTCTGGGCTTTGGCTTGGTTCCTGTGCTATTCCATATCCTTATTTGGATAAAAGAAGCTTCTTTGTTCACCAGTGGAAGTGGGGAGCACTGAGCAGCCTATTTGTCCCTAGAGCAGTGGTTCCAGCCAGAAACTTGTAGTCTATTGGCCATTTTGGGTCAATTCCTAGGTCTTTTCAACCCCTGCTATAAAGCCCGCTTTAGCGGCTTTGGCGTGATTTAGCGCGGAGTTGCCCATAGAGCACCATCGGGCAGCGCCGGTTAAACAAGGTTAAACTATTTCTGGCTCCGTAAAGTCTGCTCTTCAATTTTTCCCTTAGAACTTCTCTACTTGCAATCTAAACAGTCTATTCTCTATCTCAATAGCTCAGCACTTGCTCCTAAAGCATTTTTATATAGGTAAAGTACTTGTATACTAAACAAAGTACTACATTAGCCTAGAATCCCCTTGAGTACCCATTTCCCTATAGGTCCCTTCTGACTCAGTTACACAGCAAACTTTTTCACTTTTTCTAGCATGTCGAAGGGTCAGTTGCTAGCGTCCTCTCCTGTTCAGCTGGTGAATCTGGGCATCTTGAGGCAATGTTACAAATGCCTCATGTACACAGACAACCCACTCCTTCTCCCACAAAACACAAATACATGTGAGAGATGCAACTATATAGCCAAACTGGAGGCTGAGCTCTCTCAACTCAGGACTGGCAAGACCAGACAGGAGGAGAAGGAAACCACGCACACCACAAACCCAGTTTCACATAGAACTATCACAACTGCAAAACAAACACATAAACACACAAAGACATACTCGGAGGCACTGATCAAAAATCTACCAAAACTACAGAGGCCTCCAAAGCAGACACCCAAGCAACTGCCACCTCAAGACATAAGACATGCAACACATAGTTCTCAAAGTCAGTGTGCTAAACAGTCACAGCCCTTAAGGCCAAACACAATGCCAGACACACTTGTTATAGGTGACTCCATAGTCAGACACACTGGCGTCCCACTCACCAGACTGAACAAGGAAAAGATCACAGTTAGCTGCCTGTCAGGCGCTAGAATCCGCCACATAACACAAGCACTCAGGTCACTCCACAGCAAGTACAAGTATGACTCAGTCATTGTCCATGCCGGTGTGAACGACCTGAGATGTACCTCCCTGGACTACATGAAAAGAGACATAGAGGAGCTCTCAGATTATGTAGCCCAGGCCGGTATGACCCTGACCCTGAGCAGTATCCTACCCTCACCAAGAATGATGCCACAATACAGAAACAAAATGATCAGCTTTAATAATTGGCTTAATTACTGGTGTCATTCTAAGAGATCCAATGTCTGTCTTCCTGGGATGACATGCTTGACAAACCACGCTGCTTCGCAAGGGACGGCTTGCACCTGTCACCCCTGAGCTTCCGGATATTGGCAAAGGCTCTTGCCACCCCCATAGTGCCTTTTTTAGGCAAGGCTCAAATGATAAACCTACCGCCCTAGAAAACAAAAATGGAGAAAAACTAAGGGTAATACTGCTAAATGCCAGAAGTCTAAACCTCAAGATGCACGCCCTCGAAGCCCTCCTCAGTATGGAGAACATCGATGTTTGTGCTGTGACTGAAACCTGGTTCAAGGCTCCTGAGAGCACCCCAGCACTATCAGGTTATACCTCATATCATGCGTTCCCGCCCCAAAATCCGGACCGAACTACAAAAGGAGGGGGAGTATCCATATTCATAAAGGATACCCACACCTCCAGGTTAGTGGCAACGCACGAAGCATCGGAGACCATCCAGGTGCAATTAACCACAGGTAAAACTGCCCTACAGTTTGTAACATGCTACAGACCACCTTCTCAAACTCAGGAAACCCACACAGCCTTCCTGAAGACACTGGAGAGTATAAATGTCTCTCCAAACACCATCATATTGGGTGACTTCAACTACCCAAACATAGACTGGGAACATTACTCAAGCCCCAACACCCTAGCCCAAAGGTTCCTTGAGTTCATAAACTCAAATGCTATGGAACAACTAGTCACCATTCCCACAAGGAGAAAATATACTAGACCTGATCATCACAAACATGGGGACAAAATGCTCCACACCATAAGTATATCCCTCATTGGTGAGATCAGACCATAAATTAATCTCACTGGAGATCCACATCCCACCCCCACCCCCAGCAAAAAAGACCACAGTGAAGAACTTCTCAAAAGCAAACTTCACACTTCTTAACACTGGAGTGGTATCCTTCAAGGCCCCCGAGCCAGTGGAAACCACAACCCACGCTGCTGAAACCCTTACAAATGCCTTCTACGAGCACCTCCAGGAATGTATGGATCAAGCAATCCCTAATAAAATCAAGACCTTTTCCACCAAAGGCAGGCGCCCAGTCTGGTGGACTCCAGCCATAAACAAACTCTACAACAAGAGGAGAAAGCTACTACATGACAGAGCACAATCCCTAAATGGGAAGGCATCTCTGATCAATACTAGCAAAAAACTACGATCACTCATAAAATCATCCAAGGCCAACTTTGAGAGAAAAATCGCTAATGACACAAAAGACAATCATAAAGCCTTCTTTAGCTATGTTAGAAACCTGGGTGGAAACTCCCAGATATGCTCAGAATTAGTTCAAAATGATAAAACAATCACTGAACCCACAGACATTGCCAACATACTGGCAGACAGGTTCAGTGCAAATTTCTCCCCTCCTTCCCTCCCAAAAGGAGAAATATCTATCCCACCAGAGTCTAGCCTCCCATACATCTCAGATGCCGAGGTGAGAGCTGCTCTCTCTAAAGCAAAAAACACAGCATCAATGGGACTGGACGGTGTCCCCGGCTGTGTGCTACACGAACTCAATGAGGAACTAAACCCACACATAAGGCTGCTGTTTAATCTTAGCCTTACTACAGGATACGTGCCCAAAGAATGGCGTACGGCAACTGTGGTCCCACTCCACAAAGGCGGTGCTTCTATGGACCCTGGAAATTACCGCCCCATAAGCTTGACGAGCCTTGTCTGCAAAGCTATGGAGAGGATCATAATGGAACTCATAAATAAAGACATTGGGGACCTACAGACACTGGATCCTACCCAATTTGGCTTTGTCAAGGGCAGATCCTGCCTCTTGAACTTGGTCAACTTTTGAAACAGTCACTAAGGCCATTGATGAGGGTAAGGCAGTTCACACAGCCTACCTTGACCTAGCAAAAGCATTCGACACAATACCCCACTCGGGCATCATAGAAAAGCTCACCAGCTTAGATGTAAACCCATATGTCACAAGATGGGTTGCAAACTGGCTCAAGGACAGAACACACAGGGTTAGAGTTGCTGGTGCCATGTCAGACTCTAAGCCGGTCATGGCGGTGTCCCACAGGGCTCAGTCCTGGGCCCCTCTTGTTCAGCATTTATTTTTCTGAAGTGCAGGCAAACATAGGGGATTGTGGCTGACAAAATTTGCAGATGACTGCAAACTGGGCACCATAATTGACACTCCATCAGACACAGACATCCTCCAGAAAGGTCTCATAGAAATGGATAACTGGTGCCAGAGCCATGGCCTTAAGCTAAATGCCAAAAATGTATAGTCATACCCTTTGGGAAAAACAAGGTAACCCCTAATTACCACATAGGTGGTAATCCATTAAACACGGAAGAAGTTATCAGGGACCTGGGGACCCAAGTTGACAGTAACCTCTCTTTTGACACTCACATTGCCAAAGTGGTTAGGAAGACCTTCTACATTGCCCACCTGATCATGAAGGGATTCACATCCAGATCAGGAGAGGTCATTGTACCCCTGTACTCTTCACTTATCAGACCAATGATTGAGTACAACGCCCCATTCGGAATTTACCTTACCCAACACCTGCAGCAGTTGGAAAGACCCCAAAAGTTCCTCACCAAAAGGATAAAGGGGCTCAAGCATATGTCATACGATGCCCGACTGAAGAAACTCCAGCTCTATTCAGTCGCATACCATCTGCTCAGAGGTGATCTGTGCCTGACATACAAGGCCATGTCCAACCAAGAATTAATGGACATGCTCCACCTCAAAAAATCCAAATACACCAGAGCCACGAGAGCAAGAGACTTAAACCTCAACACGGATATAAATAGGACGTGCTGGAGGGACAGATTCATCACCCAGAGACTCCCTACACTATGGAACAGAATCCCAGTCCATGTGAGGCAGAGCCCCTCACTGACTCTGTTCAAGAGAAATCTTGACGAGTGGATGGGAGATCGTAGGTTTACCCCGGGAATCATCTCTGTATCACTGCTGGACAGAGGCACAGCAAACTAATGGGTATAGTATTCTCATCCTAAGGGGTGGTGAAAGCCACACACACTCTGGCTAGGCTTATAAATGCCCTAGGGCAGATAGCCTAGTATGAACCTATGAACCTATGAACCTATGAACAAAAGAATTCAGTGAAATGTGTTGCCAAGGAGCTGATGTGGAACGAAAATATGCCATTAATGACTTTGTAGAGGTGGAGATCATCAGTACACAAACACATAAGTAACCAAATCAATGTGGCTCTGAGAATGACATCAGAATCCACAGAGATGTTATTGTTCCACATGTATAATCTGATTTGCTAGTTTTGCCAAGAGCCACAGAACATCATATTTGGTGAGATTAAAAAAAAATCAGTGTTAGCTCATGAAGCACTCAACTTAGTTGTAAACACTGTAGGTAAACATAAGGAGATGGTGAGAATGTGATTTGTGGGACAGCATTACAGATATTATATGCTGCTAAGTGCACTAAAAACATGTATAACAGTGTTAAAAAATCTACAATATGAATAAAGAGCAACATATTTCTGTGGATGTTAAGCAATGAAACCCAAGTTTCCCCACTTATGTACAGCACAGTGCCCAGTATGATGTAGATATGACAATATAACTGTGTTGTACAAGGGACAAATTTCTTAATGTGAAATGGGTCCGCAGCACTAGTGAACTAAGAAATTTTATATTGACATTGAACATTGATGCAAAATTGTTAAATAACTGCATGGGTGTTCCAGTGACTGGGCCTTTCTGGCACAGACAGTGCTTCACCTCTATGTCAGCATTGGTATTACAGCCAGTAATTTGATGGAATGGCTGGGAGATGTCAGTACCAGTACTGACAAATACAGGGAGCTGTTGTGCGGGCTGCAGGAGATCTGGGAGGGAAATATCTGATGACCAAGGACATACACAGCCACTGCTTTTCATAAATCATCTGCTCTAGACACAAAGGATAACTCAGATGAGCAATTTCTGAGTAAATTAACGTCTATGATTTGGCAGGGTAGACCCCACAGCTTGATGCCTTTATGTTGTCAGATGTGGCCATGCATGCATTACAGACTTCTAAACTGCCATGCATACACTATCATATTTGACATACAGGTGGTCCTGGGGTAAAGAAAGACTTCAGCATCTACATGGTAGGTGTTTTGAGGTTTAGGGTACACTGGGGATGGGTAACAAAATTCATTTACATAGAACCTTTCTGAATCTTGTTCCTTTGTCCTGACATAATGTCTTTAAACAGAGTTGCAGCATTTGAATAGCATTGGGTAGTACTTTGCATCGTATGATGCCATTCTGTGGGAGGCAAAGCTGCATTTTCACAAGCAGATGGTGGTACAGAATGGAGGATACTCTCTATTACACTAATCCAAATCCTTTGCAATTGGGGTTGCCACCTTTTCAGATGCCCATTATCCAAACCCTAACTCTGCCCCTGCTCCAATCTACACTTTATCTTGGAAAATCATATTCTATAACACTACTACTATTCCAACAAACCATGCCTGAATTAAGTTTTTCTTAAATGGCCACAAAAATGTTCATTTTCCTTTTGTGACTTTTTTGGATATTTTGAGTTTTCAGTATGTTGATTTTTCAAAGAGATGGCATTGATTTGCTCAGCATTAATGCTTGTGCTTTTCAATAAATCAAAATAAAATCATAAATATATCAACAGCACTGAATTCCTACCCCCAAACTATGCATGCCATAGCTATGACAGGCCACACAGAAAAACTGGAGGCATCGCTCTAATATACCCAAGTACCTACACCGTAGTTCCTTTCAATAAAACTATTTCACAGTTCTCCATAGCAGAACTTTTAGTGTCTTTCCTAAAGCTAAATAACTACAAATCCCTCTGTATTATAGTGTTGTACATTCTCCTCAGGTAATAACATTCCGATACTAGAAGAAATTCCTGCCTGGTCATGGGAAACAATCCAAAATGAGACAATCATTCTAGGGGATGTTAACATTAATAGGTTAGATATCACTAACAATAACCCCCAAACTAACATCAACTTATTTAAGTACACCCAGCTAATCACTGATATTACCAGGCCCAATAGCAAAAAGAACCAAGGCTCAATCTTAGATTGGATCCTAGTATCTGACCCCAAAAATATCTCCTCCTCTGGAACTTTATCAGATAGAATTAGTAACCACTTACCAGCCTTCGCTATATGTAAAACTACCTCACCTACAAATAACCGCCAACTTAAACAAACCTATCCCACTTCTCACCAGAAACCCTAAATAAAATTTTACAGTAAACCAACTGGGCACCTTTAAGAACCATCCCCCTTGATGAGACAGTAGAATCCTTCAATTCAACATTTCTCAACATCATATACAGGGTAGCCCCTCCCCGACTAAAAAGAGTCAATTCTAATCATGCCACATGGCTTACCAAATCCACCCAGCAAATCATGTCTTCTAGAGACAAGGCTTGGAAAGCTTGGCAAAAGCATAAGAACCCAGATGACTTTGCATTATATAAACAACTATGTAATCAGGCCAAAAAACAGTCACTAAAAACAAAAAAAGAATACTTCCATAGACTTCAGGACCAGCACAGATTAAACCCTCAGAAATTCTGGGGAGCAATCAATTCCTTAATTCACCTAGGCTCTAACATCAGTCCTTGCCCACACCCTGATAAAACACCCACCAATATAGCCTTTCTCTTTAACTCATACATCATTGAAACCATATCTAAGCTGACCATCACCTTTCTTCCTACAAACACAAACTCACCAAAACAACTGCCCACCGATTTAGGTCACTCCTGTCTACCTAATTTTTCATTCTCTCCTGTTCCCACATGCACCATAATGAAACTCCTTCTAAAACTAAAACCTTGCACCAATGTTCCTGATAACCTACCCTCTGAACTCCTAAAACTATCCACAAGCTCCATCACTTACCCCATTAGTATACTTGTTAATAGATCCATTCAAGAATCCTATGTCCCACATATCTGGAAGAAAGCATACATTCTTCCTCTCCATAAAGGTGGCAAAAGTTCAGATATCTCCAACTTCTGGCCCATCACTATCCTCTCTCCCATTTCTAAAATATGTGCATACTGAACTCCTTAACCACTTAGTTAATAACCAGCTTCTCTCCCCAACCCAACATGGCTTTAGGCCAGGCCATAGCACAAACACAGCTAGCATTTATTTTTTGGATACTGTAAATCGAGCACGTGATACCAATCAAATCATCTCCACTATTTTTCTTGACCTTTCAAAAGCCTTCAACACCATATCTCACCCCCTTCTGCTCTCTAAATTCAATAACCTAGGTGTTTCCCCTCCAACCCTAAACTGGTTCTCAAACTATCTCTCTGACAGATCAATCAACAAAGTGGCAACAATCCTGTTCTCACTTCCTCAACATCACAACAAGTGTACCCCAAGGTTCTGTACTGGGCCCCCTGTTGTTCAATATATTTATAAATGACTTCCATAGCTCCCTCACTCTTAGCACCGTGATCCAATATGCAGATTATTCTACAATCATCTTCTCTGCTAAAACCCTTTCTGAGCTACAAATACTAACCCAACAAGCCTTTACATCCACTGAAAACTGGATGTCAAACAACCACCTTGCTCTTAACCCAAACAAGACAAAACTGATTCTATTCACTCCCAAAAAAAAACAACCCTCCTAAATAGGACCGAATTCTCTATCTGCTCCCTGAATAATACTACCATCTAAACCGTCTCTAACACCAAACTGTTAGGAGTCATCATTGATGAAAACCTCACATTTGACCTCCACATTCTCAACAATATAAAAAAAAACACATCAGAAACTATGCACCCTCTTCAGGCACAACTATTACCTTAACCATAGTGCAAAAAAGGCACTAGCCTCAGCCTTTTCACTTCCATCCCTGCTATATGGTGCCCCTATCCTTACAAATATCCACTCATCCCTCAAAATCAGGCTAGATACATGTTACAATAAGGTCGCCAGATTCACAACAAATGCTAGATCCTCAACACACCACTACTCCTCTTTACAGCAACCAAACTGGCTAGAACTACCACTCTATCTCAACTTCCTACACTTAACTACTGCACATAAATGAATATACAAACCCACATCATGCCCCTCTCTCTCCTCACTGCTGACCTTGTACCAACCAATTAGACCCCTTAGATCAGAAAATAAAACCCTGCTCAAAGTAGACAAACCTCAACTAACAGCGGCCAAATGCTCTACTCCTTTACTGCTGCCAAACTCTGGAACTCCCTCCCATCCACTATAACCTCCATCAGTAGCCCTGCCCTATTTAAAAGGTCTCTTAGACATCTCTCCTCTTGCTGGCTATGCCCATGCCAAAACTCTCTCCAGACACTGCTATCCTGACTCTACCCCTCTGCTTTTCTTCTCCAACTTCTTTCTCATCCATGCATTCCCTCCTTTCTAGCCAACCAGCACTCTAAGCATCCCAGATGTGCCTACCCCATGTTACCTACCCAACCTGGATACCCATCCTCTCTCTCTATGCCTACCTTATTACCACTTCTGAACTTATTCCTCCCTGTCTTTTTCACTGACATTCCCCTCATCAATCTATTTCCTAGCTACTTATTGTTAATACAGTGTTAATTCTGACGTACACTATACTGTGTTATCTTAAAATCATGTTTATTATTATTACTGTATAACCTTTTAACATTAATGTAACTGAAAGTATATGTTCTGTATAATTTGTTTGTGGAGCTTTTCTCCCCGGGCCTCCACTGAAAATGGGCTCTCCAAGGCCCAGTAGACTTCCCTGGTAAATAAATGCAATAAATAAATAAATAAATAATACTCTCTCTCTCTCTCTATATATATATATATATATATATATATATATATATATATATATAAAGTTAAGTATATATATATATATATATATATATATATATATATATATATATATATATATATATATATATATATATATATATATATATATATATATATATATATATATATATATATTCAGATAGATACTCATTTCAGCAAGAAAACATACTCTGTCTGAACATCATAGTGATTCATTTTTCTACACAACCACATAGAATTTGCAACTACTTGCACATGGTACTGGTATGCAGCATACAGTACCACCACCAGCCACTCCAAAGCCAGCTACTCTAAGGCCTCTTGCAAGGGTATCCAATTATACTGAGTGAAATTAATATTAATACAAATGGTAGTCTGACCAACAGCATGGTTTTCAGGAGCAGCGAGAACTGTCACCAAATATATATATAAGTACTCTCAGAGATTAAAATATTCTCTAAAGGATCAGCCACAGTGAAACGTTTAAATATATTTAGTAATAAGAAAACAGCATAAAAATACTAAATATCTATTTACAGTAGACACCAGAGTTTCATCACAGGAAATATTAAAAATAACAAAGGTGGACAGGTTCACAGAGTTACAGAAAAACAATACTTAACTAATCTCACTATATTTTCCTGACTGATCTAAAGAATTATTATTCTCTGGTTACTTATTAGAGCAAGGCAAGATGAAGTAGCTGAGAGATCCCTCTTTGTCAGGTTACAAAAACAAAGTGCTCTGAGACTTCAGTCTCACCTAGTATTAAAATATAATTTTTCATGATGGATTACAAAATGCCGTTACATACATCAGGTTATCTGACTTCTGGTTCCCATGCTTCCCACCTTGGCAGAAGCTGTCAGGATTTAGTACATATGTGTCAACAATACACACACACACACACACACACACACACACACACACACACACACACACACACACACACACAGCCTTGCTAAGATCTGCTGCAGCTTCTGGAAGTCATAAAACAATTTCAAACCTCCATCCTTCCAGAGTAACAATTAGTTCACCCCAATGACAATGCAGGAAGTTTCCTAGTACAGACTTTTTGTCTCTGGCTGCATTGAGAACTGTAAGATACAATCTTTATGGCCTAGGCCCAGTAATTTAATCTCAGAATATTTTCAAAATCAGCTGCAGCTGGACTGTGATTAACCTCTTTTCTAGTATCCTTTGTTACATTATACACATTTCAACAGTTGCAATAGTACATGTATATTTCTTTTTCTGTCCAGCAAGGCACACTGTTGGTACATTCTTAACACAAGCAGCTTTACAACTACATTTTTCAACACAAGCATCTGTACAAATCAGCAACAAGAACAAATAGCAGTCAGTCCCAGCCCTACTTTCTTTTCCTTAAAAGTTTATTCAGCTCAGTTAAATTTCTCTAGCGCCTCGGCCACAGCCTTTACAGAGAAAAACATTGTAGCTTCTAAAAAGATCACAATATATACAAAACAGACTAATTAATTCAATTAAACAATCAATTAATTTAGGTATATAAATTGGAATGCTTAAAGTTGCAATACTAAATAAGGCTTTGCCAATTGCATTCTCTATTCAGCCCATATGGAAATAAAGTACCATATTTCATAATTAAAATAGACTCTTTTTGTCTTAATATATTCTTTTGATGTTCCATTTTATTATAATAGAGGGGTACATGTTCCAATATAGTAACTTTCATGCAGTCAATACTACCATGATGTACAGTGTTAAAATGTTCAGCAATGGGACTATTAAATTTTTTATTTTTCACATCTCTAACATGTTCTTTAATTCTATCTGCTAACATTCTCTTAGTTTCACCAATATAATATTTATTACAAGAACAAAAAATAACATATATTATTCCTTTACTCAAACAGGAATATCTAGCTCTAGTAGTAAAGTTTTTCTTATTAATCTTTTCCACCTCAGTAACTATATGCTTACAAATGGAACAGTTGCCACAAGGAAAGGTTCCTATAACATTGGTGTTAATTAACATATTAGTCTTAGGTTCCTTATATATGCTATGTACCAAGAAATCTTGAAGGCTTTTGCCTTTTTTGTAGGATATAACCAACTTGGTATTTTTTAAAGAAACAATTTATTTTTTAATAAAATTCCAGTACTGTTTAATCAATCCATTAATAGTACAAGAAAAATTAGTGTACTTTGTAACAAAAAACATCTTCTCTTCATTTGATTTATTTCTATTATATCTATTATTATTATACCTACTCACAAATTTATTTGTAACATTACTATTTTTAAATACTTTATCAAAACTATTCTCAACATCTATTAAATTATATCCTCTAGCTATAAACATATTAGCTGCCTTAAGGGCTTCTTCATAAGCTAATTTAATATCAGTATTTAACCTTTTAATTCTAATAAATTCTCCATAAGGAATAGCTGCCAGAGTATGGGAGGGGTGGCAACTATTGCCACACATTTTCCAGCTAATTTCATTAAATTTCCTATAAATGCCAGTATGTATTGGTTGACAATTAATGCCCTCAAGAGTAATATCTAAAAAATTTACTTGAGAACCCATTTGTATATCACTAAAACTGATACCAAAATTATTATTGTTTAATTCATCAATAAATTGTCTAGAAGAATTAAAACCGCCATTACAGATGAAAATTAAATCGTCAATAAATCTATAATATTTAATAACATACTTTCTGAAAAATTGTCATCTATAAAGAAATTCATTTTCAAACAGTCCCATAAATAAATTTGCGTAAGCCGGGGCAAAAGCAGCTCCCATAGCTGTTCCCATGAGTTGTTTATACAATACGCCATTAAATTCAAAAATATTATTAGTTAAACAAAATTCAACCAATTCTAATATATAATAAGTTTTGGGACTCTCACCCAAAAAAAATTTAATAGCTTCCAAACCCAAAACATGGGACTCACTGCTATTTGTTCTTGTTGTTGCTGACAATTCTGCTACTTGTGTTGTTTCTTTATCTGTACAAATCAGTTTGATATACAACTGACATATAATTCTTTACAAAATTCCAGCAACCTGTGCTGGCATACGTATGTTACACATTCACTGCCCTACTTCTCCTGGCCTAGCTGGCAATACCTCACATCGCCACAGTTATCTGATTATCTTTTCCCATTTTGTCCTCCTTTAGCACAGGTGCACAGGTACACAACAGTTGTCTGTTTATATTTTCCCATTCTGTCCTCCTTCAGCGCAGGTGCATAGGTACACAACAGATGTTTGACTATTTTTTCCCATTCTTTTATCCTTCTGCATGTCCAGTTATGAAGGAGTGAAAGAAGGAAAAGCCAAGACACCATTTCTCTCAGCCATTGTACCTGGTGCAGGATCACCAGTGGCTACCAGGTCTGTCTGTCATCAGGGAGGTGAAGGCTGTCCTGCTAGATGTGGCCTAGAAGAGTCTGTGTCTGTATTTCAGATGGAGATGAATGCTCCTTTTGTAGGGACACAGGGTCTCCTGACATGAGGTGCAGAAGCTGGTTGCTGTTAAGGTGTATAGCCAGCTGCATTTCCACAGAGGAAACATTGAGCATTTTCTGCCATGGCTGGTCAAGTCACAAGACTAGCTGGCCATGGCTTTTGGGCTTCTGGAGGAAGAACTAGTCTATTCCATCAACCATCCCTGTGAATGATGTCTGGGTTTGTTCCTGTCTGGACCAGTCTGGCAGTCAACCCTATATCCATCTTGGTGTGTTCCCTTTCTTATGTGTCATTCCCCATTCCTTGCTACCTATCCATGTGTCCTCAATTACTACTTGGCCTCCTGCTATGTATGTGTCCAGCCATTTTCTACCCCAACATTTGTGTATAAATTAGCCTGTCTATCTAGCTTCCATGTTTGTCTGTTTGCCTAGTCTTATGGCTTTCTCCATCTATCTTATCTCCTGCCATCCCTCAGTACCTTCACCACCTGTCTTTTTTCTATAAAACATGTAAAAGGGGCTTCCTCTGACAATCTTTCATATCTGATGGTGCACGTCTGTGTTTATCTCTGTTAAATGTTCTCCCCTTTCATCCTTTCTTACCTATCCCATTTCCAACCCATTTTTTTTTGAAGAACCTTTGCTGTGCACCCACACTGTGGTCTTCCTGTTGGCTGCTTTTCCCAGCTTTACTACCCTTCTTATGCCAGCTGAATGCTGATGTCAGCTGCACATCACTACATTGTGTAGTTCAGTATGCATTTTCTTTGTTGTGCCGGTTTGCCTTACCTGTGATTTCTGTTATGTTATCCATGCTTGCTACTGTAATGCTGCTGAATACCTACTGTAAAATCATGCTTGGAATGCAAGTGCTACTTACTGCCAAATACATGTTTGATTAGCTCTAATTATAGTATTATTATAGTATTATATCTAATAATTAGATATTTAAAAATATTTGGACTTCACAAGTGGACAACAGTCTAAACAACAGGAGTTCATTTCAGAACGAGAGACACAAAGTCATACCTCTCAGCAGTCCAGAATTTCTTAGAATGTCTAGATTTTTGCCTCATATTTTTGATTTGCACCTCATAAAGTGTGAGATTTTCTGGCAAATCATTGAGGATTGACATTGCTAAATAACCACAGACAATGTGCCACAGGAATGGAGAATTGTGGTAGTCATCAAGCTCCACAAGTGGGGATACACGACTGATCCAGGTAACTATAGACCTATAAGCCTCACTAGACTCATCTGCAAAGCAATGGGACACATCATTTTTAAACTTATTACCAAGGACATAGACAGCATAGATGTCTCTGACTCTAGCCAGTCTGGGTTTGTTAAAAGCAGATCCTACTTCCTGAACCTGATGTGCTTCTTTGAAGATATCACTGATGTATTAAACTCAAGCAAACTGGTTCACACTACTGACTACATGGACTTGGCCAAGGCCTTTGATACCACCCTATATTCTGGCATTATCAACATGCTAGTCAGACTAAATGTAAACTCATGTTGTCCACTGAATAGCAAACTGTCTGACTTACAGAACCTAATCTATCTTTGAAAAGAGTATTTACCAGCAGTACCTTCCTGCATTCAGATCTAGGACCACTTCACTTTGATATTTACTTCCCTATGGATATATATCTATACACAAACACACACACACACACACACACACACACACACACACACACATATATATATATATATATATATATATATATATATATATATATATATATATATATATAGATATATATATATATATATATATATAGTAGTGGTGCTGCAGTAGCGTTGTCGCCTCACAGCAAGACGTTGTTGCGTTCAATTCTCAGCTAGAGCATCTTCTGTGTGGAGGCATGCATGAATGGGCGTGCCTTCGTTGAAGGTTGTGCATCAGGGCTGGTAACTCGGCACATAAAAATCCACTACCAAACATTAGCAGACCGGAGTTCTGCTGTGGCGACCCCTTACCGGGATAAGCCGAAAGAAACAACAACATATCCATATATATATATATATATATATATATATATATATATATATATATATATATATATATATATATATATATATATATATATATATGTGTGTATGTGTGTGTGTGTGTGTGTGTGTGTGTGTGTGTGTGCATATGTGTATGTGTATAAATATATATATATATATATATATATATATATATATATATATATATATATATATATATATATAAATTACATATGTACATAAAAACATACATATGAACTGCGGTGGTGGTGCTGCAGTAGCGTTGTCACCTCACACTAAGACGTTGTCCTGTTCGATATATATATATTTGAAGAATGAACGCCGTAAGAATAAAGCATACACAAGGGTTGTGAAGGGAATCTAGAGCAACTATTGTATTAGATAGTGCTTGCAGCATATGCCAGATAAAGCTGCCCAAGAGTGAGCAGAGCACCGCTATTCACACCAGAGGCAGGGTTCTACCAGTGGGCATAACATCGTTGAACTGCTACATCTACATTACACACAGACGGAATGTAGTCCATGTTGGGACCACCTATACTTGTAAACCACAAATGGCCGTAATCCATAACACCAGGAAAGGCACGTATGTGCAGATATAAATGGCAGGAGACGCTGTGAATACACAAGGTGGTACAAAATGTGTGTAGGGCCCCAAACACTCTGGAAAGGGCAATGTTTAAAGATGTGTCATGGCTGCAATATCAGGTGGATAATGGCTGTTACGCATGGAAACTCAACACGGGTGGGGTGGAGGAACTATGGGTACGCGATTATGGAGCCAGGAATGCCAGGGTTGGTTGGGCCAGTTTCAATGGACCACCCCGTGTAGGTCAGCTAGTACGTAATAGGTATATATATATATATATATATATATATATATATATATATATATATATATATGCATACGCACATGCAGACAACAATATGTTGAAGTACATTCTCTGTAACACATGCACTCCATTTATTGACATAAATAATATGAATGTGCACAGTCAAACAAATACAGTAGCTGGAATAATAGGCTGTGCAGATGAGGAACAGGTCAATTGACACTGTATCACATCCCAATTACCATCAGTAATCCGTACATGAACATATTGCGACATCTGTCCACTGTATAATGTGCTAAATACCGATTACAAGATAACCGGAGTGAAGTGTCGGTGTCATAATGACTAAGGCAATAGCATGCTGATGAAGCATATATAAAACCCAATACGCTGAGCGGGACATGTATTGGTCAACGGACACACAGATGTATATATATATTCATATACATATATATTTTATATATATATATATATATATATATATATATATATATATATATATATATATATCTACACACACACATATAGACACACATATGTACACACATATATACACACAAAAGAATGTATACATATATATATATATATATATATATATATATATATATATATATATATATATATATATATATACATATGTTACTATAAATATACACATGTACATACCTAGGTTACGTTACAGCAATTATGGGTAACATATGGTCAGACCAGGCATATGTTAGTGGGAGGTCCAACAAACAAACGTCTACCTTCCACACCCCCTCCCCAGATAGGCTGGTGAGACATATAGACACGCAATAACGGTAAATACACCACTACTTTCCAGACCACCGGCAGGAAACTACCAGTGGGAGAGATCTGCAAGGTCTACACTTTAAACATGGATCACGGGGTCCCTTGCAGGACACCAAAAATTTGCCTTGTAGGTGAACCAATAATGATTGACACAACCAGGATGTAGCTGTACACTGAACAGTAGGTTGTGCAAGTCTGATAACACATGGGTTGACAAAACGTATGACATGCGTCCTGAGACGGGGAGAGTGGGCAGTGTGTAAGGGTGTGTTCATACCCGAGCTGCGCTCACAGTAAGGATGAGTGCTGTAGAGGGGTGTCAGGTAGGGGAATCATGGGTATGCAATAATGGGCCTAAGTGTGCAGGTGTTGGTTGGCAGAGATGTATTAGGCCCACCCTGTGGAAGTAATTAATATTCCTATGTGGGTATAGCAGATGCCCATACATCCTAAACTGTAAGAGCACATCTGCTGGATAGTCCGTAACCATTGGGGGAACACATAGGGACTATATCAGTGAACTGTACCCGATTATCATGGACGTCCATGATTACGAATCAGAATCTAACACAGTCCTAACTAAACCCTTCCAGAACTAGTGATAATTGGTTGACAGGTGGCGGAATACACATAATAACTAATGACAACATGTATAAGTTGTAAACAGCATGTACCTCGACAAATGTGTATGAATACATATGCTCTGGGACTGTCAATGTGTCAGGTTAATAGTACCAATCATCTAAATGTGTCTCTGAGGATGTTTTGCAGTGTCCCTGATTCAGTGTTCATTCTCCCCATTTGTATGTGAGGTCTGCTAGTGACGGAAAGCACATATTCCGCTGACTACCTTAGGTAGATGATAGCATAATAGGTTGGGGTTACCATCTGTTCACCTTTGCGAGGGACACTCCCCTTTGGGCAGTTGTGTCCTGCAAAATAAATGTTATTATGGCACATGGCCTGTGATTTAGGGCAAAGAATCCATATATTGCCTATAGTGGTTGCATAAAATTATTATGTTGTATCTGAAACACCTAGATGTTATAGGAAACAGTATTAGAAACTATAATGCTACAAGAATAACCTTTACTTATGCAAACTGGTGAAATAGTCTATTTTCTACTTGCTGTGGGTATGTGTTGCCTTGCCAAATTTGACATCTCTACATATAGGTCCTAAAGGGCTGCCACCTTTCCAAATGGGCAAAGTAGGACCTGCTCCGTAGAAATATCAGATGTACCAGGTCAGAACATACCTACAGCCGTGCATAGTACAGAACTATATGTATTAGCACAAATAAAAGCTTAGTCTACTAGCAGTCCAGTTGCTTATGCTACTTCACATAACATACAGAAGTGTCATATATACAGTAACTATTACATGCAACTATTAGAGAAATGTAGAATATAATATTGTCCTGGAATCAGGACATTTGCTATGTCTTGATTATTTTCGCATGACACATACGCCTAAGGAGGGACTGTCCCACTCAAAGTGGGACAGGTGCTAATCCTAACGTCTCACCACGGCCAATTTAAAATGTGGCAAACCTACAATAGGTATGCGGTAGCATGACCTGGCAGATGGATGTGGGTCCCAAAGCACATTCACTTGTCTGCATTGCAGAGTATTGGTTCCCATATATCAGCCAGATGGGGACAGATTGGATGAGGAACACGCATATAATATGATTAACTCATTGGACAGGCTGCGATTCCGTACAGTCGAACACCATGCCGTCGCCTAATGGTCAGCCATACCCGATACTGTAGTCATGTAGTCCGATGTAATAGGCATCACAAGGGATCGCGCCCATGCAGCAGGAGTGACACATGCAAGCACCAATATCGGTGCATGTGCAAGTAAGGGAGCGAGCATGTGTAAGCTTGTTTGGCTAACAGTATGTGAGTATTGCACTGGTAAAGAAATGTGGAGTCTAACCAAGTGTAAGAAGCTGTAACCAGAGGTCAGCAGTGCTTAATACTGCGCAAACCCACTCACAACCGCTCCCAACTGCTTCAATGTGCCTTACTCACTCTGTATCCAATGGGCTCGTTCTGGCCGCAAACAAATAACCGTCCTTTGCAAGTGTTGGTAGCAACACCCTGTGTACACAGCTAATGTGAATTACCAATACACCATGGCAAATATACAGATAATAGACAGTACCACACCCATACCATACAGCACAGTCATCCAACAGTATAGCAATGTACCGGCAGATATGTCCGGACCACTGGTGTTTCAGACCTGGCCGGCTTGTGTTTACATGTGTGAGCATGCCCAGTATGACCATTCCTCATGTTGTCGACTGACATTGCCGTCATACCTTCATGTGTTTGAGCATGCCCAGTATGGTCAACTGTATTGCATGTGTTACATGTCCAGGTAGTCAGTACTGTGGTGCCGACCTCTGCGTTGTACACTGACAGGTGGCATGCTGTGTCTGCAGGGTGCCCATCGGTCATGTGGCATTGACTGTTGCTGCATTTCTGCACAGCGTGGGGGGGACATCTGACTGTATCCACATTCCTACACAGCACCATGGGGGGTGCATCTGACTTGTACACTTTTGCTACTACTGTACTGGTATGTCAGGTACTCCATTTCAGTGTGTAGACCTACCTATTGTGCTGGCTAGAGGCATACCAGTGTACTCCAGATCTTAGCTTTAATTACCAACATATTAGTTTCAGACGTCCTAGCCTTCACAACCTACATCCAACTGCCTGGCCTGCTGTAGTCTGTCTGTGTGGGTCTGTGGGGAGGGCATCCATTGGGCATATTCAGAGGCCATAGTACAGCATTTGTCTGTGCTGGTCTACATCTGTCCGGCTGGTTGAGACTTGTGTGGGCTGTATGGACACACATGATGCTCAGCCCATTACCTGCAGTGGGTTATGACACCCTGTGTACTACTGGCTACTATGGTGACCCCAGTATGTGCTACAGATGTCATGGTGCCACTATGGATGTCTACTGTCAGCTGCCTTAACATTCGGCCACCAAATTCCCTTGCATGCTCACATCCATACCATAGCTACAGGTAACAATACATTCTAATACAACTGCCAATTGGTAGGTTGATTGACTTACCTTGAGGGTGTGCCAGACCTGAGGATGGTGCTGGAGGGCTGCCTATGTCGGATGCACACAGTGCACTTCCTATACATGGCTGAGCACAGGTAGTGTCATGTTTGGCATCCCTTTTACTGTCTGTGCGAGTCGGAGAGGGTGACATTCCCTGGGTAACTACTGTGTCAGTACATATGCTATGTGTTGCCTCTTTGCCAGGGCCAGGTCATACTGGGCACGCCTCTTCCGCCTACTGAGTCCAGCTCAGGTTGTTCCTCCTCTGAGTCACTCTGTGCCTGTACAGGCCTTGGCATTGGTGGGAGGCTGTGTAGCCCTGCCCCATGCCGTTCCTGCTACAGCTGTTTCTGCAGGATCATATTGTGCAGCATAGAACATACCATAACAATTTGGGTGCATGTAGCTGGTGAACACTGCAAGGCTCCACCGGATGTGTCCAGACACTGGAACCGTGACCTGAGCATCCCAAACACGTGCTCAATTATATGTCTGGCCTGTGCGTGTGCCTCATTATGGAGTAGTTGTTCAGGTGTGTGTGCATTTCTGATGGGTGCCATCAGCCACGGCTCCAGTGGGTACCCAGCATCCCCCACTAGGTGACCGTAGGGTATGTCCATATTGGCAAAGCTGTGGTACAGCTGCGTCAGATGCCATATATCGGAATTGTCATAGCTTCCAGGGCAGACAGCACACACACATTCAGTATAATGCCCTGGGCATTGCATATGACCTGCGGTTGATGGAGGGGATGCCCCTGCAGTGAATGTAGGCCCTACCCTGCTCACCGGGTGGTGCTTTGATGCATATGTGCGTGCAGGCTATAGCACCCACTACCCCAGGGTAGTCTGCCATTTGGTGGAAGAGACGCATATTGCTGGTCAACACCTCACGTGTGTTGAGGAAATGTACGTGCTCACTGGCATGTGGTGACATGACATCCAGGAAGTGGTGGAATACTCTGGATGCAGATGCCTGTGAGATCCCCATGATATCCCCAGTTGTGTTCTGGGAGGTACCTGTGGCTAGTATACCTAGACCTACATATACCTTGGTATCCACTGGGATGGGTTCCCCTCGGCTTGTTCGATGTGTCAGGTGTGGCCGGCACAGCTCAACAATCTGCTGTAGGAGGTCTCTGTCCACCCCATAGCACTCCACTATCTCCAGCTCATGTAGCCCCTGGTAGATTACCCTGGATCTGTACAGTCTTCTCTGTCTCCTCACTGAGGGTTGTTCGGCAGCATTCACATCCTCACCACCCTCAGCCTCCTGCACATGTTGGTCTATGTTGCCTGCTGCAGCCCTTCTCATTTCATTGGATTGTTTTGTAGAATTTTCCTGCATGTATACACCGGTGGTGTAGAGTGTGGAAAACCCCGAGGGCATGGTGCTTGCTCACTTTATCGTAGTGTTCTGGGCCGGGCTGGGCCTGTAATCTGCTGATTGTGATAATTATCACCTGTTTGCCCAGCTTGTTCACCTTGACTACTCTCCTACTGCTGTTGTCCCTCCCAATAGCACTAGGCAGGTATAGACACAGCCCTAGCTTAGGCGTGCTAAGCCAGGAGCAATCCCAAGACACAGGGCTCCAATGTATGTACAGTATGCCTGACAGCCCCCCATGCTTTCACCTATATTCGAGTCCTGCACCCAGCTATCTATACACATACACTCTTGGGATCTGCATCACACCCGGGGGATAAACGGGATTCACTATTTTCCACCTCGTTTGCATAGTATTGTCTTCTAATGCATAGTTACATGACCCATACTGAGCCTCCCCAAAAATAACCACTGCTTACTGTCACGCAGATCCGCACACAACTGGTTAAAAGCACCTTACTATCACCATATTCGATGTCCCTTGCTCTTCCCAGCAACAAAGCAACCAGCCTTTGCACGGCTCGAACCCAGGACCCTGTACACCACAGACGCTGTGCTTTACCTCTAAGCCATGGAAGATATACATACATCTGAGTTTATCATGTACAGATCACCCAGCACAGGCATTCAACAGTATAGGACATGTATTCCATCATGTAGATTTATGTGTGCTAATGTCCACATATGTATATATATATATATATATATATATATATATATATATATATATATATATATATATATATATATATATATACATACACACACACACATACGTAGATATAGAATATATATCTCAACATCGGACCATGTGAAATCAAAGCATTAGATACGAATGAAATGGAAACCACATGCGCCTCCTGCATTATGTACTGGTGTTAATATCAAGGCAAGTGTGTTTCTGTGCATCACATGGGTTCAGACTGTATTAAGGGTAAGATTAGGGCTGCTGACATTACTCACCAGACCTATTGCCGAATGTATGTGTATGTCTTGCCAACCCAGCCTCTTGGCCGATTGTGACATTTATGGCCACTATATAGGAAAACAATAAAGCACGCTCCTCAACACATCCAGTAGCTAGCCACTCACAGACACCAACACATAGGATATCACTGCCAAACACACACACCTGTCATGCCTTGGAATAGAGCACCTACCTGTCTATTCGATCACACTACAGTATTACGCAGTTACAGAACACGCTACTGACATTACTGGGACACGACACTGCCAGAGGTGTACTTCTAGGTGGGTGACTTCATCAGCAATGACAAAGTTGGCAATAGGGATTGTATGGAGTGTGAGCAGTCTAAAAGAATTAGTCTGTCCCCAGGCAGACGGAGACACACACACACACACACACACACACACACACAGTTGGCATGTCTGAGAGTAGAACACAGACCTAACTACCTTATCACACTACAGCATTACACAGTTTCAGAACATGCTACCAAGGTTACTGTGACACAACACTCCCAGAGGTGTACTTCTAGGTGGGTGACATCATCAGCAATGGCAAAGTCAGCGATAGAGATTGTATGGAGTGTGAGCAGTCTAAAAGCATTATGCTGTCCCCAGGCAGATGGCGATACACCACACACACACACACACAGTTGGCATGGCTGGGATTAGAACACAGACTTAACTACCTTATTACACTACAGCATTACTCAGTTACAGAACACGCTACCAAGATTACTAGGACACAGCACTCCCAGAGGTGTACTTCTAGGTGGGTGACATCATCAGCAATGGCAAAGTTGGTGATAGGGATTGTATGGAGTGTGAGCAGTCTAAAAGCATTATTCTGTCCCCAGGCAGATGGAGACACACACACAGTTGGCATGGCTGAGATTAGAGCATAAACCTAACTACCTTATCACACTACAGAAAGTTACAGAACACGCTACCGAGATTACTGGGAGATAATACTCCCAGTGGTGTATGTCTAGGTAGGTGACATCATCAGCAATGGCAAAGTCAGTGATAGGGATTGTATGGAGTGTGAGCAGTCTAAAAGCATTATTCTGTCCCCAGGCAGACGGAGACAAACACACGCCAGTGGTGGGATCAGGGCAACTGCCTATCTACGGACCACTATTACAATACTACATAGATACAAGCTGTGCCACAGACACTACACCTTTCAAGACTGTCAATATGACCTTCTAGGAATGCAGACATCGACATGAATGCTGGCAGTTATGATGTACATACCTGTGAACCTGTGTGTTCAATGTAGGAATCCATCCTGAAGTGGGGTATGGCCATCTGTTGACTGGACAACTACTATCGCTATACAGGGTTACAATGGCCATGCCCATAAACATAGAGGCACATAACCAACACAAGGTGTCCCTGGGCATGCTCACACACTTAGTAGCACAGGGCTGTTTTGTATGCACTCTGATTCTAAACACGGAAGGGCACAGTGGCCATGCTATTACAGTTAGACATGAACAACACATTGTAATGGACTCTGGTGTCGATAGTTGTCATTGTTAGCAGGAACACTGCACTACATATATCTGACACTGGCCTTCTACACAACGTCTGCTGCTGTCCATCACCTTAGATGTACCAATCTAAACCTGGCACACTATTACCACCCGTGGTGATGTCCTGCCAGGAGTGGCTACTTTGCCCATATAGTGCCATTCATAGACATATGTCCTGAGACCAGGTTAACACCCTGACATCTAGAGGACAACTGCATTGTATGTGTATGCTAAACAGTGCTAGATGTGTAGCGTTCGTAATCACAGCTGCCTAATGAAGATCCAACAATGGGGAATACTGACATCTGTGCAGTGAGGAACACCTGGCTGAAGGCTCAGTTGTGCACAATAGCATTACCACCGTATACCTCAGATACAGACATGTGGGCCATAACACTGGTACGGACCACTCCAGGTGGTGGTATCCTCACGTACATGAAGGCCACTCACATGTACTGACCAGTACACCCTCAAAAGGCATCACAGATGTGTCAGGTGCAGATCACAGTGTCAAAAGCCGTATTCTAGGATGTAGCCCTCAGACATCACCATGTCCTTAGACCAGCAACACACATTCATACATGTGGTAGAACATATATTAGTACAACACCATGTGACCCATGAACAGTGGACTGTACCTAGCTCTACATCAACTGTGCAGACTACCCATGTACTGACACAGTTGCATCATGAGTTATGCAATGCAATGATACCACTGTTCATAACCAGGTTGGCTGTACACATAACAGGCGCCCTGGGTCATATACAGCAGTAACAGATGACTGTTGCTGTACACCAGTAAACACCCTCATGTTTGGATATGACATACATGTACCTGCCATAGATATGTACATGCCACACACACACACACACACACACACACACACACACACACAAACAACACATATGTACATAGCATAGCTGTTGCTGTCCTTCGTGCAGACAGGTGGCTACAGCAATTACACACATGCACATGGAAGGTAGGTCCATGGCTGTTGAATGCTAACAGTGCATAAGGTGTGATATCAATGTTGACTGAGTTAAAATTCCCTCTGTACTGGTTACCCATGACAACTATCATATCATACAACAGTCCATGTGTCATGTATGTCATCACACATGTCCACCAATTGCAATGCCTACAAACATGGCTAACTGACAGGAATGTAGGACCTACACACATGTACATGTAGTGGTGTGTGTTCAGCTACCATGCATGTGCAGTAGCTGATGTTTGCAGGTGACGTGTGTCTTACTACAACATGCAGTTACAATGCAGCCTCATCATTGCCAACTGTATATTGTGATACACTGACAGTACAGAAAGATGTACATCAGGTATGGACGGATGCGTGGACACAACTAAGTGGTGGGCCATCTTTGCAGATGTATGTTTGCTGAAGACAGCTCACAGGTGTGTCACAAGCCGTCCTACAATAACATGTGCAAACACTAAGCTATGTTTCTGTTAAATGAAGGGGAACACATACAACCTACACAGCGGTCTGGGTGTCACTGACTGTAAATCACTTGACACCTGTAACACTTAAGACCTCCCATGTGCATATATCAGCACAATTGCCAAAGGTAGCGTCGGTACATATTATAATGCGGACAATACTGCTGCATGTCTGTCATACGTATCATAAGATAGCAGGTGTTTGATTCACAGTACTGCCATGTGTGTTTTCTTGTGTGTCCATATATGCCACGTATGGTGGGGAATACATCCCAATTGTTACCCACACTCCTGTACACTGTTGTAGAGATCTGTACATAGTGCATTGTAGAAAGCAAGACATAGGCAGGGGTGGGGTGTGTATCACACACATGTGAGTTATCTGTATGTGCATGGCATATGTGCATTCAATTGTGGGCTCCACAGTGTGTGTGTGTATGTATGTATGGTTGTCTGGTCCATGGAGTGAGGATGTATGTTACCATAGTGAACAGATAGGACCCCTAACCCCTCCAGGTGATGCAATCTACTATCTTGTTGATGCTGTCGATCTTAGGCATTACTGACTACTTGTACATGTGTATTCTCTGTGTCGCGTCATGTGGGTGCACAGTACTGTAATGGTGATTACCACATAGGCATGGGTCCTCACCTCAACACTATCAAGTGTGTGTGTGTGTTACAGTGTCGTTGACCCCGTGAGTGTGGCCGTGTTACTGTGTGTCTGATTACATGTGTGCGAATACCTGTCTGTGTGTTTGTGTGTGTATGTGTGTGTGTGTGTGTGTGTGTGTGTGTGTGTGTGTGTGTGTGTGTGTGTGTGTGTGTGTGTGTGTAATGTGAATGTGTATTACTGCTACACAGTGAGGCCTCAAACTATCAACTGGCCTCTACCCTTGTCATCAGCTAGACTGCTATGTAAACTCCCCGCCCCATGTAACTGTACCTGTGATGTCACCTGGTATCAATGTCACATCTCTAGCCACTGTAGCTTAGTACACAGCTCCCATACTCCTGGATCAGTAGATATGTAGACATCTTTGGAATGTCAGCCTTTCTAACAGTGAGGTTGAAGCTACAAATAGCATGCTGGTATTGCCATACTTACCTGTGAGTAGTCCATATTTACACATGGGAAACTGCAAACACTGACACTCAATGGCACATGCAATTAGACCTGAAGGAGGGAAGCAGGACATCATGACCAACATTCTGTTACTGTTGTTACCAAGACACATACTGTGAACAGAAAACAATGCATTCTAAACCTGTACTACATGGTATGTCTGCTGTGTGTCAACAGTACACAACAATAGTAATCTACACTTATCTCCCTATTCTGTTCACCCTGTGCATCAGACCATATGAGCATGTCCCTGCACCGTTGCTGTGGATGCCAGGGATGCGGCACAGGCATCATCATATGCACAGGGTGAAAATGTTTGCCAGGGGCCTAGGCTGCACCAGTGGATGACATCATGTGTGTGGGTTAGGGCCTGTGATCTAATTGGCCATGTGTGGTTGTTATGCATGTGTGTGCTGCGGTGCCCTACAAATGTTTCTGGTGTGTGCGTGTATGTGTGCACATAGTTCTGCCATGTGTCTGGCCTATACAGGGGTATTATTGACAGCTCCAGACTGTACAGACCAGGTTTTACAGCTCA
This sequence comes from Protopterus annectens, assembly GCF_019279795.1. Lineage (NCBI taxonomy): Eukaryota > Metazoa > Chordata > Ceratodontiformes > Protopteridae > Protopterus > Protopterus annectens. The sequence goes on from NC_056726.1 coordinate 1,961,901,684, forward strand.
CGGTGACTGGCCACGGCCACGTGACCTGTGCCTGCCAGGGATTGCACGGGCACTACCGAGCAGAGGTGCAGATTGGGTACTGTCCGATGACACATGTCCACTGGAACTGTGTCCCCATTGGGACTGTCCAGGGCCATGTGCACATGGCCTGCTGTGTCCTGGTGTGGACAGCACAGCACCAGCTGCACTGCTGCTGCTACCGCCACTATGGGAACGGGCATGTGAGGTAGCTTGTTCACATAGACCTGCACCAGGTGACGTAGTTGGCCTATGTCCATGTGCCCTATGCCTCACTCCTACCGGATGTTCCAGCACAGACAGCTCACACTCGCAGATTGTCTTGCCATGGTCAAGGGTTCCAACCATGTCACCCAATCGTCTGTCCAAAACTTCAGCAATCTGCTGTTGAGCATTTGCCAATGCCTGGATGTTGTAATTTAAAGAACGGATAGCAACCCTCTGAAGCCTCTGCCCTTTTCTGTTCTGCCATTCAGCACATGCCTGTGCCGCCATAACAGCCTAAAACATGCGTCTGGTGACACCAACTGCTGCGCTCTGTCCTGCAGGGGCATTTCGGCCAGAGGTCTTCCTATGAGCAGCACTGGCCACATGCCTGTGTGGCCCATCTCCAGACATTTGCCTGGCACCATGGTGTGAATACACACCTTCTGTACCCACCACACTTTCCTATTCCAAGCTACCACACGCCAACTGTCCTTCTTCTATGGCCACTGGTGGTGGGGTATGTGTTGGCATGAGATCTGTGTGCGGGGATGAGGGAGATATAGGTGGAATGGCAACCAATGGCACAGATTCAGCCCCTGACAACCCTGCCTGTGCCTCAAGCATATGTTCATCATCACTGCCAGAGTCTGTGGGGACACTAACATCAGATGTATCGCAGGAGGGTAACGCACCTACATCAACTGTGAGGTCAAACAAAGACTCTACATTACAATACAGACACACACAGACACACACACATGCACACACACACAGACACACACAGACAGACAGACACACACACACACACAGACACACACACATAGACACACACAGACACACACCATGCATGTGATTTGACAGAAGGCATGCAACATGCATGTGATACAGCAGACGGCATGCAGCTCAGACAATAATAGTGGTTGTTATCATACATCCCTGGGTTGCACACAACAGCATGCATGTGTCATAGGAGAAGCCATGCATTTCACACAATCATGGTAGTAAGCATGCATCCCTGAGTTACACCATGTGGACCAGCACAGGTTAACAGTACATGTGGCTGATGTGTGGCATATGACCTTGACATTAACATGTAGTATGATATGTAATCTGCTGACATGTGCATTAACATGCATACACGTTTAACACAATGGTGTCCTGTCACATATACAGTGGGGTAATGGTGTCACATTGCAGTGTTGTCTGTCCACCCTACAGATAAAATGCACATTTAGCAGATGTGCATGACCATTGCAGGGTATTATGAGGCACCTATATTGCTATACAGTGTGAAGTACAGACACAGTGCCATTGCATGGAATCATGAGGTGTCTCTATTGTTATACAGTGTGAATTACAGACATAGTGCATAGCCATGACTGTGTGCATACACAATACATATATACTGTGGATTGTGACCCACGTTACTGAGGTGTATACACACTAAACTATGATGTGGAATGTGTGACACAGGTCACCGAAGGCCATACGGATGACACCCTTGCACATCTGCAAACATATTTTAGCTGCCTGGCAACCATGTCCACACATGGCAGACTTGTCAATACACCATGTCCCACATGACATTTGTGTACCACACACACAAGGTGCATGGCTGACAGTGATGTCCAACAGCAGCGAGGGAAATGTACTGTATATGTGGCCTGATGTGGCTGTCTGTGTATGTATGTGGATGATGTACAGGTGACTTCTGTCATGCTGTGACACAGTCATGATGTTCAACACATCTTATGTGGTTGAATGATGTTACACCTCCACAAGCTGTGCACAGGCCTGTAGGATGTCCAGTGTTCCACATCTGCAATATAACCATTCAACAAAGGCTATAGTTGGACCATGTGCAGCCAATGTACAACAGGGTGTACACACAAACACATCACATCTACTGTGTGTTGCTACAGGTCTCTGGCCATCCTCCATGGCCATGTGTGAACATGTGTTGGCCAAACAGTTGTGATGGCCATCTATCTCACATGTCTGTGTTGTCCCATATGACATACACCCATATATGTCATATACTCCACTGTCCACAGGGTTATTCAGAAAAAGGGTTGTATGTTTGGTATGTGGGGTAGGTTTTATGGGATAGTGAGACAATATTGCAGCCGGCCCACTACATGTCATGGACATGTCAGATGGCACATCACAATGTGTGCACTCATAGCAGGGGCATAATCCACAATGGTGAATCCTGTGGGCTGCCCATACTCCAGCTCACTGTATAGTAGTGTTTGTGTACCCCACATGTGTAGTTCTGATGTGTAGTACATGTTCCTACATTGAACAACACCTCCACCGTTATATGCACAGTTGTCTACACATCTAGCAATGACAGTTTCTGAGGTTTCATGTCAGTGTTTCACTTAGTTTGTAAGTATTGCACATGGGTAGCTATTGTGATGGATTGCAGATGGGACCTGTATAGTGTGACCGGACCATACAATATGTGTACATATGTTAACTGGCCACATGGTGAATAGATCTGTGCATTAACATGCCTGATACTTATAACTGTCTAACCTGCAAAGGCCTGCTGTCTTAGCAGAATGCCAGAGGTACCTATATAAGGGTGACACAGAAGTATAATCATTATCCACGCCTGTATGACAGCTACATGGTGCAATGTGCATGTTAACACATTCGCCAGTACAATAGGATATACTATGGAGTATGCACATGTGTGTATACACAGTAGCATACTATAGTATGCGGCATGTGTGTATACATGCCTTGCATATGATGTTACATTACATATTGTACAGTGACACATGTAACTATATGGGATATAATAGTTATATGTGCAGTAGTGACTTACCAGGCAACTCCAGGCTCGGTGGTTGAGAGACACCCACCTCCACAATGTCAGCTAAGGTTTGTGGATGCTGTTCTGCCGGTGTCCCCAGGTTGGCCAGTAGCTCCTTGGTACATGTGAGTGGGGGCTGGGTTGGTAGCCCACCACCTGTTGCACCTTGTTCCCTGGCAATTGCATTCGCATGCTGTTTCGCACATCCGATCAGGTCTTTGCAGTGTCTGTGCACCTGCTGGTATGTGTGGTTATGGCCACCCACATCATTAACCCTCCTGCAAAGTTCCTGCCACAGGTCATCCCGCTGCTGTGCATCCTGTGGCACATGGCTAAACAGGACATCATAGTTGTCTTGGAGGTAAGTTATAAGGGCCTTATCCTCCAAGCATGTATAGGCTGGGAGCCTTGCTCACAGCATACCTGGAAGACATAATGATGGAGACAGGTCACAGTATCTCAGAGATGCACAGAGATACAGCTGCACATACATGTGTATCACATTTATTACATATAAATAGTTGTCTTTGCAAATCTTCATGACACTGACACCACTGACATTTTTGTGTCACACACATGTGACACCCAATGGGGATTGGATATCATCACCATATATGTGTGCCACCTGATTACATTGCTCATACTCCATGTGGATGATGTCTTGATGTGGGCATATCTGTTTGCCTGTACTGGTGTTCTTATCTATCAGCACATGCCTGGATATGTCCAAATTAATGCTGTCGACCATGATGCTGTGTATATGTCACATATAAACACATACACTGCCATAACGGACATGACCTATGACACTGCAGACATGCATATGGAAGCCTTTACATGCATGTGTTTAGCCATATACATCTACACGGCACTGTACAGCTGTTCAACATACTGCCACATATTGCCTGTGTTGCACATGTGATACACATGGGACACTGGCTAGCCCGATGGTATTGGCAGGGATGGTTATTAACTATAGCATGTACAGCCAAGGCCATCTAGTAGTCTGTATGCCCTGGGCCATGTATGAGCCTAGGATGTAAGGTTACCTAGCTGTAGCTGACAGCTGTGTTTCTACCACCAGGTGAAGCAGTGCCACATAACTGATCCACACAGTTAATGATACATATACCAAGTGATCATCACACCATGTCTGACAGAGGTGAAATGTGCAGCTTTGCTGGACAGGGTTGCATAGTATGGCAGGAGTATGTAATGTGTATGACACAAGGATCTGTCCAGCATGTGGCGATCCTTGTTCTAGGAAGGTGGATGTCCATGATGTATGTATTTGAGATCAGGATATGTACGTGTAGCATGTCCAACATCACAGTGTTGAACATGTCTTTATGCAGGGTAGGCATCATGCTGCATAGTGGAGATGAGGATTGTGAAAGCTGGTGTCGGCCATCCAAACATGGCCAATACCCCTTAAAGGTGATATGTGATCCGATATCGGTTACTTGAGTGATGAGTATGGTTGTGCAATGATCTCTATGTTCATGGATGGCACCCTGTCATGGCTAGGGTTGCCTCTTATGACTACCTAATAGGCTTGGTGATGTCACTAGCTCAGGGAGGTAAACTGCACAGCAGCATCCCTTACACACAGTGTCCATTATGTTGACCGCTGCCTAGGTGGTAGTTCATGGGTACAGGGTTATTAACCTAGTGGTGACAATGCAATATGCAGCTGTCAAATTCTGCACATATGTCACACACCTCACCCACAAAGCCCCTTCTGTATGTTGTCCACAACACTGAGTCAGCTATTGCTCCTAGGTCATAGCCATTCACATACTTACATAGACAGATGCCTCCCATTTGTCTGTGTGGTATGGGCTACAATGAGGGGGAGTACAAGGAATTAACCCTGTTTTACTGTATCTGGCACTGGTGTGATATGCACATATTACTCAGACACCTTTTGTAATGTTGGTTCTGTCAACAGTCCACTGGCAGAACACTCCTGTGACATACAAATGTACATCTAGTATACTGAGTGTAAGTAGAAGACAGTATGGGTGATAATGTCCTATGACCTGTCATAGGTATGATATGCAGTGTGAAATCATCCATACTGTCATCTACATCTGTACTGCTAACAACATATATGTTGATTAAGGTTCATGGACTTTCAGACCAGACTCAGCAGGGTAGTAGTGCAGTGACTCCCATTATGAGTGGTGTCTCCACTTTGTGGGTTGTGATAACTGTTGGTGTGCACCATTCAGTGTTTTCACAGACTGACCTGAAGCTATGTTTTACATGATGTGTATGTGTAGAGCAAACTGTTTTGCCATATGTGTATGATACAACCAGGGATGTGGACAGGTCCCATGCAGCTTGAGTGCACCTTGTACCATCATAGTTATGGTTACAGTGGCTCTGTAGTGTACATGGATATATGACTGTGTACCTGTTGGGGGGGGGAGTGTGTTTATGTTATCCAACACCCTATCTGTATTGCTTATTCATGCTCAGCACTTGTTCAGAACATGTAAGCACTACATGAGCTACTAATTACTATAGCACTCAATCCTCCTCATTACCTACAGGTAAACACTGTTTGTACTTACATTTTCCACTTGCTTATAATAAAACAGCTCTTGTACACACTTTCCTCACTTATTTAGTGGGAAATAGTTAAATATTCAGGCATGACCAAGTGTCAATTCCCAGTGTTCTCGCCTGTCTATATGATGAATATGGGCATCATGAGGCAATATAGAAATTGTCTTGTGTAATACAGTCAATACTCCCCTCCTAACATCCAGTACTATAACCTGTGGAAGATGCACATATCTAGCCATACTGGAGGTAAAGCTCTCTCCAACCAAGACTGAACCTGACAATCATGTGGGGAAGTTAAACATTTGCACAACACCACACTCATCACATAGTCTCAGTAGATCTCCACCACCACAGGCCACACATAGTAAGACTACAACATTTGCGGAGCCTCTCAATACTACTCTGTCTAGGCAACAGAGGACTCCAAAGCAGAAATGCAGGCAGCCCCCATCCCCCAACACAACACCAAGTACTTATAGCCCACAGACTCAGTGTGCCCATCAACCACAGCCAATAGGGCAAAATAACGTACCCAACACACTAGTCATAGTTGACTCTATAGGCAGTCAAACTGATGTCCTACTCACCAGGCTACACAAGGAGATAGTTACTGTCAGCTGCCTGTCGGGTAACAGGATCCACAACATAACCTATGCACTCAGGTCACTCCTCAACAGGTGCAATATGACTGTGTCATTCTCCATGTTAGTGTGAATGCCCTGAGATGTACCTTCTTGAACTACATGTAAAGAGACATGGAATAGCTCTCCGATTTTGTAGCCCAGGCAGGTATTGCCCTAGCCCTGAGTAGAATTCTGCCATCATCCAGACTGATAACGCAGTACAAGGACAAAATTATTTACTTCAACAATTGGCTATGCTTCTGGTGTCATTCCAAGGGTATCCAGTATCTGTCTGCTTTGAATGACATGGTTGACAGAACACGATACTTTGGCACAGATGGCCTGCACCTGTCGGCCATGGGATTCCGGATAATGGCTAAGGCTCTTGCTGCTCCTATAGTGCCTGTTTTAGGCATGCTCCAAATAACATATTCACCACCATAACGGGAACAGGCAATGAAAGCCTGAGGGTAATGCTACTCAATGCTTGACGTCTTCATCTCAAACACACTCACCCAAGGCACTCCTTGTAATGGACCAATTCGATATCTGTGCAGTGACTGGGACCTGCTTCTAGGCTCCTGAGAGCACCCCTGCACTACCAGGCTATTACTCATACCACACCTTTCAGTCATGTAACCAGGACCGGAACACCCACAGCGGAGGTGTGTCCATATTTCCTAAGGATATCCACACCTCCAGGCTGGTTGATTAGCACAATGCATCAGAGGTTATCCAAGTGCAACTAACTCTGGCCATAACTGCTATACAAATTGTAGCTTGCTACAAATCCCCCACCATACCCCACGGTTAATGGTCCTCACTTCTTGGTGTACTGAAAAGTAGGGTTCAAACAGGCACAATAATGATGCGCGACTGACACTACCCCACCATTAACTGGGATACCTACTCATGTACTGACACATTAGGCCAACGCTTTCTGGGATTCATAACCTCCAATCGCTTGGATCAACCTATCCACACCACCACCAGGGCCAACAATTTCCTAGACCTGGTCATTACCAACATGTGTGACTGGTGTTCCACACCTGGGGTTATCTCCTCATTGGTCAGATCTGAATGTACGCTAATCACCCTTGTTAGCCACATCCCAGCACCACACCCTTTACAGAAAACACAGTACAATATTTCTACAAAGCCAGCTTCAGGCTTCTTTATGACAGCAGTAGTAAACGTCATGACACCCGTGCAGATGGACAATACAGTTACAACCGCTGAATCATACACAACTGCACTTAATTAGCACTTACACAACTGCATGGATCATGCTATCCCAAACAGAACCATGACGGTACCCACCAGAAATGGAGACCACTCTGGTGGTCCACTGCCATGGATATAATGTACAACAGAAGGGGGAGACTGTTGCAAAGTAGAGTACAATCCCATGAGTGGAGGAGCTCCCTGGTCAGCCTCAGTAAGAATCTGAGATCCCTTATCACATCCTCCAAAGCTAGCTAAGTAAACATAACTGTGACTAATTCCACAGACTACAACAAAGTGTTCTAGAGGTATGTCACTACTCTCAATGGTGATACCCACATCTGCTCTGACATACAGCAGTAAGGCACGAACATTACAGAAACGACTGATATTGGCAACATCCTGGCAGATAGGTTCAGTGCTAACTTTACACCCCTCTCACACCCTAAAGGGCCCATATCTATACAGGAATGATGCAGAGTCCCTGCGATCACAACTATGCAGTTCAAAGCTGCACTCTCTAAAGCCAGAAACACAGCATCCATGTGACCATACAACATCCCAGGCTGCGATTTCCACGAAATTCAGAATGAAATGGCTCCCCACTTGGGCACCATATTCACTAATAGCCTTGCATCAGGCATTGTGGCTCCTGAATAGCGCACATCAACAGTTATCACACTCCAAAAAGGTGGCACCACAATGGACCAGGGGAACTATTACCTTATATGCCTGACTTGACTGTTCTGCAAGGATATAGAGCACATCATCATGGATCTCATTCACAGAGACATTGGTGGCCTCCAAACCTTTGATCCCACCCAGTTTGGATTTGTTAGGGCCAGACCATGCCTCCTAAACCTGGTGGAGTCCTTTGAGACAGTTACCAAGGCAGTAGATGAGGGCAAGGAGGTCCACATAGCCTACCTTGACCTCTCAAAGGCTTTCAACACCATTCTCCATTCTGGTATTGTCAACATACACATCCACCTACACATTAACCCCTACGTCACGAGATGTTATGCAAAGTGGCTCATGGACAGAACCCACACAGTGAGGGTAGCATACCCTAGGTCCTACTGTAAATCAGTTACAATTGGTGTCCCCCAGGGCTCGGTCTTAGGGCCCCTCATGTTCGGTATATGCTTCTCTGAGGTACAGGCTAGCACAGGAGGACTTACCCTGAAAAGGTTTGCAGACGACTGCAAACTAGAGACCATGATTGATTCCCCAGCTGATACAGACACCCTCCATAAGGGTGTCACTGGGATGGATACCTGGTGTCAATAACATGGCCTCAAGCTGCATGCCACAAGGTGCATAGACATCCCCTTTGGATTACACCAATCACCCGCAGGCTATCGCATAGGTGATAGTCCCCTACATACATAAGACATAATAAGGGATCTTAGAACCCAAGTAGATAGCATTCACTCCTTTGATAACCATATTGCCAAGGTGGTGTAGATATCCTTCTACATGCCCCCCCAATCTCTAATGTTTTTTTTAGCCAGAACAAAGGCAGCCATTGTTCCTCTCTACTCATGACTTATGAAACACATTAAAGGGTACAACACCCCATTTGGGATGTACCTTTCGAGACAATAGCAATGGCTTGAAATACCACAACATTACCACACCAACAAGAATACTGACCTCCGAAGGATGGCGTATGCAGCCCAACTACAGAAACCCCAACTGTACTCATTTGCATACCGCATACTTAGAGGTGATCTCTGCTGAACATACAAGGCCCATGTCCAAAACAGTATTGATGGATATGCTCCACATAAGCAAAAGCCCCTGAGAGCCACATGCTCTGGGATATGTATCTAAATGCAACAATGACTAGGACATGCTGGAGGGATACATTCCTGACCCGGACAGTCACCATGCTTTGGAACATGATTCCTATGTACATCAAGCATGGACCCTCACTAGCACTCTTCAAGAGATACCTCGATGGGTGGATGGGAGACAGAGATGTACACCAGGGATCACTGCAGTGGCTCTGCTGTACAGAGGCACAGGAAACTAATGGTTCTGCTGTTCACAGGCACAGGACACTAACCTAGGGAGGTGCCACAAGTCAAAACACTGTAGCTAGGCTTACGAATGGCCTTGGCCAGACAGCATAGTACCTAACTATGAACCTATGAGCTATTAGATGTCCTTTGTGCATGGATAATTGACTAGCTCTTCCATTTTAATTAACTATCATGCTGATACACTGTCTGGTGACTACAAGTCATATGTATCCTGTTATTGTGTATTGTACATGCCCATAGACATACCTGATGTTTGCATAACATAACAGCAATGCTATGTAAAATGTTAGACATATCTACCTACAATACTGTACATTTCACATTTTTGCCACAATATCCCACAATGCAAATCATAATTGCACAGCAGGACCACCTTAGACATGTTATTCTCAGTTATACACCCATACATATGCCTACTGTTACAGTATATCAACATATACTATCCCCTGTTATGGCACGTACTTGTTGCACCAACCCTGCCACTGACAGTGGCTGGAGTGGAATTGTTGTGTTCAAAGTCCTTATATAGCATCCCTTGTGGTGTATGAGGTGTTTACCTTGCGGCCTACAGCAGTACACACAATTTCTACGAGTGTTACTATGCTCAACAATATATCACTACATAATACCTTTTCCCACTATATGCATTGCGTACACTTTAATTATTACAGAACAGGTACTACATACGCTGACATACTGAGTGTTCTACATACCTTATTTGTATCCCGAGTTGATGGTAATATAAATCCTGTTCGTTTTGTGTTGCAATCCTCATTGTAACATTTTTCTGGTATGTACATACTGTTTGAATGTATGACAAGCCATCCTTTTATACTTAGATATCAGTAACGTGGTATCCTGCCACCAATTTATGTTCTGGAGTAGATGATTACATGCATATCAGCTGTGCAGTTACTCCATTAGCCAATGAAATGGCAACAGTGGGGTATAATTGAATACTCCACTTGGGCATTGTCCCTTTGCCCTACCTTCGAAGAAGAATGCCTGGATGTGTTGTTTGTGATGAATTGCAACAGCTATATGGAGACACACAGAGATATATTAACTTCATGGCCCCCGTGGATTGTGTGTAATGGCTAGAGGATGTAGTTCTACATGTGAGTCTAGCTGTTATATCAGCTGTCTGACATGGGATTATTGCAACTAAACCCTGTAACATCGGCGTCTGTTCCATTGTACAACAGCAACGATTTCACATAGGGCCATTATAGTGTGTCTCTGACAAGGTATGTTAAAGCTTCTGCAGATGTCATAGAGTGAGTGGATGTTTGTGATGTTATTACAGTCTGTATTGCAATTGTTTCTGGTGTGGGGGAGATGTAGGTAGGTGTACATAGCAGATGCAGGTGTGTAGGAACTGCATTTATACATATTCGATATGTGTGTGAGGGCTCCTTCCCTATTTGAAGACCTATCCTTTAGTAGACTAATACTATGGTAATTGCAGGCTGATTCATTAAGCCATTGTTAAATGGTTCCTGTATAGCATGCAGGTGATGTTGGTCTTTCAATCCCTTCGGAAATACATCAGTATGTAATGAAATGTTGCTACATGAAAGCTGTCTCGTGTATTTCTGTCACAGATATTTGCACTCATTGGAGTTGTGTTGGTGACTGAACCTCTTTGGCTTGGGTTGCCACCTTTTCAAATGGCCATAGTGAGACATTTGCAGGACACACATCAGATTTTAGAGGCCGACACATACCCACAGTCAGTACAAAGTATAGAACTTTACATATATGCCTATATAAAAGCTTATATTCTTGTAGCGGTTTACTTGCTTATCCTGTTTCTTGTACATGTAGGTATTTTAGATACAGATGACTATTTTATGCAACAATTACATTAAATATGGAACATGCCAAATGTCTCGAGATTGTAGGACATTAGTATTTGTACTCATTTTGGTCAGGACACTACCAAGACATAGAGGGACTGCCCTCAAGGTGGGACAGGTGGTAACCCTATCTTTGGCTCATGTCCATAGCACATATTTGTAATAGTGTATAGACATATATACTCTCCATATCCTTTGTTCATAACGTTTGGTCATGGTGGAATGTGTGATTGCTATGGTCCATGTTATGCACATATTTGAAGACTTCAACCACTGTATATGGCATACCCACAGATTCAGGAACGCACACACTTCCAATGACCACATTACCGTTCCCAGGCTCCCAAACCCCACAATACCAAACACTCAAACTCATGACAGTCAAACTCCCGGAACTAACACAAATACAGAACACACATGCACACACAGACACACTGCTACCCATCACATCCAAACAAACTATCCTATACTACGTATGGCCAGGTGGCCATGCCCCCATACACCCACCATGTGGGTGGCTGTGCCCCCCACACCACACCTACTTTAATAATCTACCTCTGAGATAGCACAAACAGACACATGAAGCAAACCCGCACACACACATTACAGTCCCCTGGAAACACACACCAAAGTCAGAACACACACTTACATACACTACAGCAATCAGAAACACACTTACACACAGTACCTACCTGAACCACAGCACCAGAAGCACTAACTAAATGACCTTTAACATTGTGATAATAGTACTCACGGTTCTGGTGTTCCAGTACTGTGGTCTTTCGGTCTTTAAGCCTCATTATTACGCACGCCTGTATGTAAAGCATTTGGTATTTGGTAGTATCCTATTTATATGTACCTCCATGGTTGTGTAGATGTTGTTAACCTATCTATATATTTGCATATATATGTATATCCATATATATCGACATATATCTCTCTATCACCCTTTCTCTCTCTATATTATATATATATATATATATATATATATATATATATATATATATATATAGAGAGAGAGAGAGAGAATACACCTTTCATTGGGTACATGGCAGTGTATACTATTTCCCAAACTCCGCCCTTTTGTGTTTTAACCTGTCACAATACACACCTGCTGTTGGTACATCTCAGGTAGCTTAGTGGTAGGTTATTGCGAAGATTGTGTACTTGGTTATGTGTTCTACTCCTGGCAGTGGTCATTTTACCTCTCAGAGCAGGCACTATTAGTACAAGGGTAAATAATGCACATTTCAGCGGTTCTGGGCACCCTTGCCCGTGATCTGCGCGATATTCAGCAAAGGTTAGACCTGTGTTGCGCATATCCATGTAGTTATGTTTAACCGCCACTTACCAGCACTTACTGGCGCAAAAACCCGCTAACATGTGCTTAAACGTGCTCTAATGACCTGCTTCCAACATCCATTATTTGTGACATCAGAATTATGTAACAGCCGGGGGGGGCGTGGCCAAGGATGAACACAGGATAGCAGCAGATTTCTTCAGCTCCACCAATTTCATTACACTGACAGGAATT
>NC_056726.1:1961919594-1962122094 GCF_019279795.1 Protopterus annectens
AATTAATGTATATTGGATACCTGGAATTGGTATTAATACAGTGAAACATCATATTGATAAGATCATATCATTCTCTATAGGGATATTATTTTAGCTGGTGATTTTAATTGTATACTACATGAAAGTGATACTACCACTATAAGGAAAAGAAGAATTACATCTAATGCAAAACATTTAAATGATTTTGCTAATTCTTATCATTTGAATGATATTAATAATCAGATAGATTCAAAATCATTACCATACACCTTTTTTTCTAACAGATACAAAACTTATTCAAAAATAGATAGGGTCTTTATTTCTAACCAGATGGTAACAGATTTAATTAATTCCAAAATCATTTCATGTCCTATATCTGATCATAACTCAATTGTTTTTGAATTCATGATAAAAAAAATACTCATAATGTTCAGATCAAAAGGATACCAGCATACTTAACTCAGCTAAAAGACTATAAAGAATATATACTTTCAGAAGTACAACATTTTCTAGACATAAATAATACTCCTGAAGTCTCCATTGTCTATGTTTGGGATGCCTTAAAATCATATCTATATGGACAAAGTATCAGATGGTATAATAACAAAAGGAAATCTTGGGATAAGGAATTGTTAGATATTCAAAGTAAATTAGACTCTTATAAACATAATAATAAAGAAAATATTATGGACAAGAAAGTTATTGAAGAAATAAACAAACTAAATGAGAAATACAAAGAAATTTTAACTCATAAAGTTAAAATAACTTTAGAGAATATAAGTTTTGTCTTATTCAATAAGCCCCAAATACTTACATAGACTTAAAAATAAAACAAAAGATTGAATAAACAAAACCATATCAAAGAAATATTTTCTCTAAGGAAAAGAAGAATGTTTCTAGTATACCAGAAATACTGGATGAATTTAGAAATCACTTTCACAAGATTAACCATAACAACATTAACATGGAACCTAAAGATAAAATAAAGGAGTTTATAACCACAAACATGAATAAAAAGCTTAATAAACAACAGATTAAACTATTGGACAAGAGTATTTCATATACAGAAGTTATTACACAAATAAATAAGCTTAAATCAAACAAAGCACCGGGTAATGATGGTATTATACCAGAGATATATAAAATCCTTTCTAAAACTACATATTCATTAATACATAAGGTTTTATTTTGGCCCAAACTGAGTTAATAACCCCCATCTTGGCAATATACATTTATTTCACCAATTTTAAAACCTAATAAAGATCCAACTAGATGTTCTTCATATCGACCCATCTCATTACTTAATGTTGATTATAAAATGTTTATGAGTATTTTTGCTGATAGATTGAAGACAATCATCCCCGCATTATAGATATAGATCAGACGGGCTTCATTGTAAATAGAAATACTTTTGATAATATAAGAAGAACTTTAACATTAATTGATTTTGCAAATAGGAAAAGAAAGATTTAACACTTATTAGTCTTGATATAGGTTCAGCATTTGATTCAGTAAGTTGGGACTATCTGTTTACCTTACTGAAATGCACAAACTTCTCTGATGCATTTGTAAATTTAATTGAGCATTTATACAAAGGAACGCTGGCTTATATTAAGGTAGGAACATATGTTTCACAAAAATACCCATTCTTAAAGGTACAAAGCAAGGATGTCCACTTTCTCCACTATTATTCACTTTAGTAATGGAGCCTTGGGCTAATTTGATTAGAAAAAGTACTGACATAGAGGATTTTGAAATAGACGAAAATACAACATCAAAAATTCAACTTTTTGCAGATGATGTTCTAATTACATCAGCAGGATCTAATTCTTCTATGCAGTCTTTATTTGATAAAATGATGAATTTTAAAAGTATTTCTGGTTTAATATTCAGTGAAGAAAAAAATAAAATACTACCTATATATATATATATATACACGAAAAAATATTCTCATTAGTGATTTTACTAAATATGTACCCAATTCAGGTCAGATAACTTATTTAGGTATAATACTATCTAAAGATATTAAATCTATTATATATAATAACTATAATACCTGTTTTCTTAATATACAAAATCTTTTAATACCTGGAATAATATGTTTTTACTATGGAGGAGAGACTTACAATTATTAAAATGATAATATTCCCCAAGATTTTATACTTAATACAATCAATAATACTTTCACCTACAAAAATAATTATCAAGAAACTGAATACACTCATGTTAAATTTCTTATGGGCACCTAATAGACCTAGGATTGCATTAAAGAAACATACTAATAGCTGGTCTCAAGGGGTATTTCTTTTCCAGACTTTAATTTATATATTATCTCTTCTATTATAAAAGTTATTACTTTATTAATAGATCAGTCATATATTGCAAAATGGAAAGATTATTGGGAGCTAATTAGTATGCACTTCATGAAAATCTCCTTAACACATAAAAATATGATTGTAAATAACTCCATGTTGTGGTTGCTAAAGGAATTTTGTACTTCACCTATTACACCTAAACATATGGTTTGTTACCCATTAAATATTATTATTAGTTATCGTAACTTTATATTCATGCACCCTAAGTATAGGGAATGGAATTTTATTGTATTCCCTATAATGTATACTCAGGGTATGCTTATGTCATCTACTTCTGAAGGAGCTCATTTAGCTATAGATAATGATCTAAAGTACTGGTATCAGCTGATATCTGATAATAAAGTTAAAATCTAGATTTCTTAAAACAAGAATTTGATCTAAGAGAAACTTGCTGGTTAGAGGTTCAGATCTTTAGACAACATCTCATTGATAGAATAGATCTAATGTCTATAACAGTTAAATAATCTATTCCAACACTGATTGATTACTTGATATTAAATTTACAACATAAAGTTTCTGATAAAGGTAAACTTTCATATATACATAAAATTACCAGACAAGAAACTTTTTACAGTGTAGATTCATACTGGAATTATTTCACCTCTATTAATGGGGACCCACCAACTCAACAAGATAAACAATATATATTGGAATCTGCTTATAGAACTACATCTTCCATTGTCTGGAGACTTTATACATGGAAATTTTTACATAGATCTTTTTATACACCTTTGATGATGAATAAAATAAATAATAAAGATAATCTATGTAAGAGATGTAATGCATAAATTAATGCTGACTGGGCTCATATGTTTTATGACTGTATGAAGTTGAAAGAATACTGGAAGTCAATTAATGAATTTTTGCAGGCTCTTTTTACAGATAATTTCATTATTTCTAAGTCTCATATTATTCAACACACCTGTACCTCAATGTGTTAAAAAGATTAAGCTTCCCTTGTTATGGTCTATCCTAGCAGTGGCCAGGAAAATAATAACTAGAAATTGGATTTCAGATACACGTCCTTCATTCAATGAATTTAAAAATGTTATGAATATAATGTGCCATATGGAAATAAGCACAATTAGAATGAGAACAACTAGAAAAACATCATATTATATTGTATGGGATAATTTACAAAATTTGTTAAAAAAATTCTAATTTCAATAGCACAGTATTTTAGTTTAATTAATTGATCTGATTGTAGTGGATGTCTTTGTAAATACTTTAGTTGTTTTGTTGAATATTATAATAATACCTATTTTTAATTACTTGTATAAAATTGTTATGATATTTCTCTTATATGTTAAAACAATAAACCTGTTTTGAAAAAAAAAAAGAATTATGTAACAGCCCTTGCAGGTCGTGGAACCGGGACCATGAATGACACAGTCAGTGGCTTTACCACTGAGGCATCTGGGATATGTACAAGTGTTATGGTGTTTAGTATGTAGAGTGTACTATGGCTGTTCCTCCATACTGCAAACAAATGTGTAACTCATTTGGTGTACATATGGATGATACCTGTTAATGGTATGTCCAAGTGATGCTTAATGGATATGCTCCAGCTATGGGAATCCATGCCACAGTGAGCCACACACTGTAATGTGCTACACCTTGCCACAACCATAACTGGAGAATGCTGGGGTGACAGATACCTGTCATGGGTACTCCCCATGCTTTGGAACTACATCCCTGATTACATTATATGGAGCCCCTCAGTAACACACCAGGGAATCCTTGCAGAGTGGGTGGGGAACAGTGGTTACACCCCAGGGATCCTGCAATTGGCTCTGCTCCACAGAGGGACAGTTAGTTAATCAATGGGGTGGTGACAGCAGACACATTTTGGCTAGGCTTATGAATGGCCTCTGACAATTAGGCATGTATCTACCGATGTACCTAGGAACCTAAACATACAGTATCAACACATGCTGTTAGCTTAACTTACTGTTCAGGTATTGACTTACCTTGTGCCAATAGCAGTTGTGTGTGCAATAGTTGAGAGCTGCCTATGTAGGATGCACACAGTAGACCACCTATACATGACAATTTACAGGTGGTCGTGTGTGTGTGCCATCCCTTTTACTGTGTGTGCAGGTGGAGAAGTGTGTCAGTCCATAGGGGCCTACACTGTCAGTGTATGTGCTATATGTTCCCTCTTTGCCAAGGCATGGGCATACTGGGCATGCCTCCGTCTGCCTACTGGGGCTGGCACAGGGTGCTCATGGTCTGAATACCTCTGTGCCTGTGGTGCCCTTGGCAATTACAGTGGGCTGTGAGGGCTTTCACCATTATGTCCCTGCTGCAGCTGTTTCTGCAGGATCATATTATGTAGCATGGCACATACTATGAAGATGTGGGCACACATGCCTGGAGAGTACTGCAAGGCTCCTCCAGATATGTCCAAGCAATGGAACAGTAATTTCAGCATCTCAAACATATGCTCTATGATGATTCTGGTTTGTGTGTGTGCCTCATTATGGCGTTCTTGCATGGGTGTGTGTGCATTTCTGATGGGAGTCATCATCCACGGCTCCAGTGCATAGCCAGCGTCCCCCACAATGTGGCCATATGGGATGCCCCCACTGACAAATACCTGGTACAGCTATGAGGCATGCCAGATGTGGGAGTCGTGGTAGCTTCCAGAGCTGCCCGCACACACATCCATGATAATGCCCTGGGCATTGCACACGACCTGGCAGTTGGAGTGGTATCCCTTGTGGTTTATGTAGCACCTACCATGCTCACTGGGTGGTGACTTGATGTGTATGTGCATGCAGTCTATTGCACCCAGTACCTCTGGGTAGTCTGCCACATGGTGGAAGAGGTGCATATTGCTGGCCAACTCCTCCTGAGTTCAGGGGAAGTATATATGCTCATTGGCATGTGATAACATGGCATCCAGGAACTGGTGAAGTACCCTGGATACTGATGCCTGTGAGATCCCCATGATATCTCCAGTTGGCTTTTGAAAGGTACCTGTGGCTAGTATTCTCAAGCTTACACATACCTTCGTGTCCACTGGGATGGGTTCCCCTCTTATTTCTGGCTCTGAGGCATGACCGGCACAGCTCAATGATTTGCTGTATGATGTCACTGTCCACCCTGTAATGCTCTACTTTCTCCAGATCATCGAGCCCCTGGTAGATTACCCTTGGTCTGAACACTCTTCCTCCAGTGCCTGAGGTGATTGTCAGCATCATCCTCCACACCACCTTCAGTCTCCAACACATGCTGATGAATCAAAGCTATGGCAGCTCCCAACATGTACATTGTAAAAGTTCACCATCTGTTTACACCGATGGTGCAGTGTTTGGGAATACACGAGTGTGTGTGAGGTCCCTTCACACTTTATACTATTGTGCTTTGGAAGCTGATGATGTCATAGGGTGTGTATGTACAATCTGAGCTGCAGGGTATCTTACTTATGTGTTTTCCTGCAGGTACTGCTATTGTGGGGCCTTTGGTGTTGAATTACACTTGGCTGCCGTGGATCATCTCTTGCCCTTGCCTTCATTTTTCAAACTGATTCCCCTCCCATTGTCAGGCATGCATCCAGCAGCCTGCTTGCTTGTTTTGTACTTTCCCAACCCAGGATTGTGTTGAGAAATGTGTTCTATAGCCGATCTACTGCAGGTTTGCTTTGCTCTTTTTTCTTTGCAATGCAGCACCTCCCCTTCCCTGTTCTGCAGGTTGCTGCTAGCAGCCTTGTTAGCTACCATCAATGGCCCACTGTGAATTAATAGGTGTTAATTACTCAGTTGTACTCCAATTACCTTGCTGCGACATTTCCTTATTGTCTTCCCGTAACCTTCCTGTTTCAGCTGTGGTGCGCACCGCGCACAGCCATTTACAGGGTTTCGAGCTTGTTGTCATCCACGTACACATGCACTTTTGGTCACCTTGTGTGCTCTCAGCTAAGCAAAGCTATGGCTACATCCACACCCCTGTCCTGCGGCTTTGCTGAGCAACAGGCAACCCGGATTAGCAATGCTCCAATGTGCTTACAGCTATGGTGGCACACCCCTCTCCTGATGTCATGTATACCTTCAGGCCACTCCTGGGTGTTATACTGCTATGCCGTATGGTACAGCCTTATGCTGGCAAGGCACTTGTGATTCAGTATTACTTGCCTCATTTGCATGGCATTGACTACTAATTCATAGTTACTGCACCAAACACTGTCACAGACCTTTAGCAACCCATGCACCTTGGTTGTGGTGTAGCATGCATACCATTGACTATTATGGCAAAATCATGATTTGTTTTACATTGCTTTTTTATGACATCTATATATATTTTCCTTGTGTTCCCGTTTGCGCACACATGCACTGCGGTTGTACTTTGCGTTAGTGTGGCCATGACATTAAATGTTATTTTTTATGTGTTGTGCATGTTTTTTATGCCACTGGCTGTATATTTAGCCACTGGCATATGTTAACTTTGTAATACGTAAGTTTGGTCCGCTTTCTTGGCTCCTATGTTCTGTTTGAAAAAATGTAAACCATTTTTTGGTTTACATTTCTGTATGCTTACGCTACGCCTGTACCACTTCATAAATCGCTATGTACCTTCATTTGCATGCTGCACTACTGCACATGGGGTGATTAGCATACATGTGCCAAGAGCTGCGCAGCTCTGGCGTATGCTGGTAGTGCATGTGGAATCGGATTGTACCTGAATCGCTCGGCGGCCACATTTGGTGTTAGAATGCCTACCCTATACCTGTGCCTCGTGCAAGCTTCATGAATCCCGGGGAGTATGTATTCAATAACCTTCTTATCACATTCTCTGTGCTTTCTAGTCACTCAGAAAGATTACAGTAAGTGTAAATGTAGTTTATACTTTGTGGCAACCTTTATGAATCCCTGTCAATACTTAAAGCTGCAAGAATATCAGTAGGAAAACTAAAATTAGTAGTCTGTCATTCAGATCAGTGTACACTTAGTGTAGGCTTTATTGAATCTGGCCCAGTGTTTAAAATGGGTTCCTATTACATGATCGAAGTTTTGAAACTTCAAACACGGCAATATCAAACTTGTCTGTTCGAAGTTTCAAAACTTTGAACACGGAAAAAAAAAAAAAAACAACAAGCAGGGGGGCAAGCCACCTGCACCCCCCACACCCCCCACTCTTTAAATATACCAA
The DNA here is from genome assembly GCF_019279795.1 of Protopterus annectens. Lineage (NCBI taxonomy): Eukaryota > Metazoa > Chordata > Ceratodontiformes > Protopteridae > Protopterus > Protopterus annectens. Next base: position 1,961,927,100 of record NC_056726.1, read on the forward strand.
CTCCAAGATTGCACTACAGTGCAGTAAAGGGAAATATTACCTTTCTGCACTATAGTGCGGTCTCTGAGTTGGTATATTTAAAGAGTGGGGGGTGCAGGGGGGCTTGCCCCCCTGCTTGTAACAGTTAGTTTACTGTTGCAAGTTTTATTTTATTTTTTTCCGTGTTTGAACTTCTGCAAGTTCGACTATATGGTTTCACCATATAGGGTTTGAACTTGTTAAAGTTCGATTACGTAATAGAAACCTTATTTAAAAGCCATCCTTGATTTTGTGTCTTTATCCCAGCATTACTTTTGTCTGTCCATAATTCTTGCACTTAGAGGTTGAAATGCATGCAGCAAACATTTGAAAAGTCCCCTGCAATTTTAACTATTCCTACTAGTTCTGTATTACCAAATGCTGATATTTAAAACAAATAGCTCAAATGAGTGAACAGAGGCTCTTATGAGTGTCAGTAATAAACAATGTGGTTCTGCATGGGACTCGGTAACTAACTATGTAGTTCTGCATTCGTGGACCAGATTATACTCAGAAACTTTGCTATGCTTTAGCAGGTACTTTACTTGATGCCTAATGTGATAAAAAAGTAAATCCTGGGAAACTGGAATTACTATTTAACTGTAGACTCCAAACAAGGTTTGTGCCTCATGAATGGAGAAAGGCAACAATCATCCCTGTGCACAAAGGTGGGCCACCTACAGACCCTGGAAACTACAGACTTATAAGTCTCACTAGTCTTATATGTAAAGCCATGGAAAGAATTATCACTGAGATGATCAATAGAGATATAGTAAATCTCCAGACATTGGACCCAACCCAGTTTGGTTTCATCAAGGGTAGATCATGCCTACTCAACCTGGTGGACTTCTTCAAGAAGGTCACCAAAGCAATGGATGAGGGCAAAGTCGTTCATACTGCCTGTCTTGACCTGGCCATGGCATTTGACACAATACTCCACTCGTGTATTATTAGCAAACTCAAGAGGTTAGGTACAAACCCATATGTCACCCGGTAGATAGACAACTGGCTCACAGACAAGACCCAGGAAGTTAGAATTGGGGAGTCTACCTCTACAAAGATGCCAGTCACAAGTGGAGTCCCTCAGGGATCAGTCCTTGGACCACTCCTTTTTGGCATTTACTTCTCAGAAGTCAAGGCCAATGTCAGTGGTCTCTGGCTGACTATATTTGCAGATGATTGCAAATTAGGAGCTGTCATTGAATCTCACACTGACGTAAATGTTCTCCAGGAGGGGCTGACACAGACAAGCAACTGGTGTCAGAGCCATGGACTAAAACTAAATGCCAAGAAATGCATTACAGTATCATTTGGGAAGTCATCCACCCTTGGTAACGATCATATTGACAACACACCCCTTAGAGATGATCCAGTAGTTAGGGACTTAGGAACATACATAGATAGTAATCTAGCCTTTGATCAGTACGTGTCTACAGTGGTGAGAAAATCATTATATGTTGCGCAACTTATAAACAAAGGTATGGCTTCTAAGTTCAAGGAAGTCATTGCTCCATTGTATTCTGTATTTATCAGCCCTATCATTGAGTACAGTGGCCCCTTTGGTATGTACCTAAACAGGCATATCCAACAACTAGAATGTACACAGAGGTTCCTCACTAAAAGAATACAGGGTGTAAGTAATCTGTTCTCTGTAGACTGCCTCAAGGCCCTATCCCTGTATTCTGTCTCCTACAGGCTTTTGAGGGGAGATCTATGCCTGGCATACAGGACATTGTCAGACCCCACTCTGATGGACCTCCTGCATATCCACAAAACAAACAGCACCAGAATTACCTGTTCTAAAGACTTAAACCTTGCCTGTGATACAAATAGGACCTTCTGGAGAGATAGGTATGTATCTCAGAGACTACACCATCTATGGAAAAGGCTCCCCATCCATGTGAAGCAGAGTTCCTTCCTAAGTCAATTCAAGTCCAACTTGGACAATTAGATGGGAAACTAGAAATTCATCAACAAGTAAATAAAAAACTGGACCAGGTTCCTTCTTCGCTGGTAGACTAGATTTATTTTGCTTAAAGCGCGATCGATTACAGTACACTTTTCGTCGGATAAAGATGACCGACTTCTTCAGAAGCTTAAAAACAGTGCACACATAAAACACAGTGTTTAAATACTATCACAAGCTGTCCTATCCAGGGCATTTAGTAAATTGAGTAAATCCACCTGGTAGTGATTGTGTTACCGTGGTAACACAGTTGGTTAAATCACAACGTCCGTTGTTTATACAGAGCGGATACGAACAAAGTAGAAATCACCCAAATAGAACTATTATAGTTCTTTGGTTGCCCAAGCCATAATATCTTCACATAAAACCCAATTTCTTAGTTATAAAATTCAATAAGGTTCTTTACTTTTCAAAATCCTAAATGTGGTTCAAAGTATCCACATAATAAAAACAACAATACAAGAAAAGGTTCTTTTACTGCTTGTAACGCTAACAGTCCTAAAGTCAGTGTAACCCCTGGCATAAAACCCTAGCCCTAGTTTAGGAATTCCTAACAGTCATAGCTAAGGATAACACACCCCCTTCATTTCCACAGCACCATGAATAATCCCATGGACTGTGAAATAAAAATTACCAAATTAATATTTAATTGAAAGTTGTTTTAAATTAAAATAATATTCATAAAAAAATTATTAAAATATTCATAAAAAATGTCATTTATGTAGAGACAGATAAACAGTCAATGAATAAAAAATATGTAAGTGTAAGGTATAGGTGGATGTAGAATAAATAATCACAACAAACATCACCACTTACAAACTACATGTTACATATAATACGCTACATGTATAAAGAGTAGTTTCGAAAATACGTTACAAAATGTATATGAATTGTAACCTAACCACTGGACCTAACCATCCATTGGTGTTAAAATTTTTTTTTTTTTGGTGTAAAAAAATGTTAAAAAATTAAATGTACAATTCATATACATTTTGTAACGTATTTTCGAAACTACTCTTTATACATGTAGCGTATTATATGTAACATGTAGTTTGTAGCTTTTAAGCTTCTGAAGAAGTCGGTCATCTTTATCCGACGAAAAGTGTACTGTAATTGATCGCGCTTTAAGCAAAATAAACTTAGTCTACCAGCGAAGAAGGAACCTGGTCCAGTTTTTTATAAACTAGAAATTCATCCCTGGTTTGGCACCTATGTCTCTAATGCAAACAGGTAACCTGTGAATGGTTCATCTTCCATGCCCATACTTACACTTATCAAAGATAATCAGAACTTGTCAGAGATTTGAGATGTATGGCTAGGCTTAAAAAGGCCCTTGCAGTTGTTAGCCAAGTAAACACCTATGAACAGTTGAAAACCCTAGTTCTAAATATTTATTTGTCATACAGGAAACTGTTCTGATATTGCATACATAAACAAGCACACACATAAAAAAAGCACAATATAACTGATACTTCTGAGCTCTAGAGAACTTATATTTCAGTGTGTTTATTGCCACTGGGAAGGGATGAGAAAGAAACAAGTTTTAACAAGATCACAACCATGACAGAAGTGTTTCAAGACACTTAGCAAAACTAGAGCTCTGCAACAAATATAATTTTTCATATATGCAAGAAATCTGGTGTACCTCTCCAAAGATTGCTGAATTTATAATTTGTTAAACATATTTGGATTAGTTACAGAATAGTTATTTAATACTTTGCTATTGTTTGAGTTAATTGACGATTACAAAAACATGGAGTTTGCAGTCTCTGCTCCTTAGAATAGCAAAACATAAGAGATGTAATTATGCCTGAAAATTACTAACAGGGTTTCATGTAAATGTTTACACATACTCTTAGTTTCACCAAGGAGACTGATGGTGCTGAATGTAAGGGAACGAATTAAACTCCTTTTGGTTTCATTAACATTAATAAAATTAAACTATGGTTGCTGCTCATAAACTAATGTGTTCAATGCAGCAGGGCTAGCAAAGCCATTTGTGATTTATTAAGAACTGTACACAGTGACATAAGACCTTGAACAGAATCCTTCCCACTGTGTACATAGTACCCCATCCATACACCATAGATGCATATTGTTCCTCCATGGGACTGTATGTGTTTCACAAGCAGAAAACCACCTGCATATGCCTTAGTTCCAGTATACTAAATTTTGGGGATTCACCTGTATACAAACAGATGATGTGTTGCATTTTAGTGTCATTGATTCCCCCTTCCCTGATGAAATGCTTTTCAGTATACAGATGTGAGCAGCGTATGAATGCTACTTTAAAAAGTAAAATTTTATTGCATGGTAGGGAAACCATAGCAGGATGGAACTCCCCTTACACAGGCAGTGCTGCTCAACAGCCACACTTTACACCACCTGCCTGCAATGATGCTGCCAAGCTCCCATCAGTAGGAAGTCACATGGCACTTGATGCTTTAAATATCATATTATGATAATGTCCCTAGCTCCACTGAATAAATGGTAATTTTTTATGAAGTGCATAGATGAGGAAGCAAAAGAGGTTCAAAGAATGGGGACCAGCACATGAGAGCTTTACAGTGATGGTTTTTGATACTGGCATGGCTGAAGAAAGAGACATGGAAAACAGATGACACATGCTGGAGATGCAGGGAAGCAGGTGTAGGGATGAACATGTTTTGGGAGTGTGAGTGGCCAAAACTAGTACTGGAAAAGGTAAGTAAGATTTGGGAGGAAATATTTGGAGGAAAAATAGAAAACAAGTGGGAAAGATGCATACGAGGAACAGAAAGGGAAGAAAGAGCTGAGAGGAAAGGTAAAGAATGGAAAACACAAAGAGTACTGGCACATGAAATAGAATGCATCCTTTGGAGGAACACAGGAACATAGGAACAATACTAGGGAAATAATCACTAGGACCATAAGGAGGGCTACCTATACACAGCTTTAAGCAGACAAACTTAAATGTTCTTGCCATTGAAAATGGAAGAATCTACAGAGCATCACTTAGCAGGACATATGTCAAGGGGGTTCTGATAGTGACAAAAAGATTAGCAAAGTCTGCAAAGATAAAAGGAATATAAAGAGCTTCTGAGATCAGTGTGAGAAAACATTGGAATATTAAGTAATATATAAGAAAGGGGAAGCAGGAAGGAGATAGGAAAGAAATGGATGAGGGTTGAGAGGTTACAACAGGAGGGGCAGGACATAAGACAGGATTTAAAGTACATAGCTATTGGTAAAAACAAAGTTGTACCATGCATAAGCACTGCATGTGTATGTTATAATTAAAGAATAGAAAATTAAAAAAAAACAGGAGTTAGGTATAATGGTGGAGCCCAGCACAGATCAGATACTTAAAAGATATGTGCCTGCCACTTTATGCTTACCTTATTAACTACATTTTCTCTAGTGTGCTGTGCTTCAATAGCAGAAGTGCAACACAGTGATTGGTGATATCTGTAGCATGGGATGGCACAGCACATAACAGATATTGCTTTGTATGCTGAAGTTCAGTACTGTGACACATAAGTTATGGTACTAAACACAGTGCACAAAATGCTTGTACACCTCCGAACACCATATGGTATAGGATTTTAATTTCATCTCAGTTATGGCTGCTTGCACTGCTATATGTATCACTGGGAACTTTAAGTATGTTTCAGAAGTTGAGTCCATGAATACAGTCACTACACTGATTAAAAGGACTTTTCCTAGTTATACTTTTCATACACATTTTGTTTCCCAGTATATAAACTATTTATGTGCAAACAAATATAAAACAGGTGCTGTCACTAATAATGATGATGAAGACAAAGATAGTGACAATGATAGTGATGATGATGATGATAATAATAATAATAATAATAATAATAATAATAATAATAATAATAATAATAATAATAATAATAATATCAGATGAATGGAGAACCACACCAGGTGAGGCCAGAAACTAATCTGTGCTGCATTGGCAGGCAAGGAGTGTAAACAAAAGAAGGTGTAGTACAGCATGTGATTTTTTTTCCTTTTAATTTGCCAAATGGGAGGATGTGTTAAGTGAAGACTTATTTACAGAACAGGGACAGTGTGCGAAAAACAGTAGGTAGTAGAAATACAATGATCTAAACAGGAGGACAACAAATAATGCACTATAATAAAAGAACACAAACAAAACACTTTTATCAGAACATACATATTCAAATTAAGTATAATGTGCTTTGGCACTGAACCAGGCTGAAACATTTATCAGATTAGATGCGGCTGAACGTTATTTACCAAGTGTGAGAAATGGTGGTAGCTTGAAAGTGTGTGTGTGTGTGTGTGTGTGTGTGTGTGTGTGTGTGTGTGTGTGTGTGTGTGTGTAATCTTGGGTCTTGAACTTCATGACTAGAACATGTTTACATTTTCTTATGACAAACTGGCTTTCTATCATTTGAAGTTGTAAGTCTATTAGTACATAGGTTAAGTGAACAACTTTAAGGCCTATTGGGTTTCATGGAGCTTGATGGAACACATCCTGTGTTGGAACTTGCAGCTTCCCATTTTGCCATCTAGATCATTCTTGAATATATGGATTGACAAACTAATTTTAATTGGTGGTGGTGGAGTTATTTAGCAGCAGATATGATTTCTTGTTTCATGGTACAGATGATACTATTTTTTTTTTACTTGAGGCAGATTGGCCTGTTGTATTTGAGTTACTAAGGTGGTATTCTAAGCAAAACATTTTGAATACTAAGGGATCATTTAATGCTGGAAATGGCAGGCATAGTTTTCCTCTAAGAAGGCTGTAAAATACAGAGACAAGAGAGAGAGAGTTCATATAGTCTTTGGCTATAAGACAACCAGCAAAGCTCTTGTTTTCTTCTGGCAGGCATCTTTGTACCTTCTCAAGCCACATCTGATGGCATGTGAGAACAGCGCACAGTATTCGAGCTGTCTCATCTAGAACCCAGTGCTTCTCCTTAATCTAAAAAGGGAGAGAGAGAAAGGTCCATTCTTCAGTTTGACACTCCTTATCTCCCCTGTAAACAGTGAGCACCAGGCCCTCTGTATGTCTCCGTGCCCCACAATTCTAAACTGAGGGCAAAAATAAAAAGGACCTTTAAGAAGTATAGCAAGCACCTTGCTATAACTAATACCATGCATGAAGTAAACTTCAGTCCTTGCCATATCTTCTGAAAATGAATGCAAAAGGAATATTGGAATTAATTTCCATACCGGCATTCAGACATGCCAGTACAGAAATAAATACCAGTGCTGAACTACCAACTGATCAGTATCTGCTAATCATGTCCCCTAATGCTGCCCCCTACACCCCACCCTAACGATTCTTCTGTCTAACATTGGTCTGGTAGGAGTTGTACCTAGGAAACAGTTACTTCTTTGCATGGCACTCAAACAACATGGAAAATCAGGTGGTAAACTCAATATGCTTTGAAGGTCGTAGTGGCTATGTGGTTATCAGATAAAAAGGAATTCTCTACAAAGATTCCAAGGAGATTTACTATTTTGCTGGTCTTTAGTTGTAGCTCATCAACAGTGAATAATGCTGAAGGTTTTTTTTTTTTTGAAAAATTTTCCAAATGCCAGAATGCTGCATTTTTGGCACTGAAGGTAATACTGCAATCCTAAAGTGTAACATTAAGTGCTGTTTGAAGTGTTGATGGCATTAACATAGTTAAGGACAGTGCTCCCAAGTTTGTAGTCATCTGCATAATCTTCTAACTGGAAATCTGAATCAGTTTTAATACCAGAGGAAAAGATAAAAACAAAAACTAAAAAAGGTTACATAGAAAAGTCCAAAAGGCAGAAACATCAAAAAAGATCTTGGCAAATCAGAGTCTTCACTGTGTAATACCTTAAAGCTCATTTAAAGGTTGCTCACGGAAAATATGCAGATGATTGCTTAAGATCATACAAGTGTTACAGCTACATTTTCTAAAATCACTCACCTTTAAAACAATCACTATCTATCTATCTATCTATCTATCTATCTATCTATCTATCTATCTATCTATAACAGTGACTGCAAAAAACAAAAACAAAAAAGTAAAAAGGGAAAAGATCATACAGAAAGACACATATATGAAAACTGTCTTTACTGTACCTTAAACCTCCTCAGACTAATGGTAAATACCCCTTAAGGATTCCCAACTGTTACAGCTACATGGCTTCTGAACACCAAATGACTTTTCTTGCCTTAAGCCATGGTAGACATACCATGCCTCAGCCTCTTTATGAGTTTATCAGTATGGTATGTAGATAGCTTGGCTATTATCTCAAAAACACTTGGCTTTTAACAAAGCCTTATGTCCATAACATTAGTATAACTCTACCCCCCCCCAAAGAAAGAACAAAATGAGAGACATCAAGTAAGAAAGCCACATAGGCAAAACATCAAAAAAGATACTGGCAAATCAGCGTCTTCACCAGTGTGTAACACATTACACTTCCTTTGAAGGAGATGGACGAGAAATATACAAATGACCCCTTAAGGACAAACATGTTACAGCTACATGACTTGTGAATGATCATTGACTTTTTACTTTTATAAGCCTTTATTGAGACATTCATCCCAATAAAACCAATCCTCAATAGCTGTAGATATAGCATGGTTCTCCGTTTTTATGGCCTTATCAGTACAACATAAGTGGCTAGTCTGCCAACATATGTCTTGTCTTTGTGACCTGTGTTATGGATGAAAAAGACCTATAAAGTCTGCTTATTCAGTTAGCAACTAATTTAAAAAGTAAGCAAACAAGCAAGCGAATAAATGAATAAATTAAACATGCTATCTAGCCACATGCCACTGAGTCTATTATAGCTAAACATTTATATACATACATGCATATATATATATATATATATATATATATATATATATATATATATATATATATATGGGTCCACTACAGAATCTCGAAAGCTCATAATACCGAAGCCCATAATCCTGAGACCAAAATCCCGAAAATTCAAAATCCCGAAAGCCCAAAATCCTGAAACTCAAAATCCTGAAAACACAAATAATGCTAATATGTCAATATAAAGACACTAATATCTACCAACTGACCCTGACCCTAACCCTAACCCTAAGGTCCATCACTATCGCACACTCACCTGACCCGCGCCCTAACCCTAACTCACTTAAACCGCCCCCAACCCCAATATTTGTCACTATTGCTTACATGCCTAACCTGCGCCCTAACCCTAACTCACTTAAACCGCCCCTAACCCTAACATAAAACCAACCGCACACTTACCTGAACCCAACGCATGACCTAACACCACAGGGCTAACAATAGCAAAGCCACAATGACGTCCGTATGTCCATTTTGTGTTTTCAGGATTTTGAGTTTCAGGATTTTGGGCTTTCGGGATTTTGAATTTTCGGGATTTTGGTCTCAGGATTATGGGCTTCGGTACTATGAGCTTTCGAGATTCTGTAGTGGACCCATATATATATATATATATATATATATATTGGTACAATAATATTTTGCGATTTTGAACTGAGAAACAAAATATATCATTGGCAATTGTAACTGTGTAGGTCATTAAAGGAAAATACTTTACTCTTAAATGGAATGACAAAAATATTCACAAAGCATTACACACAACTATGTGTAATGAAATTCAGCCCCTTTCTATCCTGCTTGTGGCTCTGGGGTTTGGATTTATGTTTCCTTTGTCCTTTCTTTGATGAAAATATTTTGTTGCATCATTAATTATTTACTTACTTTTTAAGTAAATCTTACTTGCTTTGGAACATGCCAGGTTATTCTGTCTAGGGTGTTTTTTGACAATCTTGCCAATATTGAAAAAGCCATCACGAGTAATGTATGAAGAAATGACAATAACCCCATTTTTCTAACCCGCATCGTGATGTATACTCATAAAAAATACAGTGGATAAAGTCTGTTTAAACTACAGTCTGAAACTTCTTACTTATATCAAGCTCTTTGTAAGTCATTCCTTACAATTTCCATTCTGCTTTTCTTAACAATATGTACAACAAGGTGTAATGACTGCTATTAGATCAGCTAAGTGAATGCAGTGTAAAGCTGTGGGATTCAGAGAGGCACTGGCAACTCTTATCAAAGAACTCGTATGTATTACAATTCATAATTTAGTATGCTATTCCATATTAAGTAGGAAACATACCATGCACTGAAAAGTTTGCACAAAGCATACATTAACTAGTTCAACTAAAATGTCTAACTTTGTTTCATTAATTCTTGGTATGAAATATTGGCGATAGGAGCAATTACCCTTACTTCAAAGGTAAGCTGAACCAGTAAGTATAAGCTTTAGCTGTTATTGAAAGGTGTACTTTTACTTAAGAGATTTTTTTTATAAAACTTCATATGCTTTAATTTTAATTTCTGACAGTTGTGTTCATCTGCTGTAAGCAATGCATCACTAATGGCGTTTAAAAAAAATCAGATTTTCAGAATGTGCCCTGCAAAGTTCTGTGCATGCTATGGTGACTTACTCATGCTTAAAAATACAAAAAGACTAATAACTTGAGCAAAGATTTTATTAGTCAATGTATATTAAATAACTTTGTTATGTGACTTTCTGAATGGATTACAAGCAAGTTAGAGATGCATGAACAGACTCAGAAATATGGCCCAAATAATCACAAATTCTAAAAGGTAAACAAAATGAGCATTTGAGTAGTTTTTGCACTATCTTGGGGTATGAAACATACAAACTGCTATTTAGTCTTTGTTAAAATATATTCATCACTCACTCTGTTGTGAGTCATAGGTAAACTAAGTGCCCTTCAAGACGCTTAGCCAGGTAGTCTATTTAAATTATGACGTATTAGTAGCCCTGATCAGGCTATTGCAACATATTCCAGCAGCTGAATTTGTGATTTTTCATATTGAATCCAGAGTTCAAAGTATCCAGTGTATTACTACACCTGATATGCTGGGAGTGTTCATTCCCAAAACAGGGGATGTGTTGCATTGCATATCTATAGTGCCAGTAGGTGTTTTTAATGTGACAATGGAGAGTAAGGATTTTGGACTGGCCATTCATTGTATCACGAGTTTTATGGAAGTGAAAGAGATCAAAATGGGCAGGGTCTTTCACATGGAGTATAAAGAGAGGGCTTTTACTCTGTCTGGGTTATGTATAGTGTTTAGTCCTCAGTGTTATTAGTTTGGAATCTCTGTGGCCATTCAAGTTGATCTCTGCCTTTAGAAAGGCACATTCAGAATGGGGAAGTGTATTATATGATGGATCTAATAAGAGTTCTAGATAGTGTAGCTATGACTTCCTTGGACCTAGAGAATTTTACATATGAAACTAACAAATGCCTGTGAATATCTTGGCTAGAAAAGGCAATTTAATGTTAAGTTCATTCAGTGCTGATAAATTTCATGCAACTTCTACATCAACTCCTTCATCAACCACTGCCATCCATAGAGTTTATTAAGCACTTAGGGAATGGAAGTGGCTTGCCAGGTCTTTCTTCCATATCACACACACACACACACACACACACACACACACACACACACACACACACACACACACACACACACACACACACAGCATACACACACACACACACACACACACACACACACACACACACACACACACACACACACACACACACACACACACAAACATGCACGATTATACACGCGCGCACACACACACACACACACACACACACACACACACACACACACACACACACACACACACACACACACACACACACACACACACACACACACACACACACACACACACACCTATGGACAATTTAGAGTCATTAATCTAATTATTACAAGTCTTTTGGAATGAGGGAGGAAACTAAAGTGGCCAGAGAAAACACACATGAACAGAGGGAGGACACTCAGTCCCACACAGAAGGGACCCCAGATAAGAACCAAATTGAAAACTTCTTGTTGTGAGATAATGCTACTCACATTACTGCTCAACCACCCTTGGGAACTGACCATACTCTTCTTACTTGCATGTTTAGGGGTTTTACTTACCAGATTTAAGTACTTTTCATGCTGTGACCTTTTATTGTAAAGGTTTTTGATGTTATGACTCCACCATATGGATTTGTTTTAAAACCTGCCATTGTACTTGTTTTTGATGGGGCAGCTACCTCAGTGATGCTACTTAGAAGCGAACAGAATTTGGAGAAATGTGCTATGGCATCATCTTGATGATTAAATGAGGATTAATCTCAGTTATGATGTGTGATATTATCAGCAAATAATGCATAGCTGGGTTTAGAGTAGTCCCTAAACGCATCTGAATGATTAAGATTTATTGTTTAGATACTACAAGAGAAGGCAAAAACATGGTGGTCAGACTTTACCATGGGTGTAGAAACATAAGGCAGAGTACAATCAGTGGACATGGTAGCAAGGTCTGGCTCAAGGAGATTTGTACTTCTAGTGGGGGAGGGGCTATCTTGTCAAGGAAATTGACATTATCAAAATCAAAGAATTGTTGTGCATATTTATTGTTAGTGATATATTTTCTACCAGTTGATAGAAGGGTAGTTAAAATCTCCCATAAGGAGCGTTTTTGGTTTGATAGCTATCTTACTTAAGTAAACATTGGGCCTCATTCCGTACCATTCAGAGATTTTGGCACGTTTTGATGATATCTGCTCAAAAGTTGCTGATAAGCCTGTAATATACAAATATGCCTCAGTGAACTTAGAATATCTTGGATCATCACAGAGACAAGCAGCACTGCATAATTCATGAAAACTGTATCATAAAGCTTGATGAATATTAACAATGTTACCAAAATTAGACTAACCCAATGCAAGCTGCATGACATTCATAGGTAATACATATCCTCAGAAATCCCTCTGGTAATCCCAGGGACAACAATGGGTGTCTCTGTAAATCCCGTACTAATAAAATACACTTGCTGGAAATTATGTATTCTGAAGGAATCTGTAAAATTTCTAATAAAAAATTAATTAAGGTGAAGATCAATCACAGCCACTTTGCCAGAGGTAACAGTAGCTAACAATGGGTGCAGTACATGTATAGGGAACACAGGTAACACATACACCCAAGGAAATACAGAGATAAAAAAGCAGATGTGGAGTACAGGTGAAGAACAGGGACACACAAGAGGTATACTGGAAAAGGAAAATCTGAGGGACTGTCAGAAGGGCACAGGCAATGTTATTTTTTTGGTGGGAACAGACCCCACGTTTTTGGTTTTTGGAAAATCGAGGGAAAGGAAAAGCAGGAGGTATATAAATATAACAAATATCACCAGGCATGACAGACAAAGGTTGGAAATAAACAGTAAGGAAAGGCAAAGTAAACAGACAGCACACTCTATGATATGGGCAATGGAATGTTGACAAACAGGGTGGGGATGCAGATCAGCCATGGTGAAATGCAGAAATACATATGTACCTATGCACTATTACATTTGACATGTTGCAAACTGTGTGGCAGTCATATCTGGATGTGTATGACGGATGGCAGCTGTAGGTTGTAGGGTAATAAATAGAGGTCACAGTACACATTGGATAGTGAATCCAATACCCAAGTAGTCTCTCAATAATGCAAGTGTAAACCAAACAACAGCACAGGTGAGCAAATGCAGTCCATGAAATGCTAGATACTATCAGTGGACAGAACAGAACCTTTGATCATCCAAGTAAAATGCAAATAACCAAGCACAGTTTTAAACAGCAATACTGAAGCAAAGGCACACAATGGCTGCTACTTACACAAGTATGTGTACACAACTCAAACTGATATGTAATGGAATGCATGTCACAGACATATGCCATGTCAGAGACAACACACAGGTGTAGACATATACGTATGACCTTCACTGGCATAACAGGAGACTATCGGAAAGCAATGTCAATGCACATATACACACACACACACACACACACACACACACACACACACATGCACACACACACACACACACACACACACACACACACACACACACACACACACACACACACTCTCTGATTTATTTATTTATTTACATTTGTTGACCGGGAGTGTCCGACTGGACATAGGTCCATTTTCAGCAGGGGCCCAGGGATAAAAGCTCCACAGTGAAAATATACAGACAGTAGTTACTTTGGATTTACATAGCAATTAAGAATTTGATCAACATAGCAATTAACAATTACAAACATAGTTACAGATGAAGAACATAGTATATCAGTAGACAACTAGAATCTTTATCATCTGCGAAGTACATAATAGACATTAACAATTGTTACAATAAGAAGTTCCTGCTGTATAATAAGTAGTTAGGCTTATGAGCATCCGAGCTTGCTATAATCAAGGTAGTTAGTGGGGTGGAAAGAACGTAATAATGGATGACGTAATAATATACATTCCAAAATCCATTACTAATACTACATACAACTATCAGGTTGTGCATGTGAAGTTCAACAAATTACACTGTTAATATGTAACACAAGTATAACAAGATAAAGGAAGTATTGCTAGCAATAACCAGCAACTTGTGTGCATATATCCTGCATCTGTACAATACTCATAGGGTTGGCAGATGTTGACCTTCTAACAAAATAAGTATATGAAAATGGATAAGAATTCCAAGGAAGGTAAACATATAACATGCATGTGTGCAAGATATATGCCATGCATACAAAGGGAGAAGGGAGGTGGACCAACATGAAGGATAACATGCCAGCAAAGCTACGTAGACATATGATAAAACAGGACAACATATATGTAAGGGGACACATTGCAAATGCATGTGTACACCACACAAGGTGATGTTGATGTCAACTCAAACTACATTGAAATGAATGACCAATGTATGTCACATGGGCAGACTGCAACAGGACCATGTATAAATCATGCACACAGTATTGTGCAATCATCTAACAGTAAGAGGCATAGGTAAACATGCTAAGAATTGATATCACATACACATATATACTGTCATGCCAATGTACAGCAACATGTACAATGAACACCTGCGATAATATATGGTGTCACTGACCATGGGTATAACTGAGCAAAGGATGAAAAGGACAGTCCTGTGAACAGCATTACTATACATTAACATGAATTCAATGACTGCTCACAGTCGCAATGTACAATGGGGTTTCTCTATTGATAAGAGTATCTGCAGAGACATGTACATAAGTCAGTGCATATTTACACCATTTGATAAACTATGTGAAGTTATATGAATAAGAAATGCATGCAGAAATATAACATAGGTCAAAGATGGCATAATTTAGTGTTACTATATAAATCAGCAGTACCAGGGTGTATACATGAATGGTACAATGGTGATCTATGGATTCAGTAAAGCAGGACTGCCCATATATAGCAGACAGACACAGTTATGTGATTCAACATGGCATCATCATTGCCAATACATGCTACACACATAGCCAGTATGCTAGTGTGATAGCATGACAAGTGTCATCCAAAGCATGACACAGCAACCCACAAATCATACCCATCCCACTGTGATATTTGTGGAATATGAGGAAGATGTTGGTTCTGAGTTACTGTCAGTCCCACACATGTATACAATGGAACTCTTGTGGCAGAAGCAGCACGTTAACTGGAAAATGCATAACTGTGTATGACATACAGGCCACAGTGCATTGGCTGTACCAGCAATATGCTGCACTGAATGAATAAGAGTACAAATTAATACACACACACATATGTAATGAGTACCACACCTGCCCACACAGGGCAATGTATGCATCAAGTGCAGAAATTCATGAACAGCAGCATGCTGATTGAATGTCTGATGTGTTTATGTGTGTCATGCACCCATTGTAACACAATGTAAAATGTCACATGACATCCGTAATGTACATTTGGCTGTGTATCACATAAACATGGCAGCAAAATACTCTGAATGCACAAGTGTGCCTATACAGTCCAATTGCTTATATAGCAAACACCATGGTGGCAGCAGTACACAAGTGGATCACGCAGACAATACTTGTCCTGAGAGCTGGTACTGATGGGTATGAACATTGCAAATGATCTCTTGGGCTATTTCCCTGAAGGAGTATCTCATAGCCCATGCCACATCCTGAAAGAAATTCTACATTATGTCCCTCATCAGACATCACCTTCCAGATCTGGTCCTGAAGATCATCTTGTGGTGGTGCTGGGCGGTGTCTTCTGTGAGGTGCTGCAATGATGATGGCATGTGCACTCCCAGCTTGTTCGTTGTCATCATCATAATCATCATCATCATCTCCATCATGGTTGTCATTATCATTGTAGGACTTGGACAGTGGTCTGGCATGAAATCACTTTTGGCTTCTGAAGGGTGAGCTTCAATAGGTTCCATGATCTGTAAAGGTGAATCACAGGATAAGAAAGAAAGTGCATAAATATGCATACCTGCAACTATACAAGCACATAACATACCCACTGGGACACAATTTAAGTGCAGAAAATAGTATGACACCTTACAATAAGGTATGCCCAAAGTCAAGTGTACTACCATATGTAGCATAGGTCATGAATCCAAACCATAACAATGAAAACCACTTATCTATCAGGCTGCACATTCTTGTGAAAAGCATGGCAGACATTAAACACAAACTGATGTGCACATCAGAAATGTAACAAACGTTAACTACTATGCCCCCAACATGTGATCTCTGCATATGAGAAGAAAGGTATATCATCATACATTACAGGTGCCATTAAAACCACCTTCTCAGATTATATGGCATAAACGGATTATGTAGAAGGAGTATAATAAAATTGCTGTTAGTGGATGGATATTCATGCACATGACACATTTGTCCTATTATTTATACTTAAGAATGATTTTAATAGATGCCCATGTCAGGGACACTATACCCCCCTCACAGAATGTGAGCAGGTGATTCTAGGCTATGTCATGGTATGCATAACACAGGTTATCTACGGAAATCCTGCCTTTATCTCAACACTTATCAGCCATGATTTTGTATGACAAGTAAGCACACAACCAGCACACTTGTATATTAGGACATTTGAAGAGAAGTATGGCATGAAACTGTGTCATGCACCACTAACATGTGTCAACATCACAATACGATTGCTACACTACTAGACCACTGTGAAACTGACAACATAAGACAAGTACAGTAACCAGCAGAGGCTACTACTTAATGTACATCTTACTACATTGATCAGCAAATTAACTACGAAAATATTGTGCTCATGTTTCTTGTGTTGTATGTGTGCCTTGAGTATTACTGTTGGTGTGTGTGAGTAAGTGAATCACATACAACTGCATCTCAGGTGTCTGTGCATGTAATGAGTCATGTCAACAGCCAGCAATTATATTGGTATAATGAAGATATTGTGAGATTTCAATCCAGTGGGAAATATACAATTTATATGCAAATGAGCTCAGCAAGGCACCATGGTCACTGGCTAGCACAACATCAACTCTTTGGAATGCAATGACAGGCTGTGACATATAAAAAAAACATAGGTTATGTTCTACAAACAGTACTATCTGTCACCTAACATATCAATTCTCTGCATGGGTTTATCAGCAATTACTCTGAATAACTCTGCAAAATGCAAACAGCATAATGCTATTTGGGGATTATTTCACAAGCATTTTGACATGAACAAGAAGAATGGCTATGTACACAACCATTACTATGTACACAATCATTCCTAAATACAGGGATATAAGTGCATTGCAACCAAAGCATCAGAGGTGTTGTAGGCAGAAGCAGTACCCATGATGAACTAATGGACACAATCTGCCAACAACCGTTTGAACACTGAGACAGCAGACACCCATTCTGTCTGTATTTTCCCACAGCAGCATCTGCATTACAACAGGCCAACTCACCAAATTGGGAGGGTGTCACTGGTATGCTACTTTTTCTGTTTCCTGCATGTCATTGCTATTACTCCTGATGTTGTCCTCCATTCATACTGTGTCCTTCTACCCCTACATACAACAGCCACTGTCGGCATCTCAGACATGACCAGCTGGTATATGTATATATATACCCACTGTGTATTTGATGTTACCAACTGGCAAGTATGTGATTAATAATGTTGTGTGTATGCCTTTGTTTCCCTACAACAGTTGCATTTCATTCCTTGCCTCTGGTGCTGGATTACCATGAGGATATGTCAGGGTGGCCTAATGGTTAAGGTGTTTGCCTTACAAACACAAGGTGCAGGGTTTGAGTCTCACAAGGGATAATTGGCTAGGCTTAAAATGGCTCGCAAGGGCAGTTAGCTTAGTACTAACCTATGAACACAAGGAATGTGTTATGCTGGTATTCCTCACATATGTCATGTATGTTGCATATGTAACATAATTGCCAACTCTTTGTTCTACAGGTTTCATGGAGCATTCCTGGTAAGTCCTTATTATCTGTGATATATATATATATATATATATATATATATATATATATATATATATATATATATATATATATATATATATATATATATATATATATATATATGCAGCGTGCGTTATTAATGATATTCAGCATGTGAGATAAGCACATTTATCTGACTTGTGTCACCTGTCTCTTCTTTTAGCATGTCCATCATTGCATTCATCCTTCATTAGCCTGTCCACTTATCCAGATGTAGGATCTGATATGTCTCACTATGGTAGCATGGCCCCTGGCACACAGAACATAAGAGCTCTGAATGAAGAGATGATAAATCAGCAAGCAAAGAAGAATAGTATTGCTGGAACTGAATTCATCCTCAAGTCCTAAGGTGGACCCCCTTTTTCACAAAATCTCATCAAGATGACACTGATATATAGATTGTATCTTATATAGCATATATCATGGACATAAGTAGGTTAAAAATAAAAATGATAGCTGGGTGCTGAAGACCCAGGATAAAAAGTGCCCAATCCTGGTAGGTGGAGTGGTGCCAACAATGGAAAAATGACAGTTTTGAATCCTCAAGACACAGAAGCATTCCTATAATGGGGCCAGGCCAGGCACAGGGGGAGGATGGCCCCCTATTGTAGAAGGAAGTAGTTGTCCACAAAAATCCCCAAAATTGATAGGCCAGAAAAGAGACATAAAGACAATAGAGTGGACTATTGAGGATAAGAAAGCAATTATGTATTGTTACTATAATGCAAGAAGCCCAGAATTTCCAGACAGAAAATACACAAAAAGATTAAGAGAGAAATTAGAGGAAAGAAAAATACTTGCAGAAGAAAAACTGGCAGAAGCTTCAAATAAAAAAGTATGTTCATTAATACAACAGATTTGAGAAAAACGTTATATAGACCAAGACACATTGGCCCGTTTGGAAAAAGTAGCAACTGAGGAAGTACAAAAATATAACGAACAAACTCAATAGATTTTTGAAAGGTACAAAAAGAAATATATTCATGGGAAAGAAAGTGAGCTTTGATATGCAAAGGAAAAAGCCAAATTAATCATTACAAAAGAAGCTGCCCCAAAGATATTTTAAGAGAAAGACTGGCAAAGACATCCAGATATGGAAAATTTCACAATACAAGAAATGAGATCACAAAGAGGGAATGTAGAACAGAAGGTTAGTAAAGTAGAAGTTAAAAAATAGAAGCTGAAGTTATGGAATATCTGCAAAGTGAACGACATAGTGTAGAAAGTCTAGCACGGTTATATCACAGCATGATGGAACAATAAGTCCCCCAAGTAAGGAGAAAATGGAGGAGCAGGAAATACCTGAAGAAGAAATAAGAACATGGGAAAGAGAAAGAGATTTAATGTGGTGCAATATTTATGCAAAGGAGAAAGCAAAACTAATCAATACAAAAAGAGCAGCATCAAAGGTATTTGCATCTGGATATGAACAATTTTACAATACAAAAAAATAAGAAAACAAAGAAGAAAAGTAGAAAAGAGGTTTAGTAATGGAGAAGTTTAAGAAAGAGAAACTGAGTTTATGTATTATTTGCAAAATGAAGGACTTAGTGTAAAAAATGTAATTTTGATAACATCACAGCAGGACAGAGCAACGGATCACCAAATTATGGAGAAAAATTATGGAGAAATCAGTTGAACAGGAAACATCTATCAGTCACCATATGAAGATACTTAGGAGCCTTCCACAGGAAACCAGTATAAAAGTTCAGTTGGAGTTGCACAGCAAGGGAAGGAACAGAAAACTGTGACACAGTCAGTGTTGTGGAGTGATAGGTCAGTGTGTTCCCATATGAAAGGTCAACGCATGAAAAAGGATGAAACTGAAGAGAATGTGGCACAAGAAGATGCTCTGGAACGTTCTACAGAATGCCCGCAGGAAATTGAGAACATAGAATGTACCCTCAGTTTAGAAGAAAATGATCGAAAAGAAAAGTTGCTTGATTTAATAGAGATGAACAGACATATTACAATCAATGGAAGAAACAGACTACAGAAAGACAAAAAAAACAAAAAGTTAGATGTTTGATAAAACAAATAAACACAGTAATTAGAACTGTTCATACAGATCCATGCAATGTAACAAAAATAAATAGTATATAGTGCTATGCAGCTAAATTAATAAAAGATAATCTTACCACAAAACCACACGGCAGTAAGGGAAAGGAAGGGGAGAAATCAAATGCCATCATGGAAGTATCAAACAGAGAAAACTATAAAGCAATTAAAACAAGAGGTGTCACTGTTAGAAGAGTATAGAAGGAGGAACAGATCAACAAAAATACTCAGAAAGATAGACATGATAAAAGCAATGTGCAGTATTAGAACAGATAAGGATCTATTGTGCTCTATTTATTCAGAAAGATAGACATGATAAAAGCAATGTGCAGTATTAGAACAGATAAGGATCTATTGTGCTCTTTTTATTCAGAAAGACAGACATGATAAAAGCAATGTGCAGTATTAGAACAGATAAGGATCTATTGTGCTCTATTTATTCAGAAAGATAGACATGATAAAAGCAATGTGCAGTATTAGAACAGATAAGGATCTATTGTGCTCTATTTATTCAGAAAGATAGACATGATAAAAGCAATGTGCAGTATTAGAACAGATAAGGATCTATTGTGCTCTATTTATTCAGAAAGATAGACATGATAAAAGCAATGTGCAGTATTAGAACAGATAAGGATCTAGTGTGCTCTATTGCAAATAATAAACTAAAATATCAGCACAGGGAGAAAAAACATGTAAGATATACAGATAAATATAAAGGAAAAGTACAAAACAACCATTTTATTGATGACCCAAAAAAGGTTTTATGGAGAACTGTGAAACAGGGCAAAAGGAATTGAAACACCACCAAAAAAAGAAAAAATAGACATGTTTTAGAGAAATATCTATGAAGAACCTGTGGAACATAGCAAAGATGCTAAATGGATAGAAGTAAAAGAAAGGATAAGAAGTTCAAATGTACAGGATATGAAATGGGATGAAGTAACAGCCAAAGAAATTGAAAAAAGTTAAGAAAAGCTCCTAGTAAGAAACTCCCAGGCCTAACTTCTGGCTATAAGTATTGACATCTTTACATGCCGATTTAGCCATGAGTAAGAATCAGTATGGTTAACAACAGGAGCAACAATTCTCCTAGTTAAGAGCAAACCTGCAAACTATCCTAAAAACTATAGACCAATATGCCTTCAAATGACCTATAAATAATACACTGGAACAGATGCCGACATAGTTTATCGTCATTTAGAAGAAAACTCAATCATGGCAGTAGAACAAAATGGTAATAAAAGAAAGTCATATGGAACAAAGGATTATTTGTTGTTAAATAAAGTCATAATGGAGAACTGTAAAAAGAGAAAGAATCTAAGTATGGCATGGATAGACTACAAAAAAGCATTTGACAGTATCCCACATTCATGGATAAAATAGTACTTAAAATGTATAAGGTACACCTTATTCTGATTGATTACATTACAGAGACCATGAAACAGTGGCAAAGCACTTTGCATTTAAGCCATGATAAAGGCCAAATTATTATTCCAGGGATAAAAATTTAAGGGGGATAGTCCAAGGTGACTGTTTGTCACCATTGCTCTTTTTTCTTGCCATTAACCCATTAAGCTGTCTACACACAGCCTATCTGGATCTCGCCAAGGCCTTCAACACCATCCCCCACTCTGGAATCATAGATAAACTTACTAAGCTGGGCATAAATCCCTACGTCACTCTATGGGTTGCCAACTGGCTTACTGACAGAACCCAGACTGTAAAAGTAGCTGACTCCAAATCCAGCCCCAGACAACTGACAAGTGGAGTACCTCAGGGTTCAGTCCTGGGACCACTCTTGTTTGGCATCTACATCTCTAAAGTACAGGCCAACACTAAGGGACTCTGGCTGACAAAGTTTGCGGATGACTGCAAACTGGGAGCCATTATTGAGTCCCCAAATGATGTGGATATTCTACAAAAGGGCCCTACAGAAACAGATGCCTGGTGCCAGAGCCATGGGCTCAAGCTTATTGCCAAGAAATGTATAGTTATCCCCTTTGGAAAAAAAACATGTATCCATGAATTACCATATAGGTGGCAGGACACTAAACATCGAAAGTGTGATGAGAGACTTAGGGACACAGGTGGACAGTGGTCTCACTTTCGATAACCACATCACCACAACAGTCAGGAAATCCTTCTATGTGGCATACCTCATCACTAAGGGCTTTTCATCAAGAAAAAAGGAGGTCATTGTCCCACTGTACTCATCCTTCATTAGACCCATTATAGAGTATAATGCCCCATTTGGTATGTACCTCACAAGACATCTGCAACAGCTGGAAAGGCCACAGAAATACCTCAGCTATACTCTGTGGCATATCGTCTACTCAGAGGCGATCTCTGCTTAACATACAAGGTCATGTCAAACCCTGAGCTGTTGGACATACTCCACTTAAAGAAATCCCAATCCCTCAAAGCCACATGCTCCAGGGATCTAAACCTTGTCATCACAATGAACAAAACATGCTGGAGGGATAGGTTCCTGACCAAGAGACTCCCCATACTCTGGAATAGACTGCCCATACATGTCAAGCAGAGCACCTCATTGGCCCTCTTCAAAAGGAACCTTGATGATTGGATGGGAGATAGGAAATTCACCCCAGGGATCATGTCAGTCACCCTGCTAGACAGGGGTCCAGAGAAGTAAATATTGTGGGAAGAAATATCCAGGGAATTGTTATGGCTAGGCTTGCATAGGCCCTAAGGTCAATAGCCTAGTACCAACCTATGAACATATGAACTTAACAGATTAGGTCATAGCTACAATTTTGATCCTAGAAAACAACTAATCTTTTTCTGGAATGAAGAATTGAAAGCTCAACTGCTAGTTGTCAATTTTTTTTGAGTTGATATAAGAAATGTCATTCTGTCTTCATAAATGTGCAAAAGTAACCTTTAAAGCTGGAAAGGTGCAACATCAAGAAAACATCAGTTTGGGACAGAAATGTGATATAAAAGAACTTGAGCAACAGAAAGTGTATAAATATTTGGGAACTGATGAAAGATTAACAATAAAACATGAACAAATGTGAATAAAATCTAGTAAGGAATATTTTAGAAGACTTAAAATTAATACTGAAAACAGCGTTGACATCTAAGAACAAAGTCCATTCTATAAACCAATTTGCTCTTCCTGTCCTAATGTACAGTTTTGGAGTGATTGACTGGCCCCAAAAGGTGTTGGATAGGTAGGACAGGAAAGTAAGAAAGTTGCTTTATGCTCATCAAATGATTTATTAAAATCAGTGCATACTAAGATTATATGTTCCCCATTCTGAAGAAGGTATCAAAATTGATTACATGTATTGATCTGCAACTCTAGGACTGCATACATATTTGCTAACTTCACAAGACCCACACTTAGTTAAAGTTTTAAAACACGAGGAGAATAAGTTTAAGGTGACTTATTTGTTTAGCAGAAGCGGGAATGGAATCAAACCAGAAGGAGATAACACTCAGGCAGCAACTGAATCTGCCAAAAAAACAAAAGAAAAACTATAAGATGAAGGATCTGATGAATGAAAGGCAAGAAATGTAGGAAATGTGTAAATTTAGTTGCAAGTATAGAAAACTCTTAGAACAGTTTCATGTTGATCAGTTTCAGATGGAAGAATGGTTAAGGAGAGATGAAAGGTTAATATTGGCAGCTCAAGATAGTGGACTATGTACATGTTGGTTTGCAGAGTTCATTGAACATATGGGAGAAACAGACATATATAAGTTTTATAAAACAGAATTTGAAACAGTCACACATCTTGTTGCTGGTTGTGATTTACTAATGGCAGAAGGACTTTATACTGAAAGGCATAATAATGTGGCAAGACTGTTGCATTGGGGATTGTGCAAACTTTATAATATCGAGGTAGCTTAAAAATACTGGAAACATAAGCCACAAAGCATTATACAAAATGATGAAGTTTATATCACATGGGATCTCCCATTACCAATAGTTCAAATAATAGATGCAAGAAAACCAGATAACGTAGTCCATGAAAAGAAGTCAAAAGTAGCATTGATGACTGAAATTGCTCCACCCAGACTATAGTGTTTTATGTACACGGAAACACAAAGTCATAACATGCCAGGATTTGCAGGCAGAAACAAAGGCAATGTAGAAGAAGGATACTCAGACAGTTCCACTAGTAGGAGCAATGGGTCTTATAAAAAAGAATTTACAATTGTACTTAGATATGTTACTGATACATGTAACTCTGTACAAATTGTAGAAGTAGTCATTACTGGGCAAATTTTAGGTACTGTGAAGAGCACTTTTGGCTAACGTCAAAGATTGAAACAATACTAATTTCATGAATGTTAATCATAATTTGACTTAAGAATGGGGTCCATTCCTGTCATGGTATTAGAAACCCAAAAGACTTGGAGAAATTAAAAAAAGACACAGATGTGGTGATACAGTCCAGGTCAAATGGTGACAGTCATATGGATGAGGCTGTAGTCTCAGATGGGGAGGAAAACATGTCCAGCCATTCTGACAATGTGAAGACATCAGATGGTGGACAGAATGAGGCCTGTGAACCACAGTCCCATGTTGAGTCTGCTGATGATGTTGACACTTCCCCACAACACATCAACAGTGTGGCAGACATAGGCACAGGTAGCTCATGTGCATGGGCACATAGGTGGGGGAGTCCACCTGCTTCTACAGGCAAATAGACATTCCCAGCAATGTCACTGATCTGGCATTCATGCACTTGCCTGAGCCATGGATTGTGTTGCGCACCAGCTGTGTGTGTTGCATGAAAGACAGGAGCACAAAAGCGGCAACGTCATGGTGGCACTGGCTGCTCAGAATGAAAGTATCTTATCTGTGTTATGGTCTGTTGAATCCCTGGTTACAACAGTACTGCAGCAGTGCCATAGTATGACCAGGGTTCTGCATGTCCTGAATGTGCTTAGCCATCTGCCACATGGGAGAGGCAGACCCCCCTCTAAGTTGCTCAACCCTTGCCCATCAGGCATTGATGTCTATGGTATAACATGCACACACATCTACTACTGGCCAATCCAGTGTGGGCCCAGCATTCATGATGAGACAGTCAACTCACACCATGCTCCTTCCCACAATGTGCTTCTTCAGGCTAGCATCATCTCATCTCGGGAGCAACATGAGCCAACTGTTTTCGTACATGGTAGGGGCAGCCAGGACTGTGGTGTGAGCTGCCAGCGTGGGCATGCTAGACTACATTAGAGTAACACTGACAGTTGAACTACTATGTCCTGTAGTGTCAGTCTCACTCCATGGTGATGATGATTGCTTTGCAGTCCATAGATGATGTCATCTCCCTGTGGTTGTTGTGAAGTGTGATGCCAAGTGAGTTTGTCATTTTTAATAAGCATAAGTGACTCTATTTAGTACATGACACTTTATCCATACTTTACATTGATATATGTTACTTGTGATATTGAACATAGTTCTGCAGTATATCCTGACTTGGTTTCCTGTTTGCATCATTAGATAGTGGAGAGATAGGAATGGGACTCACAGAGGTACATCCCTTGTCATCTGCCATACACATATGCACCACTATGGGTCAGCATGCATATCTCTGTCACTTGAGGCCTGAGTTAATGATCCCTGTCATGATAGATTTGTATATGTTCATACTTTTATATGTTAAAATTATGTTATGTCTGATACTCAGTGTGTACATCTACTAGGTAATTGCCATTAGATGCAATTTGTGCTGTTGTGGTGGGGCAACACCTGAACATCAATGTTTAATGTGTAAACTTCTGTGTGTGTGGCATGCCATGTCAAGGTGTATGTCAGATGCTGCCATGTTGCCTGGGCCTGGACTTATGGCTGCTTCCGCCATTTCCCACGCGTGTTTCTTTTGTCCCCTGTGTTCTCCTGCTCCTCCTCTGATAGCTGTAGTATGTCATCTTCAGACATCTGGGGTTCTTTGGATAGTTCATCCACACCTACAGCAGGAAGACTGCCATGTTTTGTTGTTAGCATATTGTGTAGCATGGCATACACAGTAGATACTGTGTTGCCTTTTCAGATGTGTATTCCAGTGCACCTCAGATGTGTCCAGACTTCTCAACATGGCTTTTAATACACCAAAGACATGTTATATTGTTTATAATGTTGTGGTGGGTGCTCTGGTGTAGGCCTCCTCTGTAGGGTTGGAAGGTTCTCTGTAAAGGGTCATTAGTCATGGTTTGAGGGAATAACCACAGTCACTTGTTGTGGGGTGGGGAAACACATATGCTGTCATCATGAATAATGCTGATATGGGTGTTTTTAGTTTACATCCTAGCTGTGTTCCTGTATTTACCCAGTAGTAATTCCTTGGTTATGTCACCTTGCTGAAACTCAGCCCTCAGACCACTTTTCCTCCATATGGTAGCATCATGGACACTCCCGGGGTGTGCCGTCATGATGGTTGTTATGCTGCCATCTGATAAGCACTGCACCTGGAAGTTCTAGGATGGCCATCTTTTCTATTGATGTATTTTTCTGCTTCTGGGTGAAGGGGGGTCTTAATAGAGATATTTGTAAAGTCTGTTGCACCAAGAACATGGGGAAGTTTGCAATGTTATAGAAATGGTGCCAGACAGTTTGATGCTCCATGGGTGTAGATGGAAAGTGTATGAGTTCATCTACCTTGGTGCACATTGCTGCCTGGAATTGTGTGAGGATACAACTGGCAGCTGTCTGTGACACACCTACAGCATCTCCTATATATCACTGGAATGCCCTAGATGCCAGTACACCTAGGTTCAGACAGACTTTTGTTTTTAGTGGTTTGGGGTTGCCTCGCAATGCCCACACAAATGTGTGGGGTGCACATGATGCACACAGCCTGCATCAGCTCTCTGTCTTAATGGTATATGTCAATGAATTTTTTAGCTGAAAGTTGGCATAGTTGTAGCTTGGCTATCTGTCTAGCTACCTGCCTCCTAGGATGCACAATAAGATCCTCCTCCATAGCTTGCAGGACTGCAGTCGGTTGCAGTTCATTTACTGCAGGCAGCATTTTTTTGTCAGTACTGTTATGGATTCCTTAGGATTCTAAAAGAATAGATTATTTTCCTTGTGTTGGAGTATGGCATTTGCCATGGATTTTAGAAACAGAGTCGGCATTGCATTTTGTCGCATTTAGGTTGCATTGGGCACACACAAGGTGTTTTTAATCTGATGGTCATGCATGGAATCTATAATTATCCTGCCCTGTATAAATAAGTACTCTGACTGATTTCAACATCTTCTGAAACTGCATCCACAGCTGGTGTGCTGAAGTTTTCCTTCGGTATGATGTACTGTTTGCAGCTAGCTTTTAGAATCCAGCCCATTGTGTTTAGCAGGTTCCTATTAGAACACCGAAAACTCAAAATAGCGAACGACCTAAAAGTTGGAAATGCCGGATATCAATCTGCTTTTTGCACAGTGAAGATTGGAATATTTGCCCTTTCCTTACTGTAGTGCAATCTCAGAGTTGGTATGTATATTTATCAGTGAGTTCAAGGTCCTGCATTTTTGACTTTTTAGGTCGTTCGCTATTTTGGACTTTTGTTGTTGTGATATAGACCCTATTTAGCAGTGGACATAGGAAGGATTACGTTATTCACAGTTATGTGATAGCCTTGCTGAGTGATACTAGTGGAACTGAATATATGATGGGCACTGGCCGCTTAAAGAAGGAGTATTATCATAATGCTGGAACCAAGTTTCAATAACTGCATAGATATGAATTCCTTCAATAACTAAAGTCTAATTAGAATGCAAAATATAGCTGTTTGAGATTTCTAAAAAAAGGAACCATAATGTGGCACATGCAATCATTCTTGAAGAACAGAAACTAGTCATTCATAGTTGGTGTAAACTATTCTCTGTTCTCTCATTACCTCTATTGTATTTTGAACTATTAAATTAAAGCAAAGAAAGTAACTATAGGCGGGAACATGTTATAAATACTGGAATGAACTGGGTAACTATAAATGATGATGCAGCACTGTTAGAAAATTATGAAGACATAGTGAACATCCTAAAAGAATCTTGTCAAAATGCATCTGCTTAACAATATTTAACAGGAATGAATTACAAAACATGGTAGTTTTGCTTGGTTTTCTCACATGTGAGATGGAACAATATGAAATTATTGAACAATGGAAATTTTTGAAACTTGTACATAAAATGACACTTAATAAAACTGCCTTGAAAGTCATCACAGTTCTGAAGGCTGTCCTTCTCAATTCCGCCAGGGGGGGGGGCACTTTGTTTGGATCAAGGAAACAAAAAAAAAAACTTTCCAAAATCACTTTCCACTACATATCACTGACTATAAGAACACTGCCATAGAAATTGCAAATGCTTTTAAATAGCTAGGCATTTGGTTAGGTCCATCTCTGAACTTCTACCATATTGACATGACAAAGAAAAATATAAACATACTATTGTTCTGGACAAACAAAAATATCCTGCATCCACTCTAGAACATGCAGAACAGCTATGGATAAAGGAATCCTTCGGTCTAAACTTGAATATGACCTCCCCTTAATTGCCACATCAGCAAAGATAACTCTAATAGCATTCAAACAGTCAAAAGTCAATCTGTAGATTCATTGGTACTTCTATATTATCGCAACCAGATTCTAAACGACTCACTGCTGATATATTTTGGCAGGCCTTCAAGCTATTGTTTTGTTTGGGAAGGAAATTAAACTTTTTTTAGGATGTAATGTTTATAACACAAATCATATGGATATAGAAAACATAATCATGTTTTAAAATGTTATGTTAGTCAGCATGCAAGTTGTCAAAGGAAAAACATACTTTAAAAATGATCAAAACACGGTAGGTTCAGGTTAAGGCACTTTAATCTTGCAGCAAGGAGACAAAAACATGCTATTACAGAGTTTGTCTAACTAGAAACAGGAAATACTTTCATTTTTATACACTTTCTAATAAGACATTGCCTACCAAGCTGACGTAGCAAATTACAAGTCTTTTCATCATCACTTATTGACCATTAGTCTCATGATTTTCTGCTGATTTATCATTTTTTTGGGAGAAACTTCCTAAGTAAACAACATGGCCTTGGTTACCACCGGTTAGATACATGTTATGTTACCATTCAAGGTACTAAGGCTAATTCAAGCACAAAGCTAGCAGTTCATTTCTCTAATAATCCTTTGTCTATATTATCTCTAAGCTGCTGCAGCTGTACATGTTCTCATACTTCGAACAGAGCTGATTGTTTAGAATCATTACATTTACAGGATATAACATTGTTCATTCATTCACTCCTGACCTAGCAAATAAGCACCTGCTTCTCAAGTACATTTCCAAAAGCATAAACATGCATATTGCTGCGCTAGTAATTACTAGGTCAGAGGGCATCTTGCAAGTTTCAGAAAGCACACTGCAGTTTCAAAAAGCATCTTTTTCAGTTCTCATATGAAACTCAATTTATATATAAAACAGTGCATATAAAATAGAATGAAAAACGTGTTAACTCATTTAACTTCTAATTAGCATTAAGCATACACACATTAATACATATTTTTCTGACATTTCCCCCTGTTAATACTTTTTAATTCTATTTTCAAAAGAATAAACATTTTGCTTCTTTTCCTACCATCTTCCACTCAGGATTTGCAGTTAAGAAAGTCATTCAGTTTAAACTTTATGAAAGTGTTTCACATTCTAGCAGCTCTTCAAATTCAGTACTCTGATACATAGTCTCAGAAACTGATATGTCTATAAATTCTTTGATTAATTTCTTCATGAAGGGGATTCCACAACAAACACAATCTCCTATTAGGAGTAATCCCACCCCAATGGCAATCAAGATGTTCATTAGGATGGAACCCCACCCCCCAAACAAATTCTGGAAAAAGTCAGTCAGAGGGCTTGGGCCTGGTTTGGTCATGGCCGACACTTGCTGAATTACCTCAAGGTGGTCATTAATTTCGTGCTGATGATCTGGAATAAACGCACAGCATTCTTCTTTGATTAAAGCGCACGTCTCACCCCTCGCCGCTAGGGTGAAGTCAAGAGCCATTCGGTTCTGGAGCACTTGTTAGACCCAAAATCAGAAAAAAGGCCAGCACCAAGGAAGGTTCAAAAGTAGTTTAATAAAACTGAAACTAGACCGGTTTCAGCAGCAAGGCTTTCATCAGTAGTATAGTCAGCAAAAAGCACTTAGTCATCATCTTATATAATGTTCTCTAAGGCATCTATATGACATCACTTCCTGATAAGTCAAAAATGCAAACAAGGCAAAAGTAATTTATAAAATACAATCAAGGCAAAAGTAATTGAAAAATACATAGTTCAGTAAACAAAAAAGTTTGCCTAAGTTGCATGCATATCTCCAGATTATAATGAAAAAATCCAAAGAGACACAGTATACTGGTATATCAATGATAATAAACAAACTTAATAAGAAACATACAATAAAGGGTAAATGCCCAAAAATAAACCCGAAACAAAAGTCAGGTTATAAGAATTCTGGTGTTGAATACCAGCCACAGTATCCTAAAATGAGCTGAAATGCAAAAACCTAAGCAATGCAACCTGATAAGAAATAAGTACATATCGTAATGCAAGTGATGGTTAATTACAAATTATAATTTATCATTTAATCCAGGAGGAAAAGCCCCCAAGTTTAATGATCCACCTTTTTCTTTGGTATTTAGGATATCATGCCAACCTGTTTTAAAAGATCGATTCCTATGATATGATCAATGATGGTGAATGTAAATTTGGCAGTGGGATGTTTGATAACATGTCTATATAGTGCATTAGTTAATCTTCTGTTTCTAATGTCACCAAGGTGTTCAGAGATCCTGACACGAAACTGTCTAGACGTTTGGCCAATATAAAATGCATGACATGTACATGTGGCAAGATAAATAATCCAGTCTGAACTGCAGTTACCAAAAAACTGTATGTCGTATATTTGTCCAGTGTTCCTACTAGTGAAAGAAGTAGTTTTGAAAATATAGTTACAAAACTGCAATGTCCACATGGATAAATGCCTGAAAGTTTATCTCCAGTAAGTGTACTTTGAGTTGGAGTGTGATCCATGACCCTGTTGTTTTTATAGTGTGAAAATAGATTCCCTAAAGTTTTGCCTTTCCTATAGGAAAAATAACATCGTTCTCCCAGATAATCTTCCAACAATGGATGAGAATTCAATATATTCCAGTGAGTATTAATAATATTTACTAAATTGGCACTATTCCTGCCATAAGTGGTGACAAATCTACATACATCTGATTCCTCATTATGAGTTTTAGTATTGTATTGGAGAAGAGAATCCCTGGATTTAGCATTACTAAATTGGACTGCTGACTCAATAGTACGAGTGGAATAACCTCTGGACAAAAATCTCTTGGTTAGATCCATTTGATGACTCTGAAGATCATCCACTGAGGAACAAATCCTTTTCATCTGCACAAACTGTGATTTCGGTATGTTCGAATAATATGTTTCGGATGAAAACTATCAGCATGTAGAAGGGTATTATATTGTGAGAATTTTCTGTGTACGGACGTTCTAAGAGTGTTATCCTCCTGTCGAATTAAATTGACATCCAAATAACTGATTGCACTCCTATTATATTCCACAGTGAATTTGATACCCCAGATGTTCCCATTCAAATGTTGAATAAATTCCTGGAGGTATTCCTCACCTCCTTTCCATATAAGCCAACAGTCGTCCAGGTATCTTCTCCATATATCAATCTCAGGTAGATATATGTTGTGCAAAGGGTCATATAAAATCATATCTTCCATGTAGCCCATAAAACATCAGCATAGATGGGTGCAAAGGATGCACCCATAGCCGCATTCTGTAGTTGCCAATAGCAGTTTTGTTGGAAATAAAAACATTTTTAGTTAGAATGTGTTCAGCCATACACAACAATAAGGTGTTCATCCCTGGGGGGTATAAATTGGTTTTATTTAGCCAGTATTCCAAGGCATTAATACCCGCCCAATGAGGGATGCTGGTATAAAGCGAGGATACATCAAGGGTACACATAAGCCATTCAGGGTCCAATTGAGACTCGGAGACTATCTGCAAAATTCAGTCGTGTCCTTGATTCTTGCTCTAACACATGTTAACAGTGGTTTCAATTTTTCAGTTAGAAAAACCGACAAGGGTTCAGTGAGTGACCCAATGCCAGATACAATCGGTCTGCCTGGTGGCTGATCAATGGACTTATGAATCCTAGGAAGTAGATAGAGTTGTTGTTTCGTAGGATCCTTAACCGTCAAATGAGTTTTGGTTTTATCAGAGATAATTCCAGATTCTACAGCCTTTTCCAAAAATTCATTAATTTCCAAGGCAAAACCTGAGTCGGATCAATCTCCATCTTCATGTAATGATGATGGTTGGAAAGTTGTCTAAGACCTTCATTCACATAATACTCAGTATCCATCACCACCACCGCACCCCCTTTGTCGGCAGAAATAATAACAATATCCGTATTGTTTCTGAGTTGTGTGAGTGCTATTTGTTCCTTCCTAGACATGTTATGCTTTATAGTGTCAACAGAACCCAAATTGAAGTGTATATCCTTTATATCCGCCTGCTGGAAAACAGCAACATGTTTATCCATGGGAGGGTTAAATGTAGATTTGTGAAATCTAAAATCAGATGATCTTTGAGCATTGTCAGTTTGATCTTGTTGTTGAAAAAATAATTTCAAGTTAATTTTCCTACAAAAATCCATTGTATCAGAAACCAAAATACTTTCATCAGTGAAAAAACAGGTATGAAACCAAGGCCTTTATTAAGAAGGAATATTGATCATCAGTCAAAATATGACTTGAAATATTTAAAACATTAGTACATGAATGATTTACTTCACTATCGACATGAAGAGCTCTTCTAAGTTTTTGACCTCTGTGTTTCCTTCCTGCCCTGTGTTTTTTCCCCCTAAAGGGACCTCAGTCCTTCGACCCCTTTTAGCATTTGGAGAATCACCAATATTAGGTGTCTCAGTATCAGTAGTCGAAGAATCCTCACCAGAGGTAATAAAGCTAGGCCCAGTCTTTTTAAAAATAGACCTTGGTCTTTTTATATAAATGAAGCATTCTTGGTACCATGAGCAAACCTCACACCCCTTTGTGAATCAAATTGTTTGCCCCTATCATAATCTTCCTTATCCCGGGCAAATTTGTGCAATTTCTTTTCTTAAGGTTATTTTCCAAAATAGAGATTTCTTTAGATAATTTGCCAAGACAACCCTGAAAACTAGCCTCATGTTCAAACCGTTTCAGGTTGTTACATGTTTTTCTACTTCATTAATATTACTCTGTATTGTTCTCTCATAGAAAGAGGCCAAAATGTTAACTCTAATCATGGCAGCCTCCTGTTGTGCTTGTTGCCAATCTTTCAACAGATTTTCATCCGTGTGCCCACTAGTGGTTGGATTTTACATCTCAATCCTCTAGGGATATATTCTGTATTTGGTAAGCTTTAAACAATTTACTGTGCCAAATGTTTGTTCTAAGCATCTTAATTTGTTTACCTAATTGAAAGAATAAGTTTTCGAACCGTCAACTGGATCCATGATTACCAAATCCACCTTTTCTGTATGTTCAGTTCCTATGCCAAAAATTTTTAAGTCATCCTTGTCGGAGCATAAACCAGATAACAATTTACTGAGATCCATGACAATAAGTTGCAATGAACCGGAGGAAGAAGATATAAAAAATAAAAAATA
The DNA here is from genome assembly GCF_019279795.1 of Protopterus annectens. Classification (NCBI taxonomy): domain Eukaryota; kingdom Metazoa; phylum Chordata; order Ceratodontiformes; family Protopteridae; genus Protopterus; species Protopterus annectens. The sequence continues at coordinate 1,961,961,250 of NC_056726.1, forward strand.
AAAATGAACCCTGAAAAGATTCTTTTATTCTTAAGGGTTGAATTGGCAAATCACGAATAAGTCCAAAACAGAAAATCACAATCAGAGTCACAAAGAAGTTGAAGCCAGAATAAATGGCAAATGTAACCCTATATATAGGGGAATAATTAACCCTAGCACCAAGGCAAAAATGCTATACAGACCAAAAAGTCAAAGGCCTGTAATGTCTAAAATGCAATGTTCTGAGTAATGCACAACCTACAGTTGTTCAGAGGTGGCTAAATCCATATGGAGTATACCAATATGTAATGAATTTAAGCCAGACACACTTATGCACCTTATTTAAATCAGATAACAATATTAAGAAATCAATAATTGTTCGATACAGTCCTCAGATGAAATTGTTATCAAAGGTATAAATGTACAGATGATTATTGTCAGCACTGTATACCCAGCAATTATTCTAAAAGAAGACCTGAGTGCAACACTGGGCAAACAAAACAAAGGCCTCAAGATATGTGACCAATATTGACTCAAATGTAAAACAAAACATGAATCAGTAGGAACATAGGAATGAACAGATATAAGCAATAATATTGTATCAACCTAGTGTATATAACAATGGCTAGTTCATCATAATCAAATGAAATAAAATAAAATTATGCACATATTACAAAATGAGCACCCATACATGAAATGTCCTTGAAAAAATAGCAATGTTGTATTGTGCTACAACAGTACTCAGAAATCCAGTATAAAAAAGCGACTAGGCAAAATAATATGAAATATACACGTGTTATAAACTAAGAACACATACATGAAAAGTCCTGAAAAATGGCACTGTTATATTGTGCTACAACAGTTCTCTAAAGTCCAGTGTTCAAGAAAACGACTTAACAACACCATCCAGACAGTTAAATGATTGTCACAGAAAATTTCTTCATTATGGTAAAACAATTACCAATGAAAATTAATCCAAAAATAGATGTCAAGAACAGTACCTGGAAAGATGAAGTTTGAAATGTATTAGGACCCTTAAAAGTTGTTCCAAACAATGTCCAAAAGGCCAAATCGATCCTCGAAGTCCTGATATGTCCAAAACAGTATGGAAACCACAACGATCTTGAAAACAAATCCCAATCCGAAAGATGGTGGAAAAACACTTGCAACCACGTGTAGCATAAACGATAAACTCAACAGCGTTAATGCATCCAATATACTCACTTGTTAACTTAGATAAACATGATAATCCAACAAAACCAAGAAAGCATGACCAAAAGTCAATCGTTTAAAAACAAAGCGATCTAGATGCCATGCATCCGAAAATAACGATGTCCAGGATGAAAAATCCTAAGCAATCCACAAAAAAGATGACTACCTGAATGGTAGAACTCCCAAACGCCAACAGCCAGCACAAACGAAAATCAATGTAGTGTATAGGAGCTAGCAAGTTAGGCTGGTGCACGGCAAGAGCACTTGTTAGACCCAAAATCAGAAAAAAGGCCAGCACCAAGGAAGGTTCAAAAGTAGTTTAATAAAACTGAAACTAGACCTACTTCTAGACTTCTAATTAGCATTAAGCATACACACATTAATACATATTTTTCTGACATTTCCCCCTGTTAATACTTTTTAATTCTATTTTCAAAAGAATAAACATTTTGCTTCTTTTCCTACCATCTTCCACTCAGGATTTGCAGTTAAGAAAGTCATTCAGTTTAAACTTTATGAAAGTGTTTCACATTCTAGCAGCTCTTCAAATTCAGTACTCTGATACATAGTCTCAGAAACTGATATGTCTATAAATTCTTTGATTAATTTCTTCATGAAGGGGATTCCACAACAAACACAATCTCCTATTAGGAGTAATCCCACCCCAATGGCAATCAAGATGTTCATTAGGATGGAACCCCACCCCCCAAACAAATTCTGGAAAAAGTCAGTCAGAGGGTTTGGGCCTGGTTTGGTCATGGCCGACACTTGCTGAATTACCTCAAGGTGGTCATTAATTTCGTGCTGATGATCTGGAATAAATGCACAGCATTCTTCTTTGATTAAAGCGCACGTCTCACCCCTCGCCGCTAGGGTGAAGTCAAGAGCCATTCGGTTCTGGAGCACTACAGTTCTCATTGCATTCAGTTCATCAGTTATCAGTTCAAGAGCAGAGAAAGTTGCATTACTCATCACTTCGAGAAGTTTAGACAGTTTTTGCAGCTCCCAAATCGATTTAACTGCGCCATATGCAGGTAATATGCCTGCCCACGATATGACAGCGTCACTCAAGTCCATGTGCGTAAGTTTGGTACCCACACTATGATGGTCTTTCCAGCCCACCTCGATCTGTCCCATTGGATTCGCAGGTTTTTTAACAGTCTTCTTGGTCACATCTCGGGTGTTTCGAATATTTCCCTGAGGCAAGACTGCAGTGTGTCGTATGGCCGGGACCAGATATCCCAAAAACCAACTGCTGGACCAATTCTCAGGTAACCATTTATATGCTTTTTTACCACACACAAAATAACAGTCCTCTACTTTAGTGGTTACTTTGTTACGAAATGACTGCCCTGCATGAAACATTTTCCTATCTATTACAGATAACTGTTTAAAAAGTACAGGATTACGTTGCACTTGATCAAGAGTCTTATGCATGGATTTAAGAAATGAGTTATAATCTGTACTACAAGATCCACCCAGATCGTTTGCTTTTGTATAACATTTATATTGTACGGTTACATTACACTTGCTCCAACCCACTTGTATGGTATCATTCTTATAAAAACATTCAATTCCCTTTTTGTGTCACAGGCAAATACAGTGATACCTTATCATATGCTTTAATAGCTACTGTGTCAAAAAACAGATTTTCCCAGGTCTCGTTGACCCCTAGGGGATAGCAGTCATTAATAACCCCATTATGCTGTTGGTATGGCTGTGCAGATCCAGCAGTTCAAACATTAAAAGTCTCAGCATACACGTGTAATTGCCTGATAAGTGTTAAAGTCTGGTGCCAGTCTATATTTGGTTCATCACTTTTGATCAGTTCAACTCTTTGCATCCCTCTTACCGGGGAAGGGGTTTAAATTTCCCTTGGTTTTGTTTTTCGGGGCTAAGGTAGGGGGGGCCCCTAAGGGCCCTTTTTCCCCCCAAAATAATGCCAAGTCCAAAATTTCATTTTCTTCATCATCTGTAAACTCATGTACATCCTCTACCCCTTCTATCACATCCTCTACCCTTGCTATCACATTTGCATTTGTCTTTTCCGGTTTATTCTTGTCCAGTGATTCCTGACTATCATATAGTCATTCCTCACCCTCCTTATCTTCCGTAGTTACCTTCTTATTTAGCCTGCAATCCCTTGCCAAATGTCCTTTTTCCCGCATTTAAAACATTCACCCCTTTTCTTCCTTTCTTCAAAATCTTCTGATCGTTTATCAGATTGTTTGTTTCCTTGGGCATTTTTCTTACCCTTTTTCCCGGTCTGTACTACAAAGACTTCTGACCCGGGGATTCCAAGATGGCCGCCGACTAGTCTAGTCCTTACTCTCTGAGCTCCTCACAGCTATTTAACTTTTGGTTTTTTTTACAACTTTACATCAACCTTTTTCCTCAAATTTTTATACTAAAAGATTTTATAAATCTTTTTCTACGCATTTGGATTATTTTTTCTTCTGGAATTATTATCCTGGGATTTATTTTACCTCAGAACATTCTTGGTCTCTCTCTGCTGCTGGACTCCTACTGCTCCAGTCTGTTCCTGGTTCCTGGTATCCTGCTAACTGCATTCCATTTCTGGGCATGGCTACAAAATCTGACTCCATGGAGACTCAGCCTACAAAGGCCAAATATACTTCAATGCTCTCTCCTGAAAAAGATTCAGGTTCAAAAGACTGAAATCATCTAGACAACCTACAGAAACTTTTAATGTAAGTAATAAAGATTTAAATGGCTCAAATTTCCTTTTAGAAGAACTAAAATAGCATTAAAACCAATCCAAAGTGCTATACAAAACTTTTCAGAACAGTTTACAGACTTTAGTAAATCTTTAAAGCAAATAAACGATAGTATTGTTACTATTGAAAATAAAATCTTAGCTTTGGAGGTTAAAACAGACTTATTGGAAAGTGACTTTAAATCTAGAGATAAAACTGTTTCAGATTTACAAGCTAAAATATTGGATCTGGAAGCCAGGAGTCGAAGAAATAACATCATTATTCGTGGTTTACCTGAATCTTTATGACAATAAAACTTGTTATCTGTGACTAAAAATATCTTTGAAACACTGTTAAATTGTGAAGCTTCTTCAAAATCTATAATTGTAGAGAGAGCACACAGAGCACTGCGTACAAAGCAAGATTCTTCCACACCAAGGTTAATTTATACTAAGTTACTAAACTTTCAAGACACTTTCCAGATCCTAGAAACTGCTAAAACAAAGAAACAATTCATATGGAAGTCTCACAAACTATCATTTTCCCAAGATCTTCCTGCACAGATCAAATTAAATAGACAAAAACTAGCCCCCTATTGTGCTGACTTGATAAAAAGAGGGATTAGATTTTGAATGGCATATCCTAATACCTTGTCTTTCACAGCTAATGACAAAAGATTTGTATGTTCAGATCCTAAAGATGCAAAAGACATTTTTCTTAAAACATTTAAAAAGCTTCCTGACACTGTATCTTAATATTCTACTGTTAAAGAACTACAATAAGGTTTGATCTTTTCTTTTCTTTAATCTGACAGTATTTGTGTTACATGATTTGTAATTCCTTAAGAACTTGTCATGTAATTTACATATGATGGATTTTGGTGTGACAGTGTGCAGTGACAGGATATATGCTTGTTAGATTTGTGTGGATTAATAGAAGCATTTAAATTCCTGTATTTATTTTTTTCTCTTTCTCTCACATATGTTTGCTGTGTAAATAGATAATATGTTAATTTTACTACAAGCTTTGGAGTTACAGCCTTCTGTGTAAGCTAAATGATTTTTGGAGGGAAAAACATTCCATCTCAACATTCTAGCAAGAAAATCTTCCCCTCAGAGTTCCAGCTGATGCTCTGCATGAACATGCGCACACTACAGTCTCTCTGAGATGGATGGTGATGTCATCATTTGTGAGGAAAGAAGGACAGTTTCAAATACACAAGTCTGCTTGTTTTCAACAAGTATTCAATAGCACTAACTTTTTAATAGATCTGGCTATTATTTAAAGTGTTTTCTCTTCATAAATGAAGGTTGCTTTTTAAATTTAAACAGATTCATGTCACATAATATATTCAGTGACTTTTAGTGTGTCTGCATGACTTCAAAGCAAGCTGCTACTTTCATAAAGCAGAGTGAAAATGTTTCTGGAAACAAATGAACAGGTTAGTTTTATATATTAAAATTCTAAAGGATATGTAAAGAAATGAACATATTTTCCTATTCAGAATATTTTTTCATACAATATTTTATTTGACAAATGTTACAAAGTATACCTGTTCATATGAAAGTTTCATGTTCTTTCTATTCTCTGCTCTCTCTCTCTTCTCAGAGGCTGGATGTGATATTTATGATTAGTAGTTTATGTTTAAGAAAGCCTTTACTTATTTGAAAGGTTTGAAATAACTATCTTTAATATGATTAGCTGAATCTACATGTATATATTTAAGCCCTTAGATTTACTGCATTTAGCTTGCTTGTTTCTGTTTTAATTAGATGTTCAAAATGTTTACTTTAAAAGCCTTGTCTTTTCATGCTGTTTTGTTATGTTACATCTATAGCTTAGAAGAATAGTATGGCTACATAACCTAACAGAGTCATTAGTAAAATATTCAAAAGTAGATTTAAAATTATATGTATGCACATTGTTGTACATTCAGTCCAATATATATGATGCTGTTTAAGTTACTATTTAATAATATAATTATACTTTATTCATGTATATTAACTAGTGTTAAAACCTTACAGCTTATAATATTTCATTTTGAATAGTTCCTGTACTGTTATTATCTAGTTAATAGATGCATCTCCAGACTGAATTGTTTTTCATTTTGAGATATGGTTGCTTGGTAGTTGTTTTTTACTTTATTTGAACTATAACTAAATACTCATTCTACAGGTATTAGTGCTTTTATCATACTAATGGTCATGTTGATTAATGAAATTATCACTAAAGTACTAAAGAAGGTTCAGTAGATAGTGCATGACTATTATCTTTAGTTCAGTAATGCTATGCTTATTTACTTATATTATAATGTTACCAGTTGGTTTTGTTATACTTATATATGTTATCTTACATATCTTTCAGTTTTAATTGTATTACTTCTTATGATAGAGTGTTCTAGTTAAGCAGAGTGTGATTTATTTATTATTTACTTGTTTCTCTTTCTCTTGAAATACTTGAGGAAATACATTTAATCACTATAAATTTCAATTTAAGGATAGGAGCTTTAGATTAGTATTAGAAGTAGGGATTAAGCATGTTGGACGACTTGAAATTAGTTAATTTTGTATATATTTTTAGTAGTATTACTCGGACTTTATGTTATGTTAGGCTTCCTTTGAGTAATTTGTATTCTAACTTGAGGTTATTATTATCTATAATTACAATGTTTTTTCATGTTCTTCTGCTCTTCCTTTATCACAGGGGATTGGTGGGTAGGCACTAGGGTTAGGATAAAGGTTATTATTATACATTTCATGGTTCTTAAAAAACTTTTTCTTTTTTTTCAACAAATGTTATTTGATGACTTGCTTGAATACTTAAAGACTGTTTTTCTTTTATTTTTCTTCTTCTTTTTAATGTTGTGTTGGATTTGCACCTTGAGTTCACTTTTATAGCATCAATAATGATTATACTTGTAGAATATGCCTGTTGACATAATTTTAGATTCTTGGAATGTTTGAGGCATTCAAGATAAAGCGAAAAGTCACTATTATTTCATATGATCTTTAAATCACAGGCTAACATTTGTTTTATTCAAGAGACCCATATTTCACGTATTGATTGGAATAAAGAGTTTAAAAAATGGATCAAAAGATTATAGCTTCAGGTGACTCATCTAACTCCAGAGGTGTAGCTATAATCATTAAACAAAATTCATTGGGAATATTATTGATGAGAAATTTGATGATGAGGGGAGGTGGTGCTTATTTACCGCTTCTATTGCTGGTTTGGACAAACCCTTATTAATTTTAAATCTATATGGTCCATGTAATTCACAACATTTGTTCATTTTAAAAATTTACAATATTCTTGCATCCTATAAGGATCATCATATTATAGTGGGTGGTGACTGGAATGCAGTTATAAACCCTGTAATTGATCGTTCCGCTCCACTGTCACCTATAATCTTCAATCTACTCTGGCTATAAATGATTTGATGACAGAATATAATTTAATAGATCCCCTCCGCACTGTTAAAAATATAAACAAGAATGATATATATACTTATTATTCTAAGTACTATCATTCGTGGTCCAGATTAGACTTCTTTCTAATTTCAGATTATATTTCAAAATATATTGTGGACTTTACTACAGAACCCAGATTCTTTTCGGATCACTCAAGAATTTCACTAAAATTTAACATAAAACCCAATATCAAAAATAAAACTATGTTTAATAAGTGGACCTTAAATAACAACTTATTGTCAAATGAAGATATTTGCAAACAAGCTTCAGAAATCCTAAATGAAGTAGTGAATAGTCTTGAATCATCAGACATTCCTTATGACATACAATGGGCTGCATGTAAAGCAAGATTAAGAGGTTTATTTATTAGTAAAGCTGCTTTTTCAAAAACAATACTTTAAGAAAGAGGAATTCTTAAAATCAAGAATTTCTTCGTTGGAAAATCATCTTAGTCTGAACTATGATGCTACTTTAGAAAAACAAATTTTTGATTGTCAGAAAGATTTAATTCTGCTTCACCAAAATAACCTCTCCTTAGCTGAACAAAAGCTACTTGCTTCATATTCAGAGTGGGCCCAGGTTCCATCTAAATTGTTAGCGAGAATTATTAAAGTTAACTTCAGAAATCCAAATATTACATCTTTATCTTATAATAACAGATTATATAATACTGATGAAGAGATTATTCAACTTTTCACCTCTCTTTACACTGAGTTATATTCAGGTTCTTCTAATTCTGTTAAAGATAATCACTCAAAACTCTTTTTAGACTCTTTGCAGTTCCCTAAACTTAATGATAATCAGCAAAACTACTTTCTACCCCTATATCGCTACAAGAAATCTAGGATTCAATAGATAATCTTAAATTGGGTAAATCTCCGGGACCTGATGGTTTTACTCCAGAATTTTTCAAAACTTTCAAATTGGTAGTTCTTCCCTTTCTATTTAAAGTTTACAATCATATAAGAGTTAATGATATCTCAGATATTCATTGGAACACATCCAAAACCATTCTAATTCTAAAAATAATAAAGATAAATCTGACCCAGTAAATTATAGACCCATTTCTTTAATTAACGTGGATATTAAGATTCTGTCATCTATTCTGGCTAACAGATTGAAACGGATTTTACCCTCAATTATCTCGTCAGATCAATCAGGTTTTATGTCTCAGAGAGATGCTTGGGATAATACTCTATCTTTAGAGACTATACTTCATCTCATTAAGAAAAATCCAAACCCTATATATGCTTTGATTATAGATGCATCAAATGCCTTTGACAGAGTATGTTGGAACTTTCTATTTCAAACTATGTTATGTTTTAATATTCCCTTATTCTTTATAAATTTTTTAAAAGTTTTATACAAGAATATGTTTACTAGACTATACATTAATGGTCAATTTTCTGCTCCGATAAAGATCACTAAAGGAACAAGACAGGGTTGTCCATTGTCCCCTTTTCTTTTCAACATTTACTTAGAACCTTTGCTATTGTTTATTACTCAACATACTTTTCATAACATCCCTAGAATTCTTAATACTAACATTCATTTCTCTGCTTTTGCGGATGATTTAGTAATCTACTTTCAAACTCCATTATCTGATTACAGAAAGATAATGAATTCTATTGATTATTTTTCTTTGGTTTCCAACTATCTTTTAAATTCTACAAAAACTCATATTTTTCCCTTAAATCATTTAGCACACAAATCTTTTTTGTTTCCAGACGATCATTTTCAGTTTACTTATAATATAAAATATTTAGGAATCAATTTAGAACACAATAATAAATCTTCCTTTCAAAATAATATTAATAAATTATGGAACTCTATATTGTCTGATATGGACAGATGGAAGCATCTAAACCTTTCATTTCTTTCAAGGGTGGCCATTATTAAAATGAATATTCTGCCTAAATTTCTTTACCAATTCTCATTATCTGATCAGATAATTTCAAAAATAATTTTTGAGTCTGTAAATAAAGCTTTGGCAAAATTCATATGGTTCCCTAAATCTGTTAGAATTTCCTATTCTAGATTGGCATTTTCGAAGGACAAGGGAGGTTTGGGTTTACCTAATCTTTATCTCTATTATTTGATTGTCTCATCCAATAAACTTCTTACTATCTCTAAATTCAATAACACTTCTTATCCAAATCACTCTTTATGGATAAAATTATGGTATAATTATGTCATTTCTAATAATTTAAATCCTGAAGCTATTCCCTTTATCTCTGGATAGTTTATTTATTAAAAATATATCTACAGTATTTAAACAAAAGATTAGAGATTTCCAAACCTTACTCAAAATGTGTAAACTAGAAAAGATCTCGCACCATGTTCAGCCAATTCATCTAAACCCAAATATATTATTGGACAATAAACTTTTGAACTTAACAAACTATCCTTTAATTAAAAATCTAAAAGTAGGAGATGTTTTGAAATATCTTGACTTGCCTTTATCTGACTGGTAAGTTATTGAAAGTAAACTGGAATTACTCACCAATTCTTACACAACTAAGAGCAATAATTAAAAACAAATTTGTATCTCTGGTCCCCATAGACTCACAATTGAAAAACCTTAACACGATTATTAAAATACTTTCATCATCTGATAAAATGCTCTCAAACTCATATAAATTAATTAATTCTTTAATGATGGACCACAACTGTCTTTTATCTAATGTTTGGTTGAATTATAATTCCCAATTGTCAGAATCTCAGAAAGTCCTGGCTATTAGACACACTAAGGAATTTATCCCTTTTAAAAATTAGCATACACACAATTAATTATTAATAATGATGCCTACTTTACCCCAATCAAATTAAACAAATTTAACCCAAATAAGTCCCCTTCGTGTTCATGCTGTTCTCATCCCCAAGCAGACCTCCTTCATATTCTATGGTATTGTCATTTTCTCACAGATTGTGGACATCTTTGAAAGTCAGACTGCAGAAAATGGGATATCAAAATCCACGTTGACGTGGGAATTTGCTATTCTGCATATTCCATTGATTCATCTTTCAAAAGTTGATATTCATGTTATCATTTTTATTTGCTCATTACTAAAACTTTATATAATACAAAATTGGATTGATCGTTCTAAATTAAAATGGGTTACTTTCAAGAAAATGGCTTTTAAATTTATTGATGCTCAAAGATACTTAGGTGGAAGTCCAAAAAAAGCTATTAGAAAGGTTGTGTTAGAAAAGGTTCTAAACATATTAAATAGTTAATGTTAAATATTTTTTTTTTTTTTTCTCTCAGGTTGCCTAACTTGTATATAGTGTACATATGGTGTATGTTTTATTTCTAAATAACTTATCAAAATCTCATGAAGGTTGTTATCACTAGATGAATTGTTATATGTTCATTTATGCCTTCTTGTTATGTATAATCTTTTAATTGTCTTGCTATTCATATAATTAATAAAAAAATTTTTTTTGAGAAAAAAAAGACTTCTGACCCATCTTTTACAGCAAATACTTGAGCTTTCTTTTTCTTTTTGCTATTAAAATGCCTTTTGGCATGTATTGCATATTCAAGTAATGACTGTAGTCTACTTGTACGATGATCTACCATGTGCTTTGTAATAAAGCTGCTAATGGGAGTAATACTACCTTTCAAGAACGCATTCTTTAGCTGTTGCTCATATGGGGAATCATGTGTTTGATCTTCAGGTACCTGCATTCCGCAATGGTTATTAAAACATTCTAATAATCTAGCATAATATCTATCAACTGTTTCACCTTCTTGTTGTATGCACTGATTAATGCAAGTCCAATCAGCCCTAGGCTTCCATTTTTCAGAGATTCAGTCTGTCAGACCTTTTACTCTGTTATCCAGTTCTGCATTACTATGTGGGAGTGGTCTAAGCTCTGCATCATGGGGATTCCAGTTGCCACTGATCATGTGCCAATCTGGACCTACAATTTGTCTAACTACTTTTTCTACTTCTTAGCCATTCAAATGGTAACTTAACCTCATACCCTGTAAGTCTTCTAAGAATTTTCTAAAATTAACTTTCAGATGGGGAATTCCCTCTGTGGCTTTCTAGATATCTTCCGGTGTCCATGGTCTATAAACTAAGAGAGTCGGATCCTGTCCTGCCTGTGGATTTGGTACTTCTATGAGTGGACATATCTCTTCCTCACTCATAGCTTGTGAATTTTTATTCATTTCATATAATTCAATTTCCCCTCTCAAGTTACGTGTTCGAGACCTAGTCTCGATAGGATCCCTGACAAACGGTTTTGATTTTGTAGGAACAGCTGGGTATAGCAGAGGTGGATCAGCTTGTCCACTCGCTTCATATTCTGGTAAGGGAAGCGTAGGAGGGGCTGTTGCTATTACCAAGTTATTATCTTCTTTGTCTAAGAACATTGCTTTTGAATTTTTAATCTTTTGTTCTCTGCGATTTGCTTCCTCAAGCCACCTATGTGCCTGAGGGACTCCTAATTGCTGTTGCTTTTTTAGCTGACCTTTCGCGTCTGTTTTAAGTTGTCTGACAAGTTTAATAAGTGAATATTTATCTAAATTACCATGAAATTTGTATTTATCAACCCATTACGTATAGTACTTATTATCGGCACGCTGAAATTGCATATATTTTGCATCTTCGGTTAGGGGCGGGTCTCGGGAAGTTTTCGTGCATTGATTTCCCATGTTGCCTTAGCTAAGCTGTAAATTGTTATGTAACCCTTCTTATCACGTGGTACCACGGTTTTACACCTTTTCACAGTTTATCTAGAATAACTGTCTACCTATTCTGTTTCCAAGACAGTAACCTTTTTGTCACTGATCTGCACATGCAAATCTTCCTGACAAAAAAAAAAAACAGTTCTGCAACTTGTCCCTGATCTAAAACAGAAAAAAGGTAAATTCCTCCTTACCTGACCCCCCCCCGTGAGTTGATCCACCGGATCGTTGACTCATCCTCCAATCCCAGATCAGAAACAGTGGCTGGCCTCTTTCGAACGACAATTCAGTTGGAGGTCTTTCAAAACAGAAGAGCCGATTTGGCCGCTTCTCCATACGGGTACATGCCACCGGGGCCCAATTCTGACCTAGGCCTAGAGTGAGATGTACTTTCCGGTCCGAAGGACCAAACTGTCAAAGGACAAATATACTTTAAAAACGATCAAAACATGGTAGGTTCAGGTTAAGGCACTTTAATCTTGCAGCAAGGAGACAAAAACGTGCTATTACAGAGTTTGTCTAACTAGAAACAGGAAATACGTTCATTTTTATACACTTTCTAATAAGACATTGCCTACCAAGCTGACGTAGCAAATTACAAATCTTTTCATCATCACTTATTGACTATTAGTCTCATGATTTTCTGCTGATTTATCAATTTTTGTGAGAAACTTCCTAAGAAAACAATATGGCCTTGGTTACCACCGGTTAGATACATGTTATGTTACCATTCAAGGTACTATGGCTAATTCAAACACAAAGCTAGCAGTTCATTTCTCTAATAATCCTTTGTCTATATTATCTCTAAGCTGCTGCAGCTGTACATGTTCTCATACTTTGAACAGAGCTGAATGTTTAGAATCATTACATTTACAGGATATAACATTGTTCATTCATTCACTCCTGACCTAGCAGATAAGCACCTGCTTCTCAAGTACATTTCCAAAAGCATAAACATGAATATTGCTGCGCTAGCAATTACTAGGTCAGAGGGCATCTTGCAAGTTTCAGAAAGCACACTGCAGTTTCAAAAAGCATCTTTTTCAGTTCTCATATGAAACTCAATTTATATATAAAACAGTGCATATAAAATAGAATGAAAAACGAGTTAACTCATTTAACTTCTAATTAGCATTAAGCATACACACATTAATACATATTTTTCTGACACAAGTCACACTGTATGATCATCTAGAACTTCGACAAGCAACCTCAAAAAAAAATTCTGGTTTTGGCTGAGCAACATCAAGTTTGTAATACAGTTACACATACCTCAAAACCTCTGAGTTCAAGAAATCTGGACAAAAACAATAATAATGGTGGGGGACAGGGTAGATAATAAAAAATCAGCGACAGATTTTTAAACATTGTTCTTATATACTTGGAAAGTTGCAAGAATTACATGGTTTCTGTTAGCAAGCATTTTGTGGAATGATATGAAGTGTGCATTCAAAGGTATGTCAGTATTTAGGAACTTCAATCCTCAACAACTGCCAGAAAACCCAACATTTTATTAGGAGCAACCCCAAAAATATGAGGTAAACATCAGGGCATTCTGCAAAAATACGGAAAATGTAGATGTCAGAGATCTGAAGCATTTACTATTAATAAAACGATAAAAATACACATATGTACTTCACTTACAACAACAACAAAAAAAGAGGACGAAGAAGAGGCATACAGTTGAAAAAGTTTTTTCCAAGGCCTGCTATACTGTTGTAAATGGTTTCCCAAATAAAATGATAGATTGAAGGGCTGCCAGAAAATATTAGCAGTGAGTCACCGAGAATCTAGTTGCGATAATACGTTAAGTACCGATTCATCATTCTATCCCCTAAGCAAGAACACCACTGCAAAACACTAGGAAAAGCTAAACTGCTGCCAGTACAACACAAGATTGAATGTCTTCTAGGCTCTCAGCTATTCAAACTTCTTTACACCCAAGCACTTCCAGCTCCATGACTTAAGCCATATTAATATAATTTCCCCTACCTACAGACTCAGTAATCATGACAGGTCTACTCCATCTTTGCAAGCTGCCCAAGCCAGCCTACACTGCACATATCACTGATTCTCAAGTCTGGGACCCAGACTTTGGGAAATTTTTCCCTCCCATCTTAAGAAAGCAGTCTGCTGAGAACTCTTTTGATGACAACTCAACACTTAGCTTTTCGCGGCAGCCAAATGTCATTATTATGTTTCTGGTAGCATTACTTAATTTCTTGCTATTCTCCCACTGCCATGGTCTCTCATCTGCATCCTTAGATCAGCACATCTATTGTTAGCCTACCCACACATCCAATAGACAAGCTTCTAGAATTGTGGATGTAGCACCTGCTTGAATATGTTGTAGATGCCTACACTGAATATAATTTCTTCCATTATTTTTATAATGCTCTTCCATTTAATCTTTGACTGTACTAAAATGCCTTATTGTTAATAGCACTAATATGCACTGCAAAAATGTTTACTATTATATTTATCTCGTTCTATTTTTGCATTGCCACCCAGACTGACAATGAAACAGGTTAGGCTGGATTCTGTAAAGTTCACAGAATCTGGTGCATTATGCCAATATCAGTAGCAAAGTCGCAGATAACAATGTAATATGTAAATGTGCCACAGTGAACTCTGAATATCTTGGCGCACAAGAGTATCTCAATAGCAACAGTGCACTGCATATTACTCTCAAGAAATCTGTAAGTTATGAAAAATATCTGTCAAAGCATGATATACATTAACAAAATTAAGGAAAAGTATTCACAGTCCAAGCAGACTGACAGTCATGAAAAATATATAGCTGCAACAGAATCTCTCCAGTAAGATTAAGGATAACTGCAGAATATCACAGTAAGTCTATTATTAATAAAATATGCTAACTTTCATTTATGGAGTCCATTGGAATCTAAATTTTCTATTAAAAATGAATAAAAGCAAAGAGTAATCACGGTGGCATCACCACAGCTAACATTAGCTAACAACGAGTAAAGGACTTGTGTGGGGAGCACAGGTAATGCACACACCCAAGGAAAGTGGGAAATAAAAAAGAAGATAGGATTATGAGTGAAGACGAGGGACACACAAGAGGTATGTTTGAATAGGAAAACCAGACAGAAAGTCAGAGGGGCATGGGCAATTTTTTTTTTTTTTTTGGTGGGAATAGGCCCCATTTTTTACTTTTTTTAAGAACAGAAGGAACGGTAAAGATAGGGAAAGATGAACAGAAGGCCATCACAGCAGGTATACCCATAGAACAAATATCACAGCACATGACAAAAAAAGCTTGGAAAAAAACCAGCAAGGACAGGTAAGTTACCCAGACAGTGAACTGCATAACACGGGCAATGGAAAGTTATCAAACAAGGAGGGGATACATACCACCCATGGTGAAATGTATAAAAATATATCTAACTATGCACTGTCACATTACAACATGTTGCAAACTGTGTGGCAGTCATACCTGGATGTGTATGACCAATGGCTGATGTGTGTTGTAGGGTAATAAATAAGGATCACAGTACACATTGGATAAATAAACATATATTCTAGTAGTCTGTCAGCAGTGCATGTGTATGCCAAACAATATCACGGATGAGCAAACAAAGATCTAGGAATGCTACTTAACTCCAGTAGCAGTCAGAACTGAACATCAACCATGCATGGGAAATGCAAACAACAGTACTGCATCAAAGCAACAAAATGGCTGCTAAGTACATGAGCAGCTGTGCACAACCCAAACAAACGTGTAATGGAATTCATATATCTGACACACATATGCCATGTCAAAGGCAAGATACAAGTGTAGGCGGATATGTATGACTGTCAGTGGCCTAAATGGAACGTACATGAAAACAATGTCAATACACATATGCACACTAATGACGTAAGAATATTGGCACAAATCTAACACTACAGCTTATAAAAAAATATCAGGTTGTGCACATGAATTTCAGCACTGTATACTGATGGGCAATAATCCCAACAAAGGCAAACATATCTGCAAAATATATTACTTAAATATGAAGGTGTAAATGAGGGGACAAACTGGGCCCACATCAAGGAAGACGATGATAAAGCAGGACAACAAGGTAAGGTTATGCATTTCAAATGAATGGATACACCACTCAGGGTGCTGTTGAAGCCAACCCAAAATACATTTAAGCAAATGGCAAATGTGTGCCACATAGGCAGACTGCATTGCTGACATTCCCCAGAATGAGCATGTATAACTCACACGTACACAGTAATGTGCAATCATATAACATCAATAAAAAAATTATCCCACAGCAGATAGTGGAAGGACCGAGAACAAGAATTAGCATATCAGTTTTATTTTTTGCTTTTAGGTTAACAAAGACTGACTTTATCAGAATGAACATCGATTAACACATATTGCCATTAATTAGAATTGATTGTTTTATTAAGATTTTTAAGCATGTGACTGAATTGTGTTTTTTTATTGGTTGTTAGGTTTTATATATGTCTGTCTTTTCAAATGGTACAGTGTTTTTTTTTTTTTTGATTGGTTTTATTTCGACCACTATAGGGCAGAATTATTTGTTTTATATTAGCTCTTTTGATTTAACACCCTGATGGCGAGTGAAGTGTCAGATGAGCTATTGGATGTAACCTTACACCCTACCCCAGATAGTCATAATGAAAATATTTTACAAGCATAGCTTGAAACCGTCGTAAAAATGCAGAAGTCTCTTAATGAAATTAAAAACTCCAAAAAGTCCAAGGATGAAAGTTCGGAAGATGATGAGTAGACTGTAAGTGAAGCTTTTTCTTCTACTGGCCCCCATCAATATCATCATTATGATTCTTATAAGGATGTGCATTCTATATTAAATCACAATGGGACCCTTTTAAAGATGCTGGTAAAGCACTGAGGGAAAATTCTTTTAAAATAGAAATCAAAGGACTGTTTAGTGAACTGGAAAAGAGCCTAACGAAGTTCAAGGCTCTTGTAATAGAAAATAAATATTTTGAACTTTATATAGAATTGAGAATAGTGCCTAAAGGACTGCATTTCTTTACATGTCCAAATGGCACAACCAACTCTGACTTGTTTTTTATTACTCTTACTGACTTTTTTAATCAAGCTGTACTACAGTTTTTGAAGATCTTAATTACGAATAACTTGAGAGTGTTGAAGGTTACCAAATATAAAGTAATTAAATTAGATCAAAAGATTTTGCTCGAGTTTCTGGACATATAAATAGAGTATGATAATGTCTTGGAAAACATTGAGCATTTTGAAAAAACAATTATAATGAGAAAAAACAATAAATTACAAAGGGGCACATTAGCATATGAGAACAATACTGCTTATTTACATTTTGATTCTTTAAGTAAAAGGAATTGAAAGTTTTTTGTTACTAAGAGTTCAAATTCCTTTAAAAATCTGGCTAAACCATCACAAGGGCATTTAAAATCAACTAATGATATGCTACTGGCTTGTACGGGAAGTGTAGAGTATGATGTCATCGCATAGAAGCAGCCTCTTTCTCTGCCTGAAGTTACTGATGTTCGTAGGCGAAAAGATTAAGCTAATCAAGGCGCCATGGAATTGCCTTATTGTCCATCCAATACTGAAGACTATAGTGAAAAATTGGGAGCAAAACCTAAATCTTCTTTTCATGGGCACACCAAGGGTTTACAAATATTTCAGAGAACCAGAAATCGGGAAAGACAGAAGTCAGACTCATCCACGAACACTTAGTGAGTGTTTCAACACTTAGTGAGTGTTTCAATTTATCTAGTATTGAAATGAATGATGAACAGCTAGCAGTGTTAAAGTTAGGCTTAAATTTTATCCCTTCACGTAGAGTGGATATTTCTAGGACTTTGCTAAATCTTAAACAGTATACTAGAAAAATGAATTAAAGGTTTGTATTAAGGAATATAAATTTAAAGTGTTCCAGATTAATGAAGCTACTGTTTTTTTTAATCCTGTACTTAACAATGCCCTTAAAGTTTTTGAAAAGATTGTGAGAGTAAAATAAGAACTTTTTTGAAGCAAAAAAAAAAAATGTATGTTATTATAATCTAAAAAGTATGTAGAAAACTGCTTTAAGAGATTTGATGAATGATAAGACTTTAAGGTTTATGAAGGCAGATAATGGTGGGGCCCTGTGGTTATGGTTCAAAGTGCCTACATTTTTGAAACTGAAAATTTTTTAAGTGATGATAGGGAATATTCTTTAGCAACAAAGGTTGAAGTAATTAGGTGTTTTAAGAAAATAGAATGTTTTCATTATGACAGCTTAATGGAAGGAATATTAGACTTAGAGTTGTATAATTTCTTGTTTGTTGAAAACCCTGTTATAGACACCTTGTTTGGAATACCAGAGATCCACAAAAACCCAAGGAACCTACCTTTTAGACCCATTGTGTCTGCCCCTAATTATGCTACGGAAGGAATCTCTCTTTATTTACATGCTATATTGAATCCTGTTATACAAGAATTAAGTTCCTTTATGAAGGATTCATGGCATTTTTTTGGATGAGTTTAGAAATTTTAAAGAGAAATATCACTTCAAACCTGAAAGAAATTATTTAATGACTGTTAATATATGTTCCCTATTTACCTCTATTCCTCACTAGGAAGCAGTAGAATATATGAGGGTATACATGGAACACCTTTACTATGTTTTCTAATCAGGATATTAACTTTTATTGTAGTTTAATAGAATTACTTTTAGACAACAGGTATTTTATTTTTAATAATCAAGTGTACAAACAAATAAGGGGGTAGTGATGGGATCTCCCGCTGCTTCTGCTTTTGTTAATATTGTACTTGGTTGGTGGGAACATGTAACATTTAGTCCTTTTAAAGAAAAATATAAAGTTGTTTATTATGACTGATTTGTAGGCGACCTGTTTTTGGTTATAGAAGGGATAATACAGGATTGCCAGAAATTGGTCAATCAGTTGAATGTGGATTCTGGTTTTCTAAAGTTTGTTGTAGGTGAAGTGGGGACCGAAGTGAATTTTTTAGATGCTACTTTGAATCGGAACAATGTAAATAATGATTTTGATATTAAAGTTTATAGGAAAAACACTTTTTCGAATAACTATTTACATTATCTAAGTTGTCATCCAAGATTTATAAAAATAATATACCTAGAGGACAATTCATAAGGGCATCAAGGATGACTCATGTGATAAAGATTTTGAAGAAGAAATAAGCTTTATTACATCATTGTTTGTGAAAAGGGGTTATAGAAAAGATAGTTTGGATATTATTGCTCAAGAAATCATATTTAAAAGGACAAGTATGTTTCCCCCTTTATTAAAACATCCTTTCAGATCACTTAGGAATAGTCTCCCACTGCCCTTGTGAAAATCAATGATAATAATTTGGTTTTTAATTTAGATATAACAGTTGATAGTTCAGAGATTAGGAGTGTTATTAAGGGTACCTGGAGTATACTAGAGGGTAATTTGGAACTAGGGTCCTAGTTTTGTATATAAAAATAGCTTTAATATTAAAACTTTACTACAGAATGACACTAATAGAATTATCCCCTACACATTTCTCTAATTTACCAAAAGGTATGCACAAATGTAAAGGCTGCAACATTTTTAGAAATATTTTAGAAGGGTCTTTCATTAATTTAGTTATACTATTCCAGTACCTGGGGTTTTTAACTGTAAGTTCAAGGGGTAGTGTATATTTGTATTTGTTGAGGATGTAGTGCCTTTTATGTAGGGATGACTAGTAGAAGTTTGAAAGAAAGAATAAGAGAGCATGTCATGCTATAAGACAAAGAGATAGCAGGAATTCCTTCTATAAGCACTCAATAGAATGTAAAGTTTACAAGGAATTTCCTTTTTCTGTTTAGAACCTGTATTTAAGGACTTACCGGGTGGCAACTACAAGAATAAAATTGAACACGGAGAAACATTATGGCAATTTCAAACTAGAGGCTGACCAAATTCCAGGATTAAACAATGTAATTAACATTAAGTGTTTTCTTAGAGGTAAGAAAATAGAAATTCTTGACCTTTAGGTTGGATATATTCTAATTGTGGTGGGATAGGAACTTTTAGGTATGTATATTATTAAACAGGTTTTTTAATATGTAAATAGGTTTTTGACATGTTTAAAAACACATATTAACATTAATTAGAATTGATTGTTTTATTAGGATTATTAAGGCATGTGAATGAATTGTGTTTTTTTATTGGTTGTTAGGTTTTATATATGTATATCTTTTCAATTGGGGTTCATTCTGATGAAGTCAGTTTTTGTTAAACGAAAGTGAAGAATAAACCTGCGATACGCTAATTCTTGTTTTTGGTCCTTCCACTACCTGCTGTGGGATAATGTTTTTATTGGTTTTATTTCAATCACTATAGGGTGGAATTATTTGTTTTGTATCATGTAACATCAACAAGCATTAGTAAACAAGCTAAGAATTTCAATCACATACACATATACTGTCATGCCAATGTGGAATAAACAACTATAAGAGTTTGTCACACACCCTGCTCATTACTGAGCAGAGGGCACTCCTGGGAGCATCATTACAGCACATTAGCATTACATCAGTGAATGCTCATGTATCAAAGGTACAATGGTGTTTCAGCATAGGTTGGAATATGTGCAGAGATGGACAATCATCAGTTACTGAGTACAAATATTGCTGGAAGGTGTGAATTTATGTGAATAAGGAATGGATGTGGAAATGTAACATGCAGCAAACACGGCATACTGTATTGCATATTGCTGGAAGGTGTGAATTTATGTGAATAAGGAATGGATGTGGAAATGTAACATACAGCAAACATGACATACTGTATTGCACATTGCTGAAAGGTGTGAATTTATGTGAATAAGGAATGGCTGTGGAAGTGTAACATACAGCAAACGGATCTATATTATAACATCAAGTTTTAAAAAGTTTGAATGTTATAATATCGAACCAGTAATGTCGAATGCTGAAAACAGCGAAGGTGTAGGACACCAAATTCTTTCCCAGGGAAAGAATTCAGTGGGCCGTTGCTGTGGCTTTGCTGTTTTCAGCGTTCGATATGTTGGAAAGTTACGGGTAGGGTTCAGGTAAGTGTGCGATTGTGTGTAGGTTAGGGGGCGGGTTAGGTGAGTTAGGGTTAGGGAGCGGGTCAGGTAAGTGTGCAGTTGTGTGGACGTTAGGGTTAGGGTGCGGGTCAGGTAAGTGTGTAATTGTGTGTAGGTTAGGGTTAGGGGGTGGGTTAGGTGAGTTAGGGTTAGGATGTGGGTCAGGTAAGTGTGTGGTTGTGTGTAGGTTAGGGTTAGGGGGCAGGTTAAGTGAGTTAGGGTTAAGGCGCGGGTGAGGTGAGTGTGCGATACTGACGGACCTTAGGGTTAGGGTTGGGTTAAGGTAAGTGGATAGCTAGTAGTGTATGTAAAGTTTAGTTTAGGTTTAGGTGTAGGATTTTAAGTGTATGTGTGTGGATTGCTGTTTTTTGTGTGTGTTTGTGTTGTGTGTATGTTTCTCGGAATAGCGATTTTTTTTCCCTGGGAAAAAATTTGCCATTCTGACTGTACGATGTTTTCAGATTTCGGTGTTTAGGGTTCGATATTATAACATTCAATGTTTTCGAACTTCAATGTTATAATATAGACCCACAGCAAACACGGCATACTGTATGGTTGCTGAATAAATTATCCTTATCACAGTGTATACATTATCCAAAACACAAGGACAGCGATATAGGTTCATAGGTTCATAGGTTCATAGGAGATTACTAGGCTAATGGCTTAAGTGCCCTTACAAGCCTAGCAAATTTAATCCAATTTTACAAAATATATGGCCCCTGGGGTAAGATGATGGTATGGATTTGTGCCTATGCATTGAGTATCTTACAGACTGCCCTTGTGCATAAGATACATAGGCACTACCTAGGTGTGAATTTGCGATTCACCATACATTGATCCAAATTGTGTTTGAAGAGGACCAGGGAAAGACTCTGCTTAATGTGAATAGGAAACCTGTTACAATAAACCAGCAATCTCTGAGACACATATCTGTATCACCAGCATGTTTTTTTGAGTCACTGACTAAGTATAGATTCCTAGACTAGGTAACCCTCATGCTGTTTGACATATGGATGTGAAACAGCTCCATCAGTGCTGGATTTTCGAGTGCTTTGTAGATCAGCTATAGGTCACCCCTTAATAGTTAGTAGGGGAGACAGTAAAGGGATAGAGGTTTTAGTCTATCTGCATAGGACATGTTGTTTACACCCTGTATTTTCTTTGTGAGGAACCTCTGAAGTCACTCAAGCTACTGTAAGTGCCTAGTCAAGTACATGCCAAATGGTGCATTGTACTTGATTACTGGTCTAATCAGGGATGAGTACAACAGGACTATAATTTCCTTGGATCTGAATGGCATACCTTTACTTATAAGTTGTGCCACATAGAAAGACTTCTTCACCACTGTGGACACATGGCAGTCAAAATTCAGGCTACTATCTGTGTCCCTAGATCTCTCACCTCTAAGTCTACTCTTAGGGTGTGCTATTGATGTTGTAATTTGCAGGGGTATTTGACTTCCCAAAGGGTATGATAATATATTTTGTTCACATTTAGTTTTTGGCCATGGTTCTGGCACCAATCCATTATCTGACCTAGACCCTCCTGAAGAAGGATATCTACATCACTAGGGGATTTAGTGATTTAGTAATTGCCCCCAGGCTGTAGTTGTCAACAAATGTTGTCATCCAGTGGCTTTCCACGTTAACCTTGACTTCAGGAAAAGTATATTCTGAACAGGAGTGGTTCCAGCACTGAGCCCTGTGGCACATTACTAGTAACTGGCAGTAAATGGCCTCTTGCTTGATCTGGATTCACCTACCATATGTGCCCTGTCCCTGTGCCAATCGTGATGTAGTGATTTATGCCCAGTTTTGTGAGTTTATTTATAATACCTGAGTGAGGAACTGTGTTAAAACATTGGCCAGGTCGATGTTGGTGGTATGTGCTGTTTTACTCTCATCCATGGTCTTAGTGACCTTTCTGAAAAAAATCCACCAGATTCAATAGGCATAACCTGCCCTTGACAAAGCTGGATTGGGTCAGGTCCAGTGTTTGAATGTTTCCTATGTAATTATTTATCAGGTCCATGATTATTCTTTCAATGGTCTTGCATGTAAGACTAGTCAAGCTTATGTATCTGTAATTTCCTGGGCCATTATATGGTCTCCCTTTATGCAGATGGATGATCGTTTCTGTCCTCCACTCTACTGGGACAAAGCCATGCCCTTCTGTTGCACATACGTGTTATGGCAATACACAAATCTTAACCATATCACTGTGGTAGTGCTGGATTATAGACAACACGCTGTCGGTCAGCTTCCCTCAGTAAAACACATGTTTACATGTTAATTGTTGCATCACTAACTGCAGGTTAACTGCAACAATGCATGGACAGCTGAATTTGGGAGGAAAGTGTAATGTGTTAATGTGTGTCATGCACACATTGAAACATAATTATATGTCACACAATACATGCATAATATGTTTGCATATGTAGCACATAAGCATGACATCTACATGGTATGCCTGCACAAGAGTGCATATACAATCCAATCAATTTTATGTCAATCAGCATATTGGCAGCATAAAATAATTGGAGTACACAGACACTACTTAAGGACCAGAGGGACAGCCCTGATGGGGGATGAGCCTCATGAACAATCTCTTGTCCTGTCTCCCTGAACGAGTTGCCCATAGCCCATACCATGTTCTGGAACAAATTCCCCATGATAACCCTCATCTCTGTTTGAAACACATTTGCCACAACCTCCTGGATCTCTTCCTGATAATTGTTTTTCTGTTGTTCTTGGTGTTGTCTCCTCCAGGGCTCAGCAGGTATGATGGCTCATGCAGGTGTGGGTCCAGCTTCCTCATCATCATCATCATCGTCATCTTTGTCATCATCTGAGGACTCCAGCAGTGGCCTAGCATGTACTTTCATCTCCATGTGATTGGTGATCTTCCATGGATTCCATGCTCTGTCAAGATGAATCGCAAAACAAAATAGAAATTACATATACATACCTGATGTACTACCTTTTTCCAAAACATACCCACTGTGACACAATGAACAGGCAGAAAGCAGTCCTAATGAAATGTTAAAATATGTTATGACCATAGTCCACTGTACCACCTTATGTGATGTTTGTCAGTAGTCATAACCATTACAATGAAAAGCAACTATCACACCATCCATTCACATGAAGATCATAGTATGCCATAAAATGAAACTGATGTGCACATCTTGACTGTAACAGATATTAATTAACATCCTATCCACATGAGTTCTGCAAAAACAGAAGATGTAGTAGTGTACATAAAAGTAGTTATTTAAAACACAGTTCAGTTTGAAATGGTGTAAACATTAGCAAGAAACACAGCTATAATCAACACAATTGCTGCTGGTAAATGTCTCCTAATGCACACAACACCTTCCCTTTGTCACTTTATCCATAGCTATTACATGCCCAATAATAGAACACGTCAATGAGAAAGTATCCATCACCATTGTGAGCAGTTCAATCAATGATGTGCAATGGTTGCATAACACAGCTTACAATTGGAAATAATGACATCACCTGAGCATTTTCTTATTGGCCAGCATGAAGCATGGCAAGCATATGCAAAGCAAGCACATGTAACATATCCTGACATTTGAATCTAATAATGCCTGTGACTGCCTCATGCCACATTAACATAACTGAAATTTGACAAACTAAAAGCTTGCAAACATCAAGATAACATTATTATTGGGACCTGCACTGTATAATAAAGTTGTCTGCCTCACTAAACTGTCCATCTGAGTGTCTGACAGCATGTCATTATTACCATTATTTTTCCCTTGCATGTCTTCTCTGAGTAGTTATGTCTATGTGTGAATGTAAATTGTAGTCTCTGCATGTAATGATATGAACAGTCACCAAGTGACATTCTTAAAATGAAAACAAAATGATATGACAATATTGTGGAAATTAGGCAAGCCATATGACAAACATCTGGGCCAGGCAGCATAGTAATTGATTGACCCCACATGAATATAAGGAATACAACAGTAATAATTATATTGTTCAATCATATTCACAGTCATAGCCTGTGACTACGACCAAACACTACAAGGAAGGAAGACCGAGGCAGACCGAAAACGACCAAGTAAGAAGACAAATGACAAAAAGAATTTGCCGACAGCCAAAAAGGTGTCGACAGGTGTAAGGTGACTAAATTTGTCGTGAAGTTGGAGGTAGGATAAGGAGGTAGTGGTGGATTGTTAGCGACTGTTTTGGGTTGGGGATGAAGAGGGTGTGGGTGTGTGAGTGTGTGGTAGTGTGGAGTTAGGGGGGGTAAGTTAAGAGTGTGTGTGATAGTGACGGGACTGTAGTTTAGGGGTGAGTTAAGAAGTTAGGAGTTTAGAGGGGTTAGGGTGTGAGGTGTGCGATAGTGACAGACACATGAGAATTTAGTATATGTTTTACAAACAATGTTGTATGTCAAATGTATGCATGACCAATCCTGCAATTATTAGCAATCAATTCATATCACTCAACTGCCAGATTTTTGCAGAATGTCCAGATTTTTGTGTCATATTTGTAGTCCGCTCCACATAAAATGTGTGGTTTCCTGGCAAATCATTGAGGGTTGAAGTCATTAAATAATGACAGACATTTGAATTTCAGACTTTATATCCTTCAGGAAATACATGCTAAAGCAAATCCAGTTATTCTAGCAATGTATAGTTTTATAGGAGCAATATTTAAAATCTGTCCATATTTTTAGGCCTCTGTCCCTCTATTATTCTAGGCTTTGTCCAGATTTCTTGCACTAAGAGATTGAGATGTATAAGTTGTCTACAAAATGCAAACATCCTGATGATGCTTGCTAACTATAAAATGTTATGAAGAAATGCTTACCTACACACATATCCACAAACACAAGCAATAAGCAAGTTATAACAGAAACATCGAAGGTGTTGTAGGCAGATGTAATAACAACATTGACCTGAAATACATACTACATAGTCTATAAATAACAGCCATTCAGTTAAGAAAAATATATCCATAGGCACAAGTACGCTAATACATACAATATGAACAAGAGACAAAAAATTACAGACTTACATACATAACATTCATACACTAATACAGATAATACGAACAGACAAAATATTACAGACTTACACACATAACATTTGTATGAACCTATGTATGACAGATATATAAACCTCATTGTCATTTAAATTGTGGCATACATTTCAAAAAGCTACCTTCAGAAAAATTGGCTTGATGCTAAATGACATTTCAACATATTTGTTTTTCAATCAGACTTTTAAGCACGGGTATAGTGTGATTGTTGAACTTACCTTACTGATGCATGATGGGTATTACAGCATTCTAAGCAATGTATGTGGTATTGTCAAAAATATGGGCCTGTAACAAGGATCAAATACATTTTATTTAACTAAACAGACACAGTAAGCAACATACCTCTCTCCCTCTGCTGCTTTTCCAGCCTGTGGATCTGCTTGATATGCAGAGCACAGTTATGAGTCCTGTACTCATCATCTGCAAAAAGAAAAGAGCAATTATGAATAATAATAATCCTCAAATAACAGTGATATACATAGCTCAGTTCAAGTTCTAAAAATTTCTGTTGAAAAACATCATAAAATCACCATACATGTTTTCCAATGTTACACACACAGCCCTTTATAGCTTTGAATAGAATTGAACAGGAAGACCTGAGATTCAAACCTACAATTCTAAGCTATGTCCAGACATTAACCCTAGATAACGATGAGAAGGTTGTTTAAGCAAATTTAATAATCAATGAAACAATTACACATAAAAGTAATATTGCCAATGATAACATGTTCCATAAAGCTTTTTGACAGAAATGTAAGTCTGTTCCAGTGATGGGGAACCTTTTGGGCTCACCATGTCAAAAATTTAGAAAATGCCTATCTCAACTGTGTTAGAGTGTCGCCCCCCCACACACCCAAACAAAAAAGAAACAATTCTTTACATATTCATTAATTTAAAAAAAGTAAAGTCCAATCACGTGTGCTGCTATGTATTATAAAAGTAAAAGAAACATCAGTGACTTACAATAGAGAAAACAAAATGCGCACTGATAACACTGATGTTCCACTCACCAGGCTAAACAAGGAGAAAGTTACTGTCAGCTGCCTGTCGGGTGCCAGGATCCACCACATAATGCACGCACTCAGGTCACTCCACAACAAGTACAAATATGACTCTGTCATTGTCCATGTTGGTGTGAATGACCTGAGATGTACCTCAATGGACTACATGAAAAGAGACATGGAGGAGCTCTCCGATCTTGTAGCCCAGGCAGGTATGACCCTAGCCCTGAGTAGCATCCTGCCATCACCCAGAATGATACCACAGTACAAGGACAAAATGATTGACTTTAACAATTGGCTAAACTTCTGGTGTCATTTTAAGGGAATCCAGTATCTGTCTGCCTGGGATGACATGATCAACAGACCACGCTGCTTTGCCAGAGATGGCCTGCACCTGTCACCCTTGGGATTCCGGATCTTGGCAAAGGTTCTTGCCACCCCTATAATGCCTTTTTTAGGCAAGGTTCAAATGACAAATTCACCACCATAACAGGTACAAGCAAGCAAAATCTGAGGGTAATGCTACTCAATGCTAGAAGTCTAAACCTCAAAATGCACTCACTCGAGGCACTCCTTAAAATGGAGAACATCGACATCTGTGCAGTGACAGAGACCTGGTTTAAAGCTTCAGAGAGTACCCCTGCATTACCAGGCTATAATTCATATCACACCTTTCAACCACCAAACCCGGACCGAAACACTAAAGGTGGAGGCGTGTCCATATTCATTAAGGATATCCACACCTCCAAGCTAGTTGCTCAGCATAATGTATCCGAGATTATCCAAGTTCAACTAACTCTGGGCAAAACCACAGTCCAGACTGTAGCTTGCTACAGACCCCCCACCATGCCCCAGGATTCCCACTCCTCTTTTCTTGATACACTGGAAAATATTAAGGCACAACCCAACACCTTAATAATGGGTGATTTCAACTACCCCACCATTAACTGGGAAAATTACTCATGTGCCAACTCTTTTGCTCAACGTTTTCTGGAAATCATCAATTCCAACACCTTGGATCAACTTATCCATACCCCCCACCAGGGGCAGCAATATCCTAGACTTGGTCATCACCAACATGGGAGACCGGTGTTCCACACCAGAGGTTAGCCCCTCATTGGTCAGATCCGACCACAAGTTAATCACCCTAGACACCCACATCCTGCCCCCACCCCCCATTAAGAAAACAACTGTAAAAAATTTCTCCAAAGCCAACTTCATGCTTCTTAAGACAGAAGTAGCAAACTTCACGACACCCATGCAGATGGACAATAGAGGTACGACTGCTGAATCCTACACAAATGCACTTTATAAGCACTTACATGAGTGCATGAATCATGCTATCCCTAACAGAAGCAAGATGCTATCCTCCTAAAAAAGGAAGCCAATCTGGTGGTCTTCTGCCATAAACAAACTCTACAACAGAAGAAAGAAACTGTTGCAAAAAAGAGTAAAATCCCACAATTGGAGGAACTCCCTGGTCAGCCTCAGTAAGAAGCTGAGATCCCTCATAAAATCCTCCAAAGCTAGTTATGAAAACAAAATTGCCACTGATTCTAAAGACAACCACAAAGCATTCTATAGCTATGTCAAGAATCTCAATGGCAACACTCAGATCTGCTCTGAGTTACAGCACAATGACACTAAATATACAGAGCCAACTGATATTGCCAACATCCTGGCTGATAGGTTCAGTGCTAACTTTACCCCCTCTCACCCCCTAAAGGGCCCATCTTTATACCAGAAGAATGCAAAGTTCCTGCAATCATGGCTACACAGGTAAAAACCTCACTCTCCAAAGCCAAGAACACAGCATCCATGGGACCTGACAACATCCCATGCTGCCTTCTACACGAACTACAGAATGAACTGGCATGCCACCTAAGTGCCATGTTCAATCATAACCTCACCTCAGGCTTTGTGCCCATTGAATGGCGCACTGTGATGGTTATCCCACTCCACAAAGGGGGGGGGGTCACAACAGTCCCCGGGAACTACCACTCCATTAGCCTGACGAGCCTGGTCTGCAAGGCCATGGAACGTATCATCATGGAACTCATAAACAAAGACATTGGAGATCTCCAAACTCTGGACCCCACACAGTTCAGGTTTGTAAAAGGCAGATCATGTCTCCTAAACCTGATAGACTTCTTTGAAGCAGTCACCAAAGCCATAGATGAGGGTAAAGTGGTTCACACAGCCTATCTAGATCTCACCAAGATATTCAACACCATCCCCCACTCTGGAATTACAGATAAACTCACTAAACTAGGTATAAATCCCTATGTCACAAGATGGGTTGCCAACTGGCTTAGTGACAGAACCCACACTGTGAAAGTAACAGACTCCAAATCAGACTTCAGACCAGTGACAAGTGGAGTACCACAGGGTTCAGTCCTGGGTTCTCTCCTGTTTGGTATCTACTTCTCTGAAGTACAGGCTAACACAGAAGGTCTTTTGCTAACTAAATTCACAGATGACTGCAAACTAGGAGCAATAATCAAAACTCCTAATGATGTGGACATCCTACAAAAGGGCCTCACTGAGACAGATGCCTGGTATCAAACCATGGTCTCAAGCTCAATGCCAAAATGTGCATTGTCATCCCCTTTGGTAAAAACTCTCTACCCATGAACTACCACATAGGTGGTAGTCTACTTAACACCGAAAGTGTGATAAGAGACCTTGGGACACAGGTGGACAGTAGTCACTCCTTTGATAATCACATCACCACAGTGGTCAGGAAATCCTTCTATGTGGCACACCTCATCACAAAGGGTTTCTCATCCAGAAAAAAAGAAATCATTGTTCCCTCTACTCATCACTCATTAGATCCATTATAGAGTACAATGCCCCTTTTGGTATGTACCTCACAAGACATCTACAACAACTGTAAAGGCTGCAAAAATACCTCACAAAGAGGATTACTGGCCTCAAACAGATGCCTTACACAGACCAACTCAAAAAACTCCAGCTTTACTCCATCGCATATCGCCTACTCAGAGGTGATCTCTGTCTAACATACAAAGCTATGTCAAACCCAGAGCTGTTGGACATGCTCCACTTAAAGAAATCCCAATCCCTTCGAGCTACACGCTCTAGGGACTTAAACCTTGTCACCACAATAAACAGAACATGCTGGAGGGATAGATTCCTGTCCCAGAGACTTCCCAAACTCTGAAACAGACTACCTATCTATGTCAAACAGAGCTCCTCATTAGCACTCTTCAAGAAAAATCTTGATGATTGGATGGGTAATAGGAAATTCACCCCTGGGATCACTTCTGTTGTTCTGCTTGACAGGGGCACAGGAAAGTAATTTTCTTGGGTGGTGAATGCCAGGGTACCTTTTTGGCTAGGCTTGTATAGGCCCTAGGGCTAATAGCCTAGTACCTACCTATGAACCTATGAACAGGGCTTAAAATAGTGCACCAAAAATTGCCCTACTTTTAACAGTAATTTTGAATTGAATTGAAAAAATATGGAACATATTGAATTTGACTTGATTAACATCAATTAATGACTTTTTTGTTGCTGAGTTTTAATAGATAAGTGCAGGGTCCCATATTTCTTGTATTTTTGTTCATTCAGTTTCTTTGGTAACTCAGGTGTTGATGAATGCTGGTGTGTCACCCAAAACGTCATGGTGTGTCACCTTTGACACACGTGTCATAGGTTCATCATCACTGGTCTATTCCAAACTTTACACATAATACTGTATTTAAAGAGGTGCTGTTGACAAAACAATGCAGATTACAGAGATATTCATAGAAATCTGGTGAAGAATTGAGTTATTTATAAGCATGCACAAAATAACCATTAATATCTATAAGAAGGTATGATGAGCAGAATATGTGAAAGTCGCAATGATAAGAATATAATGATAGGTTTCCCCTATGTAGAGTTGAACCCACAGCACACCAACATATATGCATGCTGGCCTGTTTCTTTACAGGAGAAGTACATGTTTCTTTTGAACAAACATGTACTGCGTGTGTGCATCCATATTCCTGCAGCTAACAGAGGAATACAGTAACACCAGACACAGTAACACCAGATGCTATAGGCCATAATGATCAGATTTAAATAACAGCTATAAACATGTATTGCAGATGAAAATATGTGTGTAGATAGTTGGACAGGTATTATTCTTGATTTAAACAAATGGGACTATAATAAGAATATTCACTTTATTAAATGGAAAGGTGTAAAAATTATTTATGAGTTAGTATTCACACATAAACAGGTTGACTAGGAAATACTGTCGCAGTATTATGGATAACTAAGAAATGAGTAGTCATCAGTGATCTAGGCACTACAGGCATCAGTGATATACAACTATAGTGGATGTGTGAAATTATGTCATATATTTTGGAAAACAGATGTACACCTAAAATGTTCAAGTTTATACACATTATAAACGTTAGTAAATAAATAAACCCAATGGGAATATAACCCATACTTATATGGAGAAGAGTCACCATGTCTTCTTAATTATCCAGATGTGCTAATTGTCAGAACAGCTACTTAATGGCTTTAAAAGACAGGTATCTGGTATATTTGGGACACAGCTATATCTCAAAATTTTGTAGGAAAGCTCAGGTGTACATAGGATTGGAACACTTACTGTAGGCATCCCCCATCTGTTGATGCACCTCAGTGACCCTCTAATGAAGCCCCTCTGTGTCCAGATGCAGTGTGATGCAGGTCATTATAGCAGCAGTCTGGTAGATCCCCATAAATTGCAGATGCACACTATCAATCATGTTTCAAATGTTAATCATTGCTAAGTTATGTGGGCTAGTTTGCATGTGATGCTAATCTCCAGTGTAGACAGTCAACATTTGTGTGGTCTCCTCTTTTTCTTGCACCCAGACTTGTTGAAGCCTCCTGGAAGTAACCATCTTGATAATGTTGATAATTTTGATAATGTTGATAATGTTGATAATCCAATGCAGAAAAACACAAATCTGAAAATTGCTCACTGAGTTCCCACTCACTTCATGGGTAGCAATGGTCTGATCTGTAAATGTAGGAAATTAGTATTAAAAGTGGCACTTATATCATGTTAGAAGATCAGTGGATGATAACGGGCATGTGCTTTACATGGTAGTATTTATCAATATCTATTGGGTATTTGCACAGAGCACCATGTGGGCAAATAGGATTCCAAAACCTGGAATTTTCAAGAACCTCATTAATTATGTATGGTGCAAATGGTACTTAAAAAGATGTGTGCACATAGCTGCTCTTAATTTCAGTTATTCCTGAGTCATCAGTAGCTAATAAGGTAAATTAGCACCTTCAAGTATTGCTGTTTTGGTAAATAATAGCTTGTTATGGACCTATGTTAGCATTATTCATTATCAAATGTAACTCTTTAGATCGATGCATTTGGAAAATGTGTGCATTATGAAAAATGTTTGTAACTTACTGGGGTTCTGTGTGATTTACCTGTATGCACACAGGTGTTAACATCTGCATCAGGGGTATGTGGTAATTTCCAATGCAGTCCTCCACAAATACAACAGATGCAAGGGCTCAAAATACTGACAACAGTAAACAGAATAGCCAGCACCAAAGTGCATTTTGAATTTTTCGAAATTAAATTTTTGGATATTACTATCTCTAGGAATTCAGACAAAACCCTCAATAGTCAGTTTTTTCACAAACATACTGAATATAATAGCCTTTTACATGCTAACAGTCTCCATTCACGACATATTATTCAGAACATTTCCAAGTCACAGTTTTTGCACATTAGATGCATTTGCTCCTCCGATACTACCTATGAATACTATAAAAATGACCTGATTAACAGATTCTGCACTAGGGGTTATCATTATAAGAATGTTGTTGCTGCCAGTAGTTGGGTGTCATTACAGGATAGATCCTCCTTGTTAAAATATCGCACTCACACATGTAAGGACAGGCATTCTGTTCTGTTTGTGACCACTTTTGGTCACAATACCAAGGTCCTTAGGGAGATTGTTAATCGAAATTGGAATATTCTTATGGCTGACAATTCTCTTTCTGAGACACCTCATTCCAGCTGTCTTTTTTTTTACCAGAGGGGACAAACCCTAGGTTCACATTTTAGTCATTACAAACATTGGAAGGGTTTAACTTCGGACAAGCAACAATTGACAATGCCTAGTGATTTACTTGTAGGACATTTCCATGTGGACATTGCACACACTGAAAACATATTATGATGTCTAAGCATTTCTCTAGCAAAAACACAGCTAAGGTTTATGATATTATTTTTTGCCAATTGCAGTGACTGGCTAATATATCTTGCCACTTATTCGTGTTCAGCTTTCTATATTGGACAGACTAATCTTTGCATATACGGGTCTCGGAACACATGAGTGATATTAGGAATAAGAGGGAGTCCGATGCTCTTTATAGACATTCCCTCAAACACAATACTGCCAATTTTAAATGTATGGTTATTGATAAACTAATGGGAGACAGAAGCAATAAAATGGGTTGGCATACTTTGCTTAATCAGAAAGGAAAAGTTGGATCATTAGCTTGGGAGGGCTTTTTCAGCTTGGTATTAATGACAAGTTGTGATAGACCAATAGTGGGAAGTTTTGTGTGTGATGTGTATATAATTCATGTCTTTTCATTTTTTTGTTATCACTGAAGAAGGCAGTTGAACTGCCGGAGCCGGTTTGACTTGCTGAATTTTGTGCTTTGCTCACTATTCTTATAGTACTGCCACATTTAAATAATAAGTCGTATGGTATTCTCCTGCTCTTTGGTGCTGGCTATTTTGTTTGCTGTTGCATGTAGTAATTTCTCATATGTAGCTGTACAGACAGATGTAAATAGCAAAACTGAACAGTACATAAAGGCAGATTTATAGATTTTCCAAATATCTTGAGTGTGACTCCATACATTCGGTGGTGTACCTACAGAAGATGATGGATTCTGACATTATCCATATTTTGCTGAGCAGTATGCATTCCTTTTGCTATTATGGATATTTTCTCATTGATGATTCTTAAAACAAGTATTAGAACTACTGGCCTGCTTATGGATCCTGGTGTTTTCCAATGCTTTCCATAAGTTGTTCAATTGATTATTTACAAATATTCCCTGCTGAGGTGGGTGGCATATGCTGCTCAGTAGCGATTGTGCTGATATAAGTTCATTGTGTATAAAATGTCACATAACAGATTGTTTTAGACTAGTCAGTTTAGATTACAAGTGCATTACAGCTACAGCCACCACACATTTCTGCTGTACACATATGATCCTGCAGTATGTTAATATGAAATGCAGGCAGATTGTGGCCCCTGTGGCACAATGCTGTTGTGTTTGGACTTCCATTCCCTGGATATCCACTCTAAGGGGTTTGAATCCTACAGACAGCCTCTACAGTTATCACATTATGTTGCTTTTCCAAGTGCTATGTATGCAGGCCTTATTGTATGGTTTCATATGTCACCATGAGTGTTTTTGCATTGCACAGGAATGCATGGTGTTTACAGTTGCATAAACTGTCCACATAATCATCTCCATAAGTGGGCCCTCTCTTGAGTCTGAACATGTGCATATCACTGTCTTTCAGATTGCAAACAGACCTAGAGGTGACAATTTCTCTCCACAGGAGAAGAAGATTGTAATAGATGCTCTGAGACAACATGGACAGAGACTCCTCGGATGGGCAGAGAATATACTATGGAGGAATGAAGTCTGTGACAGATGTGTGTTATGGCTGTATTCCTCACATATTTCAAGTATGCTGGGTATGAAACATAATTGCCATTTCCCTGTTATATAGATTCTGCAGCCAATACACAGAGAAGACCTCACGGTAAGTCATTATTATCTGTAACATTGCAATAAGATATATGTGTCATGTCTCTTTAATGATATACAGCATGTATTGTAAGCATGTTCTTCTAATCTGTGTCATATGTCTCTTTTTAATGCATCAACTGCCTTTTTCCTACATTGGCCTATCAATTGATCACAACGTGGGAACTGATGTGTCTCAGTATGGTAGCATGGCCTCTGGTACACAGGACACTGACATAGTGATACAGTACAGTCCAGACTGTGCCAGTCATGTGGATGCAGCTGTAGCTTCATATGTGGAAGAAAACTTGTCCAGCCATTCTGACAATGAGTGGATATTGGATGGTGGACAGGATGAGATGGGGTAGATGGAAAGTGTATGTAGTCCTCCACCTTGTACATTGCAGCCATGCTGAGAATACTGCTGATGTTGACAGTTACCACAACAAATTGATACTGCCCATTGCAGTAGACATAGGCATGCAGCTGGTGTGATTGGGCATGTCAGATTGTGTCTGCCCACTCCAACACGCAAATGAATGTTCCCAGCAACACTGTGGATTTAACATTCATGCACTTCCCATGCCACAGATTGTGTTGCACACCAGCTGAGTGTCCTGCATGAACATCATGAGTGTAGACACAGTGAGGTCATACGTCATTGTCTGCACAGAATGAGAGTATGTTATCTGTGACATGTCCACAGAATCCCTAGACACAATAGTACAAGCAGGGTTCTACATTGCCCTGACCGTGCTTAGCCAATTGCCACATGAGGGAGGCAGGATCCTTCTCAGCAGACCAAACCTTGCCCATTGGGCATCAATGTCTAAACTCTACACTTTTGCTGCTTACCCATCAGATGTGGGTCCATCAGTCATGACCAGACAGTCAAGTCGCAGTCATGCTCCAGCCCACAGTGTATCTCCACTTGCTGGTGTCACTCCATCAGTCTCTGCTGTGGAGCAACCTGGGCCAAGTGTCTCCATATGTGGAAGGGGAAGATCAGACCACAGTGTGAGCTGTTAGTCTGGGCAACCTAGACTGGTTCAGAGTAACACAGTAGTGTCAGTTTCACCCTATGATGATGATGCTTGTTGTGCAGAGCACTGAAAATGTTATCTGTCTGTGTTCATTGATAAGTCTGATGCCACGGGAATCTGACAGTTTTACTAGCCATAGGTGACTCCATTTATTATATTAGTTTCTCCACACTTTAAATTTATATATTTTGCTAGTGATATTGACAACAGTTCTGCATTATGTCCTGAATTATTTTCCTGTTTGCATCTTTTTATAATGGATAGATAGGAATGTGCTTCACAAATGTCTGTCCCTTATTGCTTGTCATACACAGATACACCAGTATGAGTCTGTATGCATACCTGTGTCAGTTGTGCCCTGAGTTCCCTGTTGGAATAGATTTGTATATGTTCATACTATTATATGTAATGATCATGTTGTTATGCCTGATGCTCAGTGTGTACATCTACTGTGTAATTGTGATTAGATGCAATCTGTTCTGCTGTAGTGGGGCAATACCTGAACACCAATGTTTAATGCATGTACTTCTGTATGTGTTTTTTGTCATGATGCAAAGTTGTGTGTCAGATACTGCCCTGTTGCCTGGATCTGCACTTGTGGTCACACCCTCCATTGTCCATGCCTCTGTCTTCTTCTCCGTGTATCCTTTTGCTCCTCTTCTGACACCTGTTGGATGCCATCTTCAGACATCTGGGGTTCTTGGGGTAGTTCACCCACACCTGCAGCTGGAAGACCACCATGTGCTATTGTTAGCATATTGTGTAGTATGATGCACACTGTTATCATCTCTGATGTCTTCTCTGGTGTGTACTGCAGTGCACATCTTGATGTGTCCAGACATCTGAACCTAGTTTTCAGTATACCAAACATACATGCTCAATAATAATTTGTGTTGTTGCATGCATTCTACTGTAGGGCTCCTCTGCAAGGTTTGATTAGCCATGGCACAAGTAGATAACCGCATTCATCTGTTGTGGGGAGTAAACACGTATGTTGTCAACATGGATATTTTTGAAAAGGATGTCCTTAATTTACATCCTAGCTGTGGTCCTGTACTTACCCAGTAGTAGTTCCTCAGGTATTTCACCTTACTGGAATGCAACCATCTGCATGGCAGCATCACAGACATTTCCAGGGTATGCTGCCATGAAGTTTGTTATGCTGCCATCTGTTTCACACACAAACCAGCAGTTCAGGGATGGCCAACCCTTTCTGTTAATGTATCTGTCTGCTTCTGGATGAACTGGAGTCTTGATAAAGTGTGGGTGCAGTCTGTTGCACCAGGTAACTGGGAAGTTTGCAAGGTTATAGAACTGGTGCATTACAGTTCTCCATTCCATGGGGGAGATGGAAAGTGTATGAGGTCATCCACCTTGTTGTACATTGCTGTGAGGTATTTTGTCAGGATACAACTGGCAGCTGTCTGTGACACTCCTACGGCATCCCCATGTGTCTTTGGAATAACCCAGATGTAAGAACACCCAGGCTGAGGCACACTTTTGTTTCAAGAGGGATAGGGTTGACTCACAATGTCAGCACAGACGTGTGGGGCAGACGTTGCAGACAGCCTGCACCAGCTGTATGTCTAGGTGGTACCTGTCAATTATTTGTTGGTTTGTTAACTGGTTTAGTTTCAGCCTTGCTCTCACTCTAGCTGACTGCCTTCTAGGACACACAGACACATTCTCTTCCATAGCTTGCAGTACTGCAGCCTATTGCAGTTCATTCACTGCAGGTAGCTTTTTTTAGGTATTATTATGGATTCAGTATCATTCCATGATAATATTTTGTTTCTTTCAATGCAGTATGGCCTACACCAAGGATTTTGGAATCTGAAGAAGCATTGCAGTTTGTTGCATTTAAGTTGCATTGGGCACACATGATGTATTTTGGAATCTGCTGGGATTGTACAGAATCTGCAGTTATTCTACACTGAGTAGTTAAGTACTCAGACTGCCTGTGTACACATCTGGTGTGCTGACGTCTTCCTTCAGAATGCTGCACTGTCCGCAAATCGCTTTTGGAATCTGGTCCATGATTTAAACTATGCTTAAAGTTGACTCTCTGTCCTTGATTTTGATGTGGTATTTGCACTGTAACCATATAAGCCTCAGGTAACTACTTGATTTAGGATATTCACTGACTGCTCATTGCTTTTTATTTAAATGTGTTTTTCTACCTTTGTCTGTCTTGCTATCATGATGTTTACTTTTAATCTTGTCTAGTCTGCAAAATGCACTATAACACCCTTACTATCTGCTTCTAAAAGCAAACATTTCACTCTGCCCTATGGCCTACAGTATAGTACCCCCCCTTAATAACAGCAGTCTCTTATTTATTATTTGCTTATTTAAATGCAACCCTCTGGTGATAGATAGATAGATAGATAGATAGATAGATAGATAGATAGATAGATAGATAGATAGATAGATAGATAGTAAATAGATTGGTTTAGATGGAAAAAAACTGCAGGTATTCATCTACTATTGCAATTACTGAAAATAAAGCAAGCAGTCATCAGCAGATATGAATAAATGTCCTGCCCGTCTTTAGTTATGTGCCATTAACAGGGACTGTCTGATAATAGTGTAAGGGTACTATATCTGTCTTGAGTTACTCTATAAATGATTTTTATCTACTGCTGTAGTCCTAACAAGGCATCTTACAGTTCTTTCTGGTATCCATATCAATGTGCTGGATAGGGAGAAGTGTGTAAATCCAACCAGAACAGATTAAGGGTAAGAAAGAAAGGTACATAATATCTTCTATATCCTCAAGACAGTATTCCTGTAGGTAATATCTCTCAGAACACTGATTTTCTCTCCTTTGAAGCATCTAGCCACACAGTATCTTCCATATTTGTTTACATCTTAAGCAGTGCCTTACTAATGCTCTCTTCCCTCCCCACAATACATCTCTATGAAGCTGACCATGCACTTTGTGCATGCATAATGCTAGCTGTCTAAAAGCTGCATGTATCATTTCAGGTAGTATTCACAATAAGACTGCTTCTCTGCATAGCTGACTAACCCACTGCAAAGAAGCTCTCTCGGCCATTACAGGAATGTGCTAAGACCATTCATTAAGGACTTTTCTGTTTTCCCATCAGGCCATGGTATTCTCAAGTATGATAGGTCATTTGAAGGGCAGGTAGGACTACTATAATCCATACAAGTATTGTGCCCTTCTCCCCATTCCCTTCTCATCTACTTCTTGCAACACACACAGAGTGTCTGCTAGTTACAATGAATATAAACAACTTGAAATTGATGACATTTGTTCTATATGTACCATTACATTCCAGAAAGGATGTGACTGAAGAAGTCCCAAATATTTCCAATCAGCGTACTCCTCATTAAACCAAGGACTCTAACCTTCCCCTCTGAGATCTCCTCTTGTGGTGACAGATCATTTCTGTTAGTAATTCACCTTTACTGCTGCTACTGTGATGAATGCTGATCATTGAAACTCAAGGCTACTCTAGATTACTGTTGGTTAGGTCTTAGCTTTTTGCAGTTCACTCTAGCTTGGTTTGGAAGGTGCTTTGAGATTAAAAAAATCTTCTCTCTCTTTATCTTGAACTGAGTACCAATGCAATAGGTTATTCTGTCTGTATCCTCATAAATCATTCTGTATAGGAAATTTACAAACGACAAAAAAAAAATTGACATTTCCCATATTCATGGATCATGGAATCCTTACAGAAGTGTAAAATACACAGTGCATTAATAAAGTAGTGACTATAAAACAGTGGCAAACTGATTTATAGCTGAGTCATGCAAAAGATCAAAATGTTTTCCTAAGTATAATGTTTCCAATGAGGGATACCACAGTGATTGTTTGTCACCACTGCAATTTTGCCCTGCCCTTGACCCATTATGCTGTTTACTTAATGGACTAGACTACGGGTCCACCTTCTCTTCCAGAAAACAGGTTGACCAAAAGACATCTTACCTCCTTTCTGAAGATAATGTAATACTGTATAACTCTTCTGACAAGCAACTGAAAGTACAACTGTAAGTGATTAAAACTTTTTTCAGATGATGTCAGAATGACCTTTGACTTTGTCAAATGTGCCAAAGCAACAGTTATAGCAGGAAAACTGAAATATCACACAAATCAAAAATCCTTACAAGTATTGTGTAGAATAATAGGCGTGTTGTACCTTTAAGAAGCATTTCCAAGATCTGTGTGTGCATATAAATACCAAGCATGTGTTAGCTTCAGTGCCATTTTGAAGGTGCAGCCAGAATGTTAACATCCATGTGCATGATAGCTAATCTGTTTATAATTTAAAGTTACTTAACTTCATTTATGATGTGTTTGTATACAATAAAGCTGTTTGAACAAGAACCTACAATGCTCACCTGTTTTATCCTGACCTGGCAAGTGATGTGTCAGAACCGGGATGACAAAGACTATTCTTCAGAGCCATGAGGTGTAGAGGTAATGGCAAAGGAAAACTAATCGAACCGATAGGAAAAAAGGGCCAGAAACAAGTCAAAGGTAAAGAGAACACACGCAAATGATGTATTTATTGAAATAGGTTAAACAGAGCATTAAAAGGGCAAAAAACGTATTGTTAAGCAAATGAATAGTACAGAAAAGTTTATTAACCAAACGAGAAGTAGAAAAGAGGTAATTAATCAGACAAATGTTTGAAACCGAGTTATTAAAATGAGCATTAGAAAACTACATAAAGGGTTCAAAATTGCCTCAGAACTACATAAAGGGTTTAAAATTGCCTCAAAATTATAAAACGAGCATGTTTAAAATAAAATGAACATGTTTCAAGTTAAAATGAGCACAAAAAAGTATAATTGGCATGAAAAGAGATTAAATGAGCAAAACAAATATAGCAAAAGGGCATAAAGGACACATTAAAGAGTCAATGAGTGAAACGAATATAATAGAAATGGCAGAAAAGGGCACATTGAGTATAAATAAAGCAAAAGCAACTGCATGTGTTTTGAGTGAATTATTGTCTTTGGTACAGATTACTACTTTGCATTGACTGAAGTCTTGAATAGCATAACTAGAGTTGTTCGAAGTATCTTAAAGTGTGTAAAAGTGCTTACAGTGTGTACTTATTACTGTGTATTTATGCTGAAGAGTTTGTTGTGTGCAAAGTGCAACTATTTTGTGAAGTGCAGTCAAGTGAAGCCATTTCAAAAAGTTTCTTGTGCCTGGGTGGGTCTATTCACAGAGTGCCATCATTACAGTGTCTCTTGCACTATACAGAGTTGTTCGGCAAAGTGCAGCCACTTTGGGGAAGTGCCAGCATGCTGTGTACTGTTTATTCATAACGTGCAATTACTTCAAAACAGTTTATTCACAAAGTGCAATTACTTCAAAACAGTTTATTTGTAAAGTGCCATTGCTTTGAAACAGTTTATTCATGGAGTGCCATTTCTCCAAGATAGCTTATTTGCAAGGTGCAATTGCTTCGAAACAATTAATTCATAAAGTGCCATTGCTTCGAGATAGTGTATTCACAAAGTACAGTTACTTTGAAATGTTTCTTGCCCTCAGTTTCTATTGCTCAGTTTATTCACACTGTGCAGTTGTTTGAAATGTTTCTTAAAATGTTGATAAATGGCTTTGGCATTAAAGCAATTACATGACAAAGCCTGATACAGTAAAATAATGATGATAAATTACTTTAGCATTATTGTCTTTACAAGATAAATGGCTCGTATAGTAAAATAATTTCAAGACAAGTGGCTTTACATTAAAGAGATTTCAAAGTGTTGTAATGCCCAGGAA
Organism: Protopterus annectens; assembly: GCF_019279795.1. NCBI lineage: Eukaryota > Metazoa > Chordata > Ceratodontiformes > Protopteridae > Protopterus > Protopterus annectens. The sequence goes on from NC_056726.1 coordinate 1,962,003,116, forward strand.
ACTTATTTTGTGAAATTCAGTTCATAACCTGATGAAGCATACTTGGAGTATGTGAAAGCGCTCGTTTTGTTCTAGTCTCGTCTAATAAAAGCCTTCTATTTTATACATCGTGGTGGATTCTTTTGGTTGTTCAAGATATGAAATTCAGTTATATAAAGGCATAAATTTCAAGAACATGTAATTCAGTTACAGAGGCTTGTTGTGTTGTTACAAGTACTGGCATAAATTTCAAGCACACGTATATGTGTATGTTTGTGCATATTTGGAAGAGTTTTCACTGAGATATGTCAATATTGCAGATAGATTTCACAAGCCACAACCACTTGTGTTTGATCAGAACACTGCAGAGAACTGGAGAATAATTGAGCAAAAATACAATATATTTATATAACTAGCTTATTCTGATAAAGATGCACATACCAGGGCATTCATTTTGCTGAACCTAGCAGGGTCAGAAACCATTGAAAGGTAATGTTCATTTGTCTATGTGCCAGCGTGTATGAAGGTGAAGGAGAAACTTGTCGTGTTGTTGCACAGGCTGAATCAAGGGAAGACCCAAGTGTTTAAAGTGCAAATTCAGAGAGATGTGTAACCCTCAGACTAATGTTACACTAGAGAGCCATTTGTTTTACATGAGAGATCAAAAGCAAGAGGAAACTTTCACAGCTTATATTACTGACCTGAGAAACAAGGCTAAAATGTGAAGGTTTGGTGATTTAAAGGATGAGTTAATAAAATACAGACTTATGTGTAGTATTAATAATGCCACTGTGAGAAAGATTTTGTTGTGTGACAGTGATTTAATGCTTAGTAAAGCCATTGAGATTTGTCAGATTCATGAATTTACAAAAAGGCACACAAATATGTTTGCTAGTTATAAGAGCATAGTTTCAGTAGGTACCAAACCAGAAGCTGAAAAAACAGTGAAAACTGTTTAATGAAACACAGCAACAGAAACAAAAGGTTTAGCACTTTCATTCATCAGGACATCATCAGAACAATGAACCAGCCCATTCATTCAGTATAAACAGTAATTAAAACCATCACATGACTTTAAGCTCATTCTTCTGGCTTTTCCCAGTTAGGGGTCACCACAGCAGATCACCTGTTTGCTCATGATTGGCAGTAGAGTTTTTACAGTGTCGAGTTGCCAGCCTGGCGCCCAGCCTTCCACAGAAGGCACACACACACACACACACACACCTGGGGCCAATTTAGAGTGTCCAATCCACCTAAAGCATGTATTTGGGATGTGGGAGGAAACCAGAGCACCCAGAGGAAACCCACGCAACCACAGGAAGGACATGCAGACTCCGCACATAGGATCGAACTGCAGAACCTCTTGCTGTGAGGCGACAACACTAACCACTGCACCACCATGGCCACCCTATGTCTCTAAGCTCATTAATTAAACAAATATTAATAAAAACTGAACAATCCCTTCTAAGATAAAAAACTATTTAAATAAAAATACTAAAGGTTCAAATACAATCACATTAACATTTTAAACTTTTTAGAAATAAACTAGGTGAAATGGAGCAGTATCATTAAGACCTGGCTCCACTAGGGAATTTAGCTTGAGCTGCCATATCAATTCCCTCACAAGTAAATGTTCTTCCACAGTTCTACCCCTATCATCCCCGACAGATGAAAGCCCTAAACCTTTTGTTTCTGTTGCTGTCTTCCATTAAACAATTTTCACTGTTTTTTCAGCTTCTGGTTTGGTTACTAGTCTGTGAGGTGAGAAGTACATAGTTTCAGTAGGCTCCAGAGCTCATGTAGATAGCATGCACCATGTGACAAGCAAAAGCAGGCCTAAGCACATGGCAGCAGCACCCCCTGCAGGACTTCTAGGTAAAACCCGTAGTCTTCTAGCACCTTCCAAGAACAGTTCAGTTAAAGGAGCATGCTCAGTGCAAAATCAAAGGTATCTAGTGCAAAACAGATGTTGCTCAGTACAGCAAAAGAGTGAATCAGCAAAACCTAAATCAAGATTTATTGTTAACTGTTGCAGTTGTGGTGCCAGCAATGAGTCCAAAAGAGAAAAGTGCATAACATTTGGTCAGCAATGTCACAAGTGTAAGAAATGGAACCATTTCCAAAGATTTTGTAAATCTAGTAAGCCTCATCACAAGGCTACAAAGAAGGGTCACTTCAAAAAGCAAGTTAATCAAATAGATCTGCAACAGTCTGCTTTCTATGTAGATGATGTATCAGTAATTTGTGAAAAGACTGGTGGAGTAGATTTATTGACATGAAATTAAGTGTTTTGTATCCAGATCAATGGTAAATCCACCGAGCTTAAGGTAGACACCGGTTCAAAGTGTAATGTCATGTCTGCAGATACTTTTGCAAGGGTCAGAGTTGGTGAACAACTAAATGTGACTAGTTGTGCAAAACTTGTTGCTTATGGAGGTGAAGAAATTCAAACCAAAGACTCAGTAGTGCTTTCATGTTATGTGGCCAAAAACTGTTATAGCCCATTATTCTACATGGTTCGAAGACCTGTGCAGTCATTATTGGGTCTCAGAGACAGTTTGAAAATGAATCTGCTTTCTTTTATCAAATAAGTTCATCAGATAATCACATGTCCAAGTTCCAGCTTCACCAATACTATTTTTCAGGGTATACTGATATTTTCGATGACAAGTTGGGCAAGCTTCCAATTGTGTATTCCATGAAATTAGACTCAGAAATCAGTCCAGTGGCCAGACCAGCAATAAGATTTCCTGATAGCTATGAAAACATAAGGTCAAAACTCAGTTGGACAAAATGGTGCAACAAGGTGAAATTTGTCCAGTTACAGAACCTATCAAATGGGTGTCGTCCATGGTGACAGCTCATAAAAAAAGGCTCAGATGAAATCAGAATATGTATTAACCCAAGAGATTTGAATAAAGCATTGAAGAGACTGCAGCATCCCATGCATACAGTTGAAGAGGTTGCAACCTGATACCGAATGCCACTGTTTTTTTCTGTTTTAGATGCAAAGAGTTCATTTTGGCAAGTGATGCTTGATCGCAAATCTTTATTACTGACTGCATTCAGTACCCTATTTGGAAGATATAGATTCCCCAGGATGCCATTTGGAATAAATTCTGCAAGTGAAGTCTTTTAGCATGCAATGGAGCAAATTTTTTGGGTTATCCATGTGCCATAATAGTAGATGATATATTGGTCAGAGGCAATGGTGAGGCAGAGCATGACAGAAATCTTAAGAGAGCACTAGACAGAGCACTTGAAGTGAACTTGAAGCTCAATCCTCTGAAGTTCAAATTCATACTACCAGAAGTTACATATGTAGGTAATTTGTTTACAACTATTGGCTTGAGACCAGTCCCGTCCAAGCAAGCAGCCATTCTTGAAATGCCAGCACCAGATAATGTGCAAGCTCTACAATGTTTTCTTGGTATGGTCAATTACTTAGGCAAGTTTATATCAGACTTCAGTGAGTTACCAGCACCTTTGAGAGCTAACAAGTAAAAATGTTACTTGGTCATGGCTAGAGCAGCACCAGGCAGCACTTGAAGTTCTTAAGCAGAAAATTGCTACCCCCAAAGCATTAAGATACTATGATGTCAACAAACCAGTAACTCTTTCCTGCGATGCTTCAAAATTTGCTTTAGGTGCACTTATTCTCCAAGAAGGCAAGCCAGTAGCCTATGCATTTAGAACACTTACCCAGAATGAGATGCAATTTGCTCAAATTGAGAAATAACTTTTGGCAATTGTTTATGTTGCAAAGTTCATGATTATATCTATGGTCGAGAAATCCAGATTGAAACTGATCATCAACCTTTGGTTACTATTTTAAAGAAGCCTATGCATTCAGCTTCAGTGAGATTCTAAACAATGATGCTCAAATTGCAAACGTACAACTTCAAAATGGTCTATACAAAAGGCAAACTTCTTTATCTGGCTGATACCTTGTCCAGATCACCCAGAAACACAACGGAACAACTTGACTCAGAGAATTTTGACTTTGTTTTATGAAAGTAGATACATTTTCTACCACAAGACATACAATGACTGATCCAGTTTTGGAAAAGCTCAATCACTATATCAGTGTCGGATGGCCATCAAAGCAATCGAGTGTACCACCAGAAGTGCAATCTTACCTTCCTTACAGAGATGAGTTGTTGATGGAAGATGGCATTATTTTCAAAGGTCCTAAAATTGCTGTTCCTGCTTCCTTACAACAAGAATATATCCAGATTTTGCATTGTGGTCACCTGGGTTCTGAATCTACTAAGAGAAGAGTGAGGGGACTAGTATTTTGGACTTCGCTAGTGAAAGACATTGATGGAGTATGTTCTTCCTGTTCAGTATGTAATAGTACTAAAGCACATTTGCAAAAAAAGCCACTTCAACTTAGTCAAACTCCTGATCTACCTTGGTCCATTGTAGCTACTGACATATTCGAGTGGAACAACAAACATTACTTAGTACTGACAGACTCTTACTCAATTTGGTTCAAGATCAATTTACTACCTAATCTAACTTCTTCAGTCATTACTAAGTTGAAATGCCATTTCTCAGTCCATGGCAGTTCACAGAAATTAATCTCTGACAATGGTACACAATTCATGAGTCAGTTGTTTCAGAAATTTGCCAGAGAATGGGACTTCATACATGTTACTAGTAGTCCAGAGTATCCACAATTGAATGGACTTGTTGAACATGCAGTACAGAGTGCAAAACAATTACCTGAGAAGTCAAAGCATGGTAACACCGATGCTTTTTTTTAACTTACTCAATATCAGAAACATACCCAATGATGATATACTTGGCTCACCTGCTTAAAGACTTTTATCTAGGCAAACCGGAGCAACATTGCCTATCATTTCTAGTTTATTAAGGCCTAAAGCTAAGAACAACCAAGCAATCAAAGCCCAGTTATCTAGAAAGCATTCTTTCCAAAAGTCCAGCTATGACAAGTCGAGCAAATTTCCTCATCCATTGAAAAAAGGGGAGACAGTGAGGATACAAACAGCAAAAGGTGTTATCCAGATTGTTCAAGTAATGAGTATTTATGCAGAGCTGAGATCCTATTTTGTTAAATCTGAAGGTGTGGAGAACAGTTGAAATCACAGGCATCTTCCTGTAGCAGAACTGATATCACAGTACTGTACCCATGATAAAGACTCTAACTCTCACAGCAATCCAGATGATATTCCTGTTCCAAAACGTATCTTGTCTCTTGATACTGTTCTGCCAGATGATTCCAGTGTTCCTAAGATTGAACAGTCAGCAGAAACAATCCCAGTTGCTAAACCAGATCCCAAATTTTATGTCACACGATATGGTCGCATTTCAAAGCCTAGTGTAAAATACACAGCAACTTGGACATAGTTGTATATATGTATCTAGCTTTGTATAATTGCATGATGAAAATCATTTCTGTGTAAATTGCATATTCATTAATTTCAGTGACAATGTCTAACTCATATTCTCAAAGAGGGAGGATGTAGAATAACATGTGTGTTGTACCTTTAAGAAGCCTTTCCAAGATCAGTGTTTGCATATGAATACCAATCACGTGTTAGCTTTAAATTTTTATGTGATGTAGGTGTTCTATTGGAGATTTTATTTCTGTGCCTTTGCTGAAAATGGGTTATGCTCAGTCAGATCTTCCTGGGAATGAACTTACAATAAATATTTTATAAGAAAAGAAACATGCATGCGTACAGTGCCCACACTTCAACAAACTGAACAGTCTAGTACAACAAACCAATGTATTTAGCATTTCAAACATTTCCCACTGTAATTATATCTACAGATGTCACTGGAAGCATAGCATATTATTTTCTCACTGTAAAATGTAATCCCTTGTTGCCTGCGTGCTATGCTTTCATGCAGTACTTCATGGAGATGCAATTTCAGAAACTGTCTATTCAAAGCGATGTCTAATGGTACTGCTCTCTCATCTTTCATTATCCTTAATGGCAAATGGCCTCTGACATGCAATGTAGACACAGACCATAACTATCTGAATAGTCACTATGCAACACAACTTAAATTCAACAATACTACTGTGCCACTTCAGTAGAACATAGTTCTGCACGTCTCCAAATACATTAATGTTAGGGTTACCATCTGTTCACCTTTTTGTATGATGGTCCTCATTTGGACAGTTACATCATGTGAAAAACATGAAAAATGGCAAATTACCTGACAGTACAGGAGAAAAAAATATTTTCAAACATTCATGGAAATGTTGCAGAAAATAACTATAAATATGTATATATTGTCTCTGTATATTTTGTTCTTTAAAACTGCTGCTGGTTTGTACTAATTCTAATGCATTAAACAGCAAAGATAAGTGAAGACAACATTTTCTTGATCTGTGTTTGAGTTCATTTGAAGCATATGTAGTTACTTTAGCCGATGTCTTTAAGCCTACATTAATAATTTTCGGTAAAAAGATGCACTGCCTTTTTCCATTTACATGCTCTGACTGTTGGTATTAAACCCCTTGCTATTTCTTATGTGGTGAGTAAGAGTCAGGCTAGTTCAGGACTTGTGTTTGCTTTAAGACAGTTCCAGAACTACAGAGCTAGAATTTTCCCAACCTGTCCTAGTTATCTTCTTAAATCCAGTATTTCTGTTGTTGCCCTCTCTTATGATAATTTAACAACATAATTCCCTCCCTCTTCTCATTTATTGGCTTTTGTAAGCACATATGTATCATTTAGTGAAGATTCTCCCCTTACGTTATTTAAATACATTTGTCCTCCCAATATACTACTTTGAGACAGAATGCAGAATGTCCATCAAACCAATCTGCATTGCTGTTTTAAACTTGGTGGCCCTTGAATTGCACTGCCTTTATTCCTGGTCTCATCTTGTCTACCTATACTGTTGAGCACTAGGGGATCCACTTGAGATATCCTTGCTTTCCTATTGTCCTACCTGTTTTGTACTACATTTTATTTTCTAAACACCACTGGACAGGATGGAAGGTCAGCCTGCTCATTTTACCTCTGTTGACAACCTTTTAGCACACAGTCTAAGACAATGTACAAACTGCCTTATGCTTACAGATAATTAATTTATACTCAATGGTGAAGCTAAGCAGCAGAATTGCTTGAAAAAGTGATTATGACTGAATTGACCCAGTGTTCAAGCACAAAAACTGATTGGTCTTAGCTGTTTTTCTGCCCTGCTTGTACTTATCTAGTGTGGCTATATTAGAAAAGACCTTACGATACCAGTTTGCATTTTCTTACTAACTGAAGTTAGGAAGTTCATCTGACCTTACTACAGAATAGTTATACATCCAAAGTATCAAATTTTCTTCAACTCTAGTGCCTGACATACTTATATAGCAGATATTGTAAGCCTGTTTATCTGTATTATAGTATAATAAGCTATTTACTGTCTGTTATCTACCTAATTGTAAGTTAATTGCCTACCTGTATGTCAGGTTCTACTGAATTTTATACTTGATGCATTAGACTACATCTGCTAACAGCTTGTTCCATATTTACAATGCTACTTAGAGTTTTTAATGTGACACTAAGACTTTAATTTATGTCTTCTGTTCCTTCTACTCTTATATCCCTCTGTCACTCAGTGCGATTTTTGTTTTTTCTTACAGCTTCTAAACCTGAAACTGTTTCTCTTCCCTCCACACTTAACCTACACTAGCATTTTGGGTCTGCTCCCCGTCATACCTCTCAACTGTTCAGATGTTCACAGAATGTCCAGATGTTTGCTTCATATTTTGGTCCATTATTCATAAAATTGTGGTTTTCTGGGAAATTAGTGGTAAATCATTAAAGACTGAAGTTAACAAATAATGACAGATATTTGAGTTTCAGACTTCATACCCTTCAGAAAATTAATGTTAATGCAAAATCTGTTATTCTATTAACTTTCTAAATTTGTAAGAGCAATATTTAAAAATTGTCCCTATTTTGGGGCCTTTGTCACACTTGTATTTATGGCTTTGTCCATGTTTCTTGCTCTAAGATGTTGAGAGGTGTGCTCCCCGCCCCCCTCATGCTGTGTTTTTGGCTGACCTGGAAAACTTCCAGCAAAGCAGGTAAGGTCCTGAACATGAATAATTTATTTTTGTCCTTGACTTCATTGACTAAACTCTTCCTACCAATAATGGCTGAATCAGCACCTGCTTCCAAAAGGGGGAGGGGGCATATTCACCCCTATTCCTTTTATTCCACACTTCATCTCTGATTTGTAAGATAAAATCCTTAGAATAACCCCTTTGGCAAAACATGTCAGCTACAGTATTACATTTACTGGTACAAGTATCCATCTCTGAAAACATTCTAGCCAATCATACCAGTTGTATTAGAGAAAGTGGGTTTCCTATAAATGTTACATACATATTTTTTGATAATTATCTTTCCTTAAATCAACATCCAAATACATTATTTTATCATGGGCAGAAGTATGAATAAACTTTAAAAATTATTCATCACCACTTATAATTTGGATAGCAAGGCGCTGGTGGATAGCATGTACAAAAATTGGAATATTTTTAAATTTGATGGGGGAGCCTTTGTGGCAATTGCATTTAAATGCACTAAGTGCCCATGATTAAATGATTCTTGTTCTATTAATTCAATGCTAAAACTCAACCATTATTATGCTTAATTTTGTCCTTAGAAGAAATATACAATAAGCAATAAGTTTTTAAGATTAGTTAGGGGATACAAACATTTTTGTTTAGTTAGCTTTATTAGTTTGCGTAGGTATTAGCTAGATAGGTTTTAAATTGCAATATTTATATGTTACTTATTAAACATTTATGTAAAAAAATGTTAGAATGTTTTTAATTATTAGTTGGAAACATGTAATTAGATAATTAACATCATATGACTGCCTTTGACTATTTGATGAGCTAAGCTGCATGGTTGTATTAGTTCTGATGAAGTTCTGTTTTTGAATATAAGGAATGAAATCGTTTAACTTATTATTTCAATTTGAATAAAGTCATATTTTTAGAGCTACTTGGGGTTCTTTGTCAAGCACAGAGGTGGATGTGGTTATTCAGTTTGTTTTAATGTGTTTTTCCAGGTTTTACAGTGTGTGATGTTGTTATCTCTCTCTGTGCTCAAACAGTGGACTCATCCTTTCAGAAATTTGACCTTTATAAATCTGTGGGGGATTTAACACTCCTTTTGCAACAAAAGAGTCAAAATTTAGACAGTTTGAATGCATCTTGTGGTCAGCAAAGCTCGAGAGGAGGTGTGGCAGCAAGTGGTTCGAGTTTGGGCATGCTGCTAACACAACCATCACTGGGAAGCAGCCCATGGACTCATGAACCTCCTTTCATGTTTTAGGTTTGGAAAAACAATAGATATGACTTTGGTAAAGACTTTATGCCTCAGTCCCAACAGCAGTAGAGTGAGAGAGATTCTGTTCGACAATAGTTAGAGGCGTTTGAAAAAAGTTATTGATGTTCAAGAAATTACAACTGGAAAAGTCTTATCTTATCAAAAAACATTGCAATCCAACAGGTGCCAAAGGGATTGAGAATCTGGAAGTACCAAAATGGCATACGTAAGGGTTTGGATTTTCACAAAGAAGTTGTGGATTTTTTTAATAAAATGGGTTGTGAACTGATGCGAATCATGGTTAAATCTAATATTATTCAAATTGAGAAGCTTTCCAGGGAAATAGAAGTTTTGAATGTGTATTTGCAGAGTGATTTGTTGTTTGATCAGTATGTTACCAATTACCAGCATATTTTTCAAAATGTGGACAGAGTTTGTGTTAACATATTAAGAAGGAAGTCCAAAAAGTTTCAAAGAGATTGTCATAATTATCATATTCACAATGTGTATCCAGATCCATTGGGTAGTCATGGCAATGGTGGAGGAGTTTACAACCATTCACCAAGGGTTAAAAATAGTGCCATGACCACAGCAGGTGTTAGAAATACTTCAAGAGGAAGGCCAACCCCTTTAGGAGATGAACCATTAAGCATCAGACCTTTCCGAAGGTCGGAGAGACTTCAAAACTAAATGAAGGAAAGCAGCAATCAGGACCAATCCAAGGAACGTAGGTACCAGCAACAGGGTGCAAAGCCCAAACAATATTTTTAAGTCAAAGGGGTGGAATAACTGAATAGTGAATTAAATATTGATAGGACTGTTGATGAAGGTACTGCAAAACTTGTTTATAATAAGAGTAAGGATTTTATGCTGTACAATTTTTCATCTAAAACTTTATGAACTAAGCATGCTGATCTTTTGCCAAGGGATTATCATTTGTTCCATATAGGAGAGCTAGTCTAGCTAATAGTTTAATTGATCTAAAGTTGTTTACACATAAACTGAATTTGGCTTTTTGATTCAAAGATAAGGAAAGTAATACAAGTGAAGAATTGAAAAAATCAAGTATTTTTAACCCCCCATTAAACCATCTTGTCTTAACTTTTGAAAAAATGTATGAGCTTGATTTTAGAGATGTTTTAAGCTTTGACAAGATGGTAAAGCCTTACAATATGTTAAAAATGAAGTGGTTTTGCTTAATGAATTAGTTTGTGATAGGGCTTTAAGTGTTCATATGTTCATAGGTTGGTAGTAGGCTATCGGCCCTAGGGCCTATACAAGCCTAGCCATAATGCAGCCTGACAAGGGGGGTGGTTTGGTTGTTATGGGAAGTACAGATTATAGCAATAGGATACATGTTTTATTAATGGATGAAACATATATGGAAGTGTCAAAGAATGAAGCTAATTATGGTTATAGGAAAACTGATTATGTTTTAAATGATATGTTATTGCAAAATCATATTAGTGTTAATGAATGTAATTATATGTACAATGAATAGCCAGTCATAGTAAGCATATTTGGTATCCCTAAGTTGCATAAATGTTTAAGTGATCCACCAATGAGGCCAAACATTGATGCCATGAGGGATAAAATATTTTTTTTAATTGCTAAATTTGTAGACACATGGCTTAAAAGCAGCTTAAGTAAGCTTCCCCATATGTAAATATTTATGGCAATTTTTGAAAAATATTGGAAGGTTACCTTGTATGGAATATTACATATTTGTAACTATTGATGTGCAGAATCTTTCTTCTGTTATTCCTCATGATTTAGGCTTTTTCTGGTTTGAAGAACAATTAATAACTATAGGAGAACTAAAAGGAGATAGAATTAACTCATTCACTCCAATGGAGCTCAGGAAGTTTGCAGTGTAACTTCCAATAGGTGGAGACTAAGCCTTCAGACATAATCAAATTATGTCCTCACATTTTAAACAAATGTTCATATCTCTGGAACCATAGGGGTTATGAAAGAAGTATAAACGGCAAACTTTTCAGGACAAACTATTTTTATAGTGGTAGTATTCTTAGTTTCTAAGTCTTAAACCGAATTTTATAGGTTACAGGAAACACAGTAACAGTTATTTATTTATTGCATTTGATTACCGGGGTAGTCCACTTGGCCAGAAGAATCAGTTTGCAGTGGAGGCCTGGGGAGAAAAGCTCCACATTTAACACATACAGATAAGAAATATGTTGCAATGATACAGGATATATAATACAACAGTAGCGAATAAAACATTATGATTGCATACACTAAATTACTGACAGGTAAAACTGAAGACGGACATTATGATTATATACAATAGGTTAGTAACAGAGGATGAATTGGAGACAAACAGTGAAGAAATAGCATAATTTGCAATATTTTGTAAACAACTTATAAAACCTCAACAACTACTCAAGTTGCATACATACCTCCGGATTTAGTAATCTTCTGTGCAGGACTAATCTAGTCCTGCACGGAAGCGGTAGTTTAAGAGGAGGACAGCAGCGCGCCATGCATATTAATGAAGGCACGCTGCCTGAGCTCCAAATCCTAGACTGAGTGTGGACAAGTGCAGGGGGCGTGTCTGAGAGCGGAGCTCTCAGAATAAACACGCCCCTGCAAAGTAGAACAGAAGAAAGTGTAAATAAATGAATGAGACACTCATAGGTGTCCGCATATCCCCACCAACAGTCCCCATGTATTCAACAGCAACAGTACATTGAAATAAAATGAAGAAACCCTTGTATTTTTTTTTAAAAGCCCGAGTACAGCTAACTGTAGGTGCGGGTTTGCCCATCGCTTAGCTACGGTTAAAGCAGCTGAAAAGGCTGAAGAGGATAACAAGGAATATATATGCAAATGACTCAGCACAGCAATAGTCTATTGGTTAGAGCATCCGCCTAACGAACAGGCATTCCCAGTTCAAGTCCCACTGCAGCACATATCTTTTTCATTGTGAAATCTGTATATGAACATATTTTTACATCTTTTTGCTGTATAACCTACATAATAACATTTAAATGTGAACTGGAGTACTGCATGAACTACACATGTGAAGTTTCAGTGTCATAATGAATAAGGCACTGGTTAGCAGGTTTAAGCACAAATAAGCAGAAGTAAGCATGTCTAAGTGCATTTGCGCAGGGGTAAGCATTGCCTACACAGATTAAGCAAAGTAGACGCTAACTGAGCGTAAGAACCTATAACCGGAGGTTGGCAGTGCTTACCATCACGCTAATCCACACAAACCCACTTACAACTGCTTTAAAGTGCCTTAATCACTCTGGATCCAGCGGCCCATGTTCTGGCCAGCAACAAAATAAACTGCCTCTGCAAGGCTCAAACTCAGGACCCTGTACACTATAGTCACAGTAGTTAACCACTAAGCCATCATAGCAATAGATATGCATGAGGTATCAGCAAACTAATCCTCACCACAGGAAAATCAAACCAAACGTGAACTGAATCTGTGTACAGTGTGAAGTGGTATAACTTGCTACATAACATAAATATGTGAACTGGAGTATTGCAGTAAGGCCAGATGTGAGGTGTTATTGCGATAAAGTGTTGAAGTTTCCATGACCCCATACAGCATACGTACACATGAATCAAGGATACAAGACACATATATAACATGTAATGAAGAAGACATCAGTGCTAAAAGGCAAATATCATGCAAATCAGCACTGCTACCCAGGCGACTGGCAGGATACTACCAGTGGAAGAAACAGTGTCAACCTGCAAAGTCTAATCTTAAACAAATGCATTTGCATCCCTAGCGGGACAACCCCAAAAATTCTGCTAAAAAGAGTTCTCGGGGTAACATACCATGCCTTACAGGTAAGCAAAGAAAGATAGGTATGTTCACAGACTGAATGTGTGGGAACCCTGGAGATCCATGGGGTGAGACAACTTACATGATGGGTCCCGAGAAGTGGAGAATGGGCAATGTATAGTGGTGTGGTGAGATTCAGATGGAACCTGTAGGAAGGATGATTGATGTGGAGGAGGGAGGGGGTGGAGGGAATGATGGGTAAGACATTATTGGCCGAGGCATGCCATGGTTGGACGGACCCATTCTAATGGGACCACCCCATGGATGTAAGCAAGAAAGGAGGGGGAAACAGGATGGTAACTGAGACATACCATTTCCCATGGCAAAGCACGTTATGAGTAATATGTATATTGCATAAGCCATGGAATAATGTATATATATATATATATATATATATATATATATATATACATATATATATATATATATATATATATATATATATATACACATATATATATATATATATATATATATATAGAGAGAGAGAGAGAGAGTACTGCTGCCACGAAAGAACATATATTTATATATATATATATATATATATATATATATATATATATATATATATATAGTACTGCAGGAAATACACATGTGAGGTGTCAGTATCATTATGCATAAAGCAGTAGTTAGGTTAAGCAGCAAGAAGCAGTAAAAAGCATATGTCAGCAGTAGTAAGCGAGTTTAAGGCCATGTGCATGGGTTTGCGTGAAGGTAAGCACTGCTAATTTCTGGTTACAGTGTCCTACACCCAGTAAGCCTCTAAATTGCTTAACCTGTGTAGGCAGTGCTTACCCCCATGCAAACCCGCTTACAGCTGCTCAAAAGTACCTTAATCACACTGTATCCAACGGCTCTTGTTCTGCCTAGCAAAAAAATAAACTGCCTCTGCAAGGCTCAAACTCAGGATCCTGCACACTATAGTCACAGTAGCTAACCAGCAAGCCATCATAGCAATAGATATGAATGAGGTATCAGCAAACTAATCCTCACCACAGGAAAATCAATGTACGATGTGATGTTAGATAACTTGCCACGGAACATAAATATGTGAACTGGAGTACTGCAGTAAGCATAGACTTGAGGTGTTATTGTAATAAAGTGTAGTAGTCCCCAGGTCCTCATACAGTGTATGCACATATGAATCACAGATACCATACACATATATGACCTGTAATGAAGAATAAATCATTGCCAAATGGCAAATATAGTGCTAATTAACTATTAAGCAATGCTAACCACAGCACAGCTCAAGTTAGTAAGTGTAAGTAATGTGTAGGGGAGCCAATTCAATCTGCCTGGTGGTATACCTCTTTAAGCAGTGCCAGCCTCATGTAAGCAGGTCTGCCCATACCTTAGCCTTTTCAGCATTGGTCAATCATGGGGAAGTGTGGGAAAATGGTCATATTTAAACCCTACAGGCAGGAATACTACCCAAAACTGGTTGTAGCTTCCTACTGCAGGAAAAATGGCTGGTGTGGGTGAAGGCACTCGATTTAGAGTGCAGCGCTGGGACATCCAGGAGTCAAAAATCATGGTATGGCTCCTGGTAAAACACCATGATCAGAGACTACTGCAGGACCAGTGCCAGGGCTTGCAGTATAAAATGGAGGCCTGGGACAGTCTTGCCCGTGACCTCACCAGTGCCACAGGTATCCCCCGGACTGGTGAGCAGGTCAGGCACCACCATGCTGACCTGAAGCGGCAGAGGGGGGATGTACTGGAACAGTGGATCCAGGAGTTTCGACACATGCCCAATGCCCCAGTACTGAGTAAGTGCTCATTCTACTAGGTAGTAAATAATTGCCTAGCTTGTGTATACTATGGATAGGTATGGCTAAATATCACTGCATTTCTCTGACAGCTGCAGATGAGCGGGCAGTAAACCAGCAAGCCCATGATGCTAGGCTGCAATGGCTGTGTCGTGAGGAAGGTTAGTAATCAGTCTGCATATACTGTCATAGCAAATAAATATAAGAGCCTTAGAAAGTGTTGTACCAGTAGAAATAAATATGTAATAGTCTGTGAATAAAGGTAACCCCCTGAGTGCTTCTGTTTACTCTTCTCTCATATGTTGACGATCTGTTCCATACTATAAATAGTACTGTTGTATCTTAAGCAGTGTCACCCACACTGTGCTATGCAGATAAAATGGGCATGAAGTTCTGCATAACAATGTTGGAAGTGCCAAGAGGTCAGCTATATTGTACAAGTTAGGGAGACTTAGATAGAAAACAGTTGAAAGCTTTACATCAATTCCCTGATAGCACAGTGTACTGTGATGTTAGCTATAATATTTTGTCACACACAGCAGGGGTTTGAATCCTGGGAGTGCTACTACATTGTATGCATAATCATACCCCACAACTGTAAAGATTTTGATAAATGTTCAGATAGAAAGCTGTATGCACAATTACACCCAACAGTACAGAATTGTCCCCCATCTCTAAACTTCTAGAAAAGTGTGTCCAACTTCAACTCTTACCACATCTCTTAGAAAACAACCTTCTAACCCCAACACAACATGGTTTTAGGCCAAATCATAGCACTATGACAGCCTTCCTCTCCTATCTTGAGACTGTTAATAGAGCACGTGATTCTAGCCAAATTGTCTCCACCTTACTACTTGACCTCTCTAAGGCCTTTGACACTATCTCACACAGCCTGCTATTAACTAAACTTTCTAAACTTAACCTTTCACCCTCCTGCATGAACTGGTTCTCCAGCTATTTATCAAACAGATTCCAAGCTGTAATATGGAAAAAGGCCACTTCATATTTCCTTAGTACCCCCACTGGAGTTCCCCAAGGATCCATTCTTGGTCCCCTTCTTTTCAATATATTTATAAATGATTTCCACAAATCCATTCCCTTCTCAAACATCATCCAATATGCTGATGATTCTACCATCATCTGTTCTGCCACATCTTCTTATTTGCTTCAAAAGCTTACTCAAGAAGCTTTTTCAACTACTGAACATTGGATGAAATTAAACCACCTAGCACTCAATGCCTCCAAAACTAAACTAATGGAATTTACCCCCTCTAAAACTACCCCCTTCGACATAAACACATTCTCAATTACTAGTCAAAATAACTCACCCCTGGAACTGGTGGTTGACACCAAGTTACTTGGTGTTCAAATTGACAACCAGCTTAATTTAAATTCCCATATACAACTAAATATTAAAAAAACCCATCAAAAACTTGGCATGCTCTACCGTCAGAAATAGTACCTTACTAGCTCCTCTAAAATCACTCTTGCTTCTTCCTTTCTCATCCCTTCTCTTCTCTACAGGGCACCATTACTGACTAATCTTCAGTCCTCTCTAAAAAAACAAATTTCCTCTTGCTATAACAAAATCGCTAAATTCGCTAACAGCCACAGGTCCTCCACCCACCACTGTTCTTCTCTCCAAAAACTAAATTGGCTGGAACTACCTAATCACCTCATCCATACACAGCTAACTCTAGCCCACAAGCTCATTCTCAACCCCTCTCTCTGTCCCTCCTTGTCTTCCACCTTTAAAATGCATCTACCCAATAGAGTTTTAAGGTCTAACAACCAAAACTTACTAGAAGTTCATAAACCTTCACATCCCCCAGGCAAAAACTTACTATCCTTTACCCTAGCCCGCATCTGGAACTCACTCCCACCATCCATTCGTACCACTTCCAACCACTACATGTTCAAAAAATCTCTTCATATACATCTAAAGTCCCAATGGGAATGCTCTTGTTCCCACCCCTCATAAATATACGATATTTCTATCCTCCCTTCACACTCATGTTACTTACTTCTCCTCACAAAGCTTATGTTCCCTACTAAATACCCAGTCTGTATGCATATAATAATGTCTTTTGCTCAGCATATTCACTTTGCATTATCCTTCACTAACTATAGTGTGAATGCTTTCTGAAATTTGAACTCAAATGTATTATCCTTAGTTTTGTATAATAATTATTAGCAATCCTTGTAATTACCTAATTTGTCTGTTTTTGAAGTTTAGTTTTTGTATAAATTTGTATTAGTTTTTGTATAATTATTAGTTGAAGTCTTCTGTATGTACCTAGTTTGTCTGTTTTTGGAGCTTTTCTCCCCAGGACTCCATTGAAAATGGGTTCTTTTTGGCCCAATGGACTATCCTGGTAAACCAACTGCAAATAAATAAATAAATAAAAATTTGCTAGAATGTTCAAATTGTAAGTTTTATACATATTCATACTCCACAACTGTTCCATTCTGTCCAGCATGTCCAGATAAATGGCCCATATCACCAGCTTGGTACCCTGTTCCCCTGAAAATCCAGTGTGATGATCCAAGAAATGTAGGCAGCTGTCAATGGCATATAACTGATAGTCAAACGTGTACATAGTCAGAGAATGTATGAATGTATATGGAAACAAACCTGTCATTCTAGCATCTCACCCAAAGTGTATGACAGCAATTCTCAACATATGTTGCATTAACACCTGCAGCCTGTCATGCCTGTATGTAAGACACAGGTCACATATATATTAATTTATAAACATACCAGTGTGTACAATATAAGGCCATTGTGTATTGTAATGATACATGTAAGGGAAAGACCACTGCAGTGACTAAGAATGTTGTGAAAACTACAGGGATATATTAATTGTTAATTGAAATCTCTCTCTCACCCCTACCATATGTGGATAATAACCCAAATTCACTCCTCAACTGGTATGTGTACACTCCAAACTTTTGACATATGTCCTAATGGTTTATAAATATTCACATTTGTTTCTAGGCATGTGCCATGTTAAAATACACCAATATTGGTGGCCTATTGCCATCAATGAAACCTGCATGCTCCTGTAATGGCCACTGTCATTCCATATATGCATGTGTTCTGCTTGCTCTGCAACTGTGTTAAATCTGGTGTGTTGGGTTAATGGCAATAATTATGCATGCTGTTATAACTAATCCTGAATGCTGTTGACTATTAGTAACCTATATCTGTCATAAATCTGTGACAACACAGCTTGTATGGGAAGGTAGGTCCCAGCGGACTCACCTGTCCCACCTCAGCTGGCCATGTCACCGGGCACCAGCACAGCTGGGGCCCAGCCTGGGACCTCCTCCTCCGTGGGCCCTGCACCACCTTTGGGTGGAACCACTGCAGGGGATGGGGCTCGCCCCCCCTCAGAACGGGCACAGAGAGGAACCTGTCGCCCATCAACAGGTTTGAGTCATGGTGCGCAAGGAGCTTGATCTGGAGTATCGAGAGCAGGTACACCAGCTTGAGGACCTAGTGAGGCTGCCCCTCCTACACAGCACCCAGCACAGCCACCTTCAGGGCTGTGAAGGTGCAGTGGTGACTGCCCATGTGTGGGGACCTCAGTCCCACTGTTTCCCAACCTACCTCCCCAAATAAACCTACTATCCCTCCCCAACATCCCACTCTCACCTGAAAAAAAAAAGGACCATCTGTTCCCACAAAAAATCTTGCCCCTTACATAGCTGTCCATTTCGCACACGTGTCCACTGGACACATGTAATCTGATCTAATTGGCATTACAATGAATATATGTTGTCCTTACCCCTCTCCCAGGGGTTTGAGGGTCCAAATGTACTTAAAAATATAGTGTATATGCACAGCTGTTGCTGCAGAAGAAATGGGCAGCTATGAACCTTTCTGATACCCTTCATGCACATGCCTAGCTATTTCCCCTACTGTCTTTCCCTCTTTGTGCTCCATTTTTCACCACTTTCCTAAAAACCCCTTTTTCTTTTTTTTTTAAAGAATTAGTGTGGGGGTAAGTGGCAGTAAGCACTGTTAAGCAGCGCTAAGTGGGTTAGCGTGGGTTTGCGTGGGGGTAAGCTATTCCTACACAGGTTGAGAAATTTGAAGCTAACTGACTGTAAGAAAACATAAGCGGAGGTTGGCAGTGTTTACCATCATTCTAACCCAAGCAAACATACTTACAACTGCTTAAAAGTGCTTAATCACTCTGTAGCCAATGTCCCTTGTTCTGCCCAGCAACAAAATAAACTGCCTCTCCAAGGCTCGAACCCAGGACCCTGCACTCCCTACACAAAGTGATTTACCACTAAATCATGGCAGATATACATAACCTGAAGTTTTCACTAACATATCATGCAGCACAATCAGTCAACAGTACAGGAAATGTATTAATATCATGCCACACAACCTGTTAATGCAAGTATATCACACTGTGGGTACAGATAGGGATATATGTCAACTAATGCTCTAATACACTTAAATTGTTGCTAGTTACACAGTTATATGTATCAGAACACATATGCAGAAGGAGATGAAGTCTGAAACACAAAAGTGTTGGCACTAGTTACTGATTTCAATGCTGCGATCATCCATGACAATTGCCAAGTGAATGAGGAACAGGCCAAAATATAAGCCGAACATGCATGGACATATGGACAGATATATATCTGTAAATGTAGACAGATAGCTATATGTAGATACATTAATGTATGACTCACAAATAATCATATAACATCAATTGTATATAGATACATACATACGTTCATATATATATATACATATATATATATATATATATATATATATATATATATATATATATATATATATATATATGGGTTCCGTTCAGAAGCTCGAAATATTGAAATCTCGAATTTCATATTTCGAGCCCAAGAAGCCGAATCCACATAATAGCAAAAGTTTAGAAGCGCGAAATTTAAAACATCGAATTTCACGCTTCTAAAGTTCCGCTATGGTCATGTATTCAGGTAAGTGTGTGTGTGTGTGTGTGTGTGTGTGTGTGTGTGTGTGTGTGTGTGTGTGTGTGTGTGTGTTAAGGGGTTTGGGTAGGGGTTGTGGTGTGTGTCAGTGTGTTTTGTTGCTGTGATGTGTGTGCGAAGAGAAAGTAGCTTGTGTGGTGGCGTTTTGTGTGTGTCTGTATGTAGTGTGACCTCAGAGTGAGAATATTTATGTAGGGGGGGTGTGGGGGGCTATGGGGGGCACAGGGGTGCTTGCCCCCCTGCTTTCATGTAGTAGAGTGATTATGTGTGTTTGTGTGGTGGATGGTGTGTGTGTGTGTGTGTGTGTGTGTGTGTGTGTGTAGTAAAACTGCAAAATTCAAAACTTTCAGTATTCAAGGTTTTGAATTTTGCGGTTTTTAGTTTTCGTTGTTTTGTGGATTCCTCTTCTTGGGCTCGAGATACTGAAATTCGAGATTTCAATATTTCGAGCTTCTGAAGTGAATATATATATATATATATATATATATATATATATATATATATATATATATATATATATATATATATATATATATATATATATATATATAAATATTTATACAGATGTATATATAAGTATATATATATATATATATATATATATATATAGATACATATATATATATATATATATATATATATATATATATAGATAGATAGATATAGCCATATGAGATATATATAGGTACATACACATATACGCACACAAAAGGTATCAGTAGCATACATATGTAGAAGTAGTGTGGAAGTACTGGGTGCAAAGTATATCCCTCAGCCAGAAGCCCTTTAACTGCCACCTGTGAAATGTGTAGTGTGGCAACCATTCCCACAAATGAGAATACTGACATTAATCTTATACCCACCCACAATTCAAAGGACATGACATGACACACAGGTATGCATATACAGATAATCTTTATTCGTGTACTATACTATAATGTATGTCAGTACTTACACCGCATAAGGTGTGAAATATGTAATCAGTGATGAATGCAAGGCCCACACAAAACAGTAGATGCAAGCAATGTGTATATATACCATACTATGCTGTCCATGCCAAGGCCTTCAGTTAGTACAACAGTAGAAACAGGATTTGCCTTCAGGATCCATAGCAATCAACAATTCCAGATGTAGTTCAGCAGCCTCCAATTACACACTGTAGTCAAGCCCTAAGGGGAAAAGTAGCACTTGTGTTAATGTCACAGTATCTTGTACATAACATTGCTTAACCTAACATCTCACTATCTCACTGAATGACCCTCGTCTTAACAGTCATATCCCTGAAAAGGTGTCATAGCCTAGGTTAATGGCATAGAACCCCCCCCCCATAAAAGGCTGTATAAGGGCAAATAACACTGTGTACCACACACCTCTGGAATGTACAAGGGCACATATGTGTTCTCCAGCTGTTGCCCTCATATATATGGACTTGGCCCAACAGTTGGTGTGGGAGTCCATGACATGACTGGGATGATAGCAGTAATACTAGCAGTAAATAATGATAGGCCATTACCTAACAACCCTTCCTGTATCACAGCAGGATAAAGACTGGCATATATGTGGAGGACAGAAGTAGGAACATATGGCCATATTTGCATTATTGCTGTTACACACCCTGGAAATTGCTGGTGTTACAGGATTCGTTGCAGCATACCCTTATGCAGGAATACAACATTGAAATACAAATGGATGTAGCCATGTACTGATAGCACTCAACAGACAGAATGCCACAGATATATCTGGGACAATACCTATGTGGTGCACAGACAAAATCTAACAGCCAATCCCCCTGGTATCATATGGATAGGCCCACAGTTGAGAGCTATGCAGACAGACAACATTCCATGAAAAAGTACCGTGTACACAGAAACCCTGTAAAAACAGCAAGATACAATGCACATAACAACACTACTCATGCTGTCTGTATGTCTGGAACTTTACCCAAATGTGGATTTGGCCTGTGTCTGCAGGTTCTGCTGTTGGAGGTATTGCTACCTGCTGTCTGTAGCACTGATGTCCACACACAGGAAGGATGTCATCCATACTGGAAAGGGGAAGGGACAAAGCCCATAGAAGGCAGCAATTTATAGTACAGGGTTGCCATGACAGTGGTTATCTGAATTACTACACAGCAGGCTGCATGCCATTAGCAACTGGTGGACACTGACTGGTGCAGAGGCCACCACCTGATCATGTGAAATACCAACAAAAGCATGCTGCAATCTATTCAAACCAGCTCAATCACTCAACTGGAGAGACAGAGAGAGACAGAGAGAAAAAAAAAACTTCAAGAAAGGTCACAAAGCTCAGGGTTGTGTTACAGTGGAAAAAACATAACAGGTATGTGAAACAGATATGCATTTACTTGCATGTAGTATATAGCATAGAATAATATGATGTATAATGTGAAAGGATGTGTATGTGCCATCAGTACTTTTTCCTGTAATGATGTTCTGCTTAACAACTGCACTGGACAGTAGTGTCAGTCCCTGTGGGCAGTGGGACATAACTGTCAAATGTGCAGATCAGCAGTGAGTGGCAAAGATGTGACCCTTGATATTTGTGTTCTGTAAATTTCTGTGGCCAATGGCTGATGGGGGTATTAATACTGCCATGATAGATACATGGGTGAGAGACCACACCACCTGCAGGACAGTCATGTTAAAGTGTAGCATAGCATGCCCAACTGCCATAGCAGTATAATATGCTTATCTAAAGTTTGTCACCATATATACCCCCTAATGTTAGTCTGTGTTCACATGTGACACCTGTCTGTGTTGCAGCAAGGCAGAACAGTTCAGCAGTGAAGTAAAGAGGGTTACATGAGTGTGGTCCACATGTTTGTATGCACCCTACATACAGATACATATATGTGTGATACATATTCACAGCTGTGTATGTCTACAGAACATCAGGCAGTTATACATGTATATAGGTATATAAACAACACATAATGATATCTACACATATATGCACATATGTATGTATATATATATATATATATATATATATATATATATATATATATATATATATATATATTTATATATGTATTTATGTCAATACATGTCTTCTGCCATGACATGTGTGAGAGAACATCACACATCAATACACAACATACCTACACACCAGTACATGACTGCAAGTTAGAGTGTGGTATGTGGTGTGTAACCCATGTTGGGAACACATCGCAATTGTCTGAGAAGGTGGTATATATATATATATATATATATATATATATATATATATATATATATATATATATGTTGGTGAAGGGTATTAGGCACATATGTGTATGTAGGTCTGGTTGGGTGACAAACAAGACAGCATACAGAGCTGGTATATGACACATGTGGTGGTTAAACACTGTGGACGGGTAGTTACATTTGCAATGTGGAGACAATTGAGCTCCCACATGGGAACAAAGGGAACATGGTGCCAACCCATGGACAATCACGACAGCATCTACATGGACATAAAGATGTCTGACTGTGGGCTGGGCAGGAGGAACATGCATGTTGAATCTTGTGTATGTGTACTGCATGTCTCCAGGTGATGTAGCACATACCCCATGTCTTTGTGGAGCTCCCTATGCACAAGACTCTTGACCTAACTGGGTGACAGACATATGTCTGTGTGTGCTTCATGGGGGGGAGACACCATCCCCTGAGGTGGTCCCACATAAAGGTAGTGACAGAACAGTAGATAATGAGGTTCCATGGTGGGTCACAGATGTGATGTGGACTGGTAACATGTGCACATTAGGTGGGAGAGGTGTTCCTGCTGGCAAATAACCCCTACACATACTGATGTGTAATTGTCATGGAAGGTATGTGGGTTGTAATAGTCCACACAATCCCAGAACATGTCCAGCAGCATGCATAGATATCCCCAATATCACAGAATTGCAGACGTGTAGCAATCACATAGAAGGCATACCACATGCATATGTGGAAACATAGTGGCAGTGACAATGGCATGCAGGTGAAATACTCTGTAACAGTCCAGCAACTCTAGTGTCCCCACAGGGAGCATGTCTATAAACACATAGCAGAAAGTGTTGTATAATACAATATATGACCCAATGGTACATAAACAGAAGACATACCACTAGCATTGTGTGAACATTAAGTTGGAGTTGATATGATGGCGGGGGACTGATATGTGTATTGTATCATGGTAAACTTGACATATGAGTTGCTCAGACATATTTCCATCATTATGTCTTTCAGGGAGTATGGTGCACCAGAGGAATCCCACCTACAGTGCTGCTGAGGATGAAATTATAATCACCAGCATCATCCAGAACTATCAGTTGTTGTTCTCACAGACAAACCAGGACCAGCAGGAGCAAACAGCCATGTGGAATAATGTGGTTCACTAGGTGAATGAGGTGGGGATGCACAGCCGTACATATGAGCAGGTCCGCTACCATTGTAGTGACCTGCTCTGCCATGTACGTAGCCTTGCCACTGCCATGCAGGGTGACCACTTTTCAATGGGGGTGCCATAACATCCATCCCCCCCTCACCAGAGTGGAGGAGCTACTCATGAGCCTGGTAGCACCTGCTGACCCACAAGAGCTACAGACTTATACAGTCATGGAGGTGGATGCTACACACACACTAGACATGGAGCATGCAGGTAAGGTTCCAGGGCATATCAGTAGATGACTGTAGTGTATGTATCTGTACAGGTAGATCATGCATATGTGAGATGTGGGGTCTGTTGCTGTGTAGTACTGATAAGAAGTAATGCATAATCTGTAGTACTGTGGACTTCAGCTATTGTTGTACTGTAATATTTCAGCCACCCTGTAGCAATGCCACAGTTGTGGCCACTGACATCAATTCTATCCCATTTCAATGTAGGTACCTCTGGGATACCAGCAGGGCAGCGACAGGATGCTGATGAGTATGGTTTAAGGTTATGCTTGGCAATTCACTCTGCATGTCATAGCTATGGTGTAGGCCATGTACACATCTAACACACCTACCCATAATACATGCTGTACATGTGCACTGACAGAGCACACACCTCACTAATGGAATCACCAGCCTCAAACACATGCAATACACAGCCCATTTCAGACAACTGTGGCTACACTCCAGTGCACATTGCCCAGGCACAACTGACATCTCCCCAACATACACAGCTATGTCATACACAGATCAGTTGAACATGCTACACTTAAAGACAGCCCACTCCCTCTGCAAACACATGCTCCCAGGTCCTAAACCTCATCATCACATTACACAGAACATACTGGAGGGATAGGGCCCTGTCCTGGGGAATTCCCACACTCTGGAATGGACTACCCATACATGCCAGGCAACTCTACACATTGGCCCTCTTTACAGAAACACTTGACAACTGGATGGGAAATGGGGAATTCACCCTGGGTAGTATGTCTGTGCAACAGGCTGACAGGGGCACAGGGGAATAACATTAATGGGTGGTGCATGGCTGACAACCCATCTGGCTAGGCTTATGTAGGCCTTAGGACCAATAGACCAGTACTCACCTATGCACCTATGTGTACCACAGGCAACATCAGCCAGGGCTCAATAATGGTCAATAATGGTCTCTACACTTACCATAGGTACAGTACATTGTGTCTGTGGTTGGTCTAATGGTAGGCTATCACTCATACATGCACCACTGATGATGACATCTGTAAATACACATCAAGCATTCACTAAACATGTGCCCATATGTAATCCAGAAACACACAGAGGCTGTGAGCAGCAGCAGAAACACAACTGACACACAGATACACATCCTGCAATGGTGTGTACACATGTGAGGTATGGTGCACAGTACATGCCAGGGTGCTGAAGAGATGCACAGCAATGTTGTGGGCATAGGTGCAATGAGTTCCAGGGGGAGGGCCATCACCTACTAACAGAAGCTATGCATCATAGCCATGTATAATGTTGGTAACAGGGATTGACTACAGTTGCACTGCATGCTGTTGAGCGCCACATGTCCTGCATGCTGACATGTGTGTAATTACAGGTTTGTGTGTGATACTGTACTGCACCATCACCTGCTATTGTGTGTGTTATGGGGGTGTGGGAGCTGTCTGTATGTGCTGTCTGGTGGAGTGTATGGGTTGCCATGTATGTCGACTGCATGTGTGTATGTCTGTGTTTGTGGCTATGTCTGTACACATGTGCATGTATGTACTGTTTAGCGGTGATGTACAGGTTTTACAGTCTGTTCCCTGTTTTCCCCCTCACAGGTGGCGAGGTGGGGCTGAGTCCACCCCCACAGGGAATCTGATGTCACTGATACAGACAGTGGCCATGAGGATAGGTGTGTTGAGACACAGGAAGGGTCATCAGGAGCTGCCACTGGGCCACCAATTGACAACCCACATGTATCCACCCCATCCACGCACACAGTCACACTGCCTCTACATACCTCATCACAGTTGGCCTTAGCTAAGGCACAGCCTACGGTTGGCATTGGCCAGAACAGTGTGGTATCTATGGCATGTGTCAGGACACAACAGCCATAGCCAGATGTCTGGTGGGGTATCACATAGGCAGATGTTCAGGGGTGCTCGTCGGAGCACTGCAGCTCATCATGCCCCTGGCAGAAGTGCCACATCTATTTCAACCACATGCATTTTCCTGACTGTCATGGAGGCACAGGCATGAATTGAAAGGTACATCAGGCAGGATCTAAGGGCGCAGAGGGCTCATCACACCTCTGTAACTGACAGCATCCATGACCTAGCAGATGCCATCCATAATTACACCAAGGTCATGGATAGACGGTGGGGTGAGAGATTGGATCTCATCCACAATGTCATGTCCATGCGTCAGAACAGGGCGGGATGGTTGCAATGACCACGTGGATGTATGCCAGCAACACCAGCAGCTGGTGGATGCCATGGATGTCCAACCAGTCACAGCCACTCCCATAGTGACAGTACCAGCCACAGCACTGGGAGGGTGTTGTCCACAGACCGTCATAGCAGACCACATGCACGTGGCCCTGGCCAGTCCCAGGAGAGACCTGGATCCAGTGGACGTCTGTCAAACTCGGGGCACAGTACTCGATCTGGCTTTGTACCTGATACTGCCTGTAGCACCCCTGCCAGGCACAGGTCCCATGTTCATGACCAGAGACGGTGATCTGTAAACCCTGCCAGGTACAGTCTACAGCTGTCTTACAATTTCCTGTATGGGGTAGCCACATGGAAGAATTGTGTGCATGCAGACACACCCACATAAACAACAAACCTAGGGCAACCACATACCTGCACACACAAAATCACCAGTGGCCCATAACAGTACTCAGCCCCCTCACACACACACACACATACACATGTCAATTGTATGGCTCAGCCTTGGGCTCTGGCAAACCAACAACACACCCTGTGCATATGATGATACCTGTGCCACTCCCTGACATCCGTAACATCGATGCAGGGACAGGTTATCATGGTGCTGATGCACAGGGTGACTGTACAACAGTGTAGCAATGGAATGATGTGTAGTATGTTGTCAACAGTAAAGTGAAATGCTAATATCTTGGAAGGTGTAGCTGTGGAGCCATGATGCATCATAGCTGTAATTAACAATGTTGTAATGTTGTCACTAGTATCTATTCTGATTGTGTTGTGTTTGTCCATGTGCCACATGGCTGATGGGTGTAGTGGTGTCAGCAGGCCTTCTACAGTGGACACCAACAAGTGTAGTGGGTGGTACACATGCCATGGCTGAGTACAACACACAGAGCCTTTGGTTTGGATGCAGTACAGGTACAAGACTGTACACAAGGAGGTATGTCCCCATGCAGGTAACCCATCTGTTGCACATGTAATCTTACCAAGACAGGATAGGCACAACCACACAGTGCTATATATGCAGTCTGTAATGTGGATGACATTGAACATGCTAACAGCAGGGTGTATGTCCCTCTCCCCACTCTACTGTGATCCTCACCTAAGTAACATGTGTGTGTCAATGCCGGTGGCATAGCCCTACCCTTAGGAGGGTGTGAGGTGCTCAACTACTGTGAATGGTGTAAACAACAACTAACAACCTGATTACAGTATTCCAGGCAGCTATGTGGGGGGATAGATGCAACAGTAACTGCAATAATGGAGGTTTTGTCCACAACAGCCACACACAGTGAGTTATAGCAACCCCAGTAGTACTGCACACCTCTACAATGTGGAGTAGGGCATTAACACATAAATGACTTGTGAAGGACTGTATGTCCACGTGATGGCACCTGTGGAATGTTGGCATATGCCAAGCAGTCCTGGTCGAAACATATTCTGTGAATGGAGGTAGATCCCTTAACAACTACACATATTCCTACATGTGGGATGGTGTACAAAAGCCTGCTTATGATCTACATAGGCATTGTGTACCTCTTAACGCTCATCTACACCTGTCATAATTGGGTAAAAGAGATATACCAGGTTCAGGTTGTATTCACTGCCTTTGACAGGTCCAACAGTGGTGGGGTCCCATGTGTAAGATTACCAGTGACATTGGCCATGGGTTCATTGTTGATATGTTCCATGTCCCTGCAGACCAGGGTCATCAGGCTACTGGGTGGTAGTTTCCAGCTGACATGGTGGATTTGTGGTCATCCTTGCCAACACTGGTGAATCCATTGCTAGGTGTAGGCCTATTGGATCGTATGAGGGACCCCAGATACTTACTGCACCTGCCCAGGGGGTTCCCCCAAGCATGACATGTCACTTGACTGTACTGCATGATATGTTAGTAATGCTAGCCTGACATCCTACAGGTGGGATGGAGTACTGTTAACATGCATTGCCCTTGTCATGTAGGGCCCTGCTTATGGGATCTGCTAAGGTTGGTATTGTATTGCAGGCCAAACATGTTTGGCTGGGGGGCTGATACCTATCCATGCCACATGTATGTTGTTTTGGTCTCTCAAAACCATCAATGGCGCATGTGGACATATATGTTGTGGTTACGCTCCCAGTTCCATCTACAGATATATGTCCATATATAACTATATTGCTATATATGTGTTCACCTTTGACAGGGAGACAATCATTTCTTCAAATGGTCTTTTCTGCAAACCGAAAGGACAAACCCGTCATTTCTTACTGCACCACAGTTCAAAAGACAGCAGTTCTAAAAGCACCTTTGCTGACTCTCGAACTGCAAGTTGGAATACATATCATAATGCCGGGGGGCATGCACCCTGCACCCCCTGTCTGGGGGGCTGGGCCCCCCAAAACCCCCCTACTGTGATATACTAACTCCTAGTTTGCACTACAGTGGGAATAGGCAAATATTCCCCATCCCCACTATAGTGCCATCCGCAATCAAATTGCCTGTTCTGCAATGAGCGAATGCATAGTAACATTCGCTCATTGCACATTTGATGCATGTACTGGAAGATTGTGCAATGTTGGGAACATACTTTTGGCCTTCCAGCTTTCCGACACATGGATTTCTTCCTTTGAAAGGTGAGCCATATATATGCTGACATATATGCATTCTTAGTGATTTATATATGTGGATATGTGGATGTATACATATATATCTATGGATGTATGTGTATCTATGTATATATGTATTTATTGGCTTATATATATGGATTCCATACATTTGGTAGAATTACACTTAGTTGAAAATTATTCCAGGCATTTCACTTCACTGAAAGCTCACTTGACTGAAAGTTCACTTGGTCGAAGTTCATTTGGTCAAAAATGGAATATAGCCCCTGCCCCACTGCAGTGTAACCCTGGAGTGAGAATATTAAATAAGGGGGGTGTGGGGGGCACAGCCTCCCATATTGGGGGTTGTGGGGGGTGTAGCCCACCACATTATGCCATTAGTTTTTACTAAAGATATATATATATATATATATATATATATATATATATATATATATATATATATCAATGCATTTCTAATGGATACACCTTCTTATAATAGTGAATACATTAAAATTATGTGGGGGGCATAGCCCCCACACCCCCCATTGTGGGGGGCTGTGCCCCCCACCCCCCTTATTTAATATTCTCACTCCAGGGTTGCACTGCAGTGGGGCAGGGGCTCCATTCCATTTTTGACCAAATGAACTTTGACCAAGTGAGCTTTCAGTCAAGTGAGCTTTCAGTGAAGTGCAATGCCTGGTATCATTTTCAACTAAGTGTAATTCGACCAAATGTATGGAATCCATATATATATATATATATATATATATATATATATATATATATATATATATATACTTATATTTCTATATCTATATCTACATATATAGATATGTTATATCTATTTAAAGATGAATATATATACACACACAAATACATCTACATGGCGGAATACATTCCCTGTAGTGTTGTATACCTGGGCTGGATGATATGTTTTTTTTTATTTATTTTTTTTATTTTATTATTTTATATTTGTTGACCGGGCTAGTCTAACTGGATATATGTCCATTTTCAGTAGAGGCACGGGGAGATAAGCTCTGAGGAAAAAAACAAAATCACATATACAAAAATTAATGTATACAATGAACATTGCAGGTGCAGTACAGAGAATAATCAAAGAGGTCATTCATTCATAACATAGTGCAAAATATACAGATACAATTAGTACAATACAAAATGTAGTTGCAATACATCATAAAGAAAACGATGGCAGCTGAATTATGCAATATATTAGTACACAAGTAGTCATAAAGAAAAAGTAGGAGCTGAAATTATACAATATATTAGTAAAAGTAGTCTCCTTAATGAGATTCTGAAGATGTAAGTAATAGTATAGAAGGACAAGGTAAATTGTTATTAAGAAAAGGAACTTGATATGTATGTATGTGAAAACATCATGATTATGTATATCTGCTATGGCTTGGTGGTAAATCACTTTGTGTATGGTGTGCAGGGTCCTGGTTTCGAGCCTTGCAGTATCTGTTTCTTTTGTTGCTGGGCAGAACACAGCCCATTGGATACAGAGTGAGTAAGGCACTTTAAAGTAGCTGTAAGTGGGTTTGCGCGACAGTAAACACTGCTAACCTCCGGTTACATTTTCATACACTCAGTTAACTTCTAAATTGCTTAACCTGTGTAGGCAGTGCTTTGCTCCACGCAAACCTGCACAAACCTGTTTACAACAGCTTTAAGGTGCCTTAATCACTCTCTATCCAATAGGACGTGTCCTGCCTAGCAACAAAATAAACAGCTCTTGCAAGGCTCAAACCTAGGACCCGGCACACCTCAGATAAAGTGATGTACCACTAAGCCATGACAGATACACAGATATTCATTGTTTCAGAAACATATCAGCCAGTCCTGTCATGCAACAGTACAGATAATGTACACCGACATGTAGATTTCTGCGTGTGTAACTATATTGCAACCTTAACAGATACAACATATCCATATATGTATAAATATATATATATATATATATATATATAAATATATGTGTTGTTTTACTAACTCTATATACATATATATCACTATCTAGGCACATATTCTTATATATCTGTTAGCAGATAAATATATCTATACAGGTATATATGGCTATACATCTGTAGATAGCAATTGAAGATTAACAAATACACCTATGTCCACATGCACTGTTAATGGGGTTGAGAGGCCACACACACTATACGTCTTGTACATATAGGCATCCCCCCACAGCCAAACACATGCGCCCTGCAATACACTACCAAGTAAAGTCTGCCTCACATAGGACATGTAATATGTGGAAGCCATCAATGTCCCCAGGATACAGATACACAGACACATATATGCAGAAACATATATACATATATAAATAAATAAATATATATATATATATATATATATATATATATATATATATATATATATATGTATATTATATATATACATGTGAGTACACATACACATGCAGATATATGTACAGTAAGATGCATATGTAGGAGGTGCACACAATATGGAATAACCACTATGCCTACAGTTAACACCTGAGCAACTGGACACTGTATGGGTGACACATACTAATGTCAATCATTGCCTGCAACATATACCCATAGAAAGGTCATAGGAAAGACACCACACACAGGTTTGCAGAAATGGAAATCCTTTAATTGTGTACTATAAGAGTTCTATATGTCATATCATATAGCTATTCAAGTACTGACAACCATATAAACGGAGTACTGCAACTGTGAAACAGTTGCACTAATACAGTAGTGTGGAAAGGATCACAACTGTTGCTGTCCAGGCCAAGCCCTTCAGAATGTACAATAGTGCAGACAGACTGGGCCACAGGGTACCACACAATCAACAGTATGTACTGCTGGTGTGTAGATCAGCAGCCTCTATTTCCACTCTGTACAAACTCCATAGGAGGTAAAGACATTTTATGATTAAATGGGTTGTACCCGGTACATAACAAGGAATAACGCACAGAACAGTCTGTATGGCAGAAGGCAGTAGGCTTGCAGTATCCCAAGTCATGTAAGTAATGTCAATATATGTGGAGTATACGGTACTGTACATCCACATACCTTGTGGCAGCTCACCCCTGATACCCCCACATTTTGTAACAGCCTAGGTCATGTATGGTGCTCCCCACCTAGACCCAATAATATAAGCCCATATACCACTGTTGCATACACTGGCCTCTGCAGTGCATAAGGGCGCACATGTTGTTGTGTAGGTGATGCCCACATATATATGGCTCCAGCCCCACTGTATGTGTGGGTGATACAACAGCAGTGGACTAATGGCAGCAATGGCAGTGTGATATACTCACAGCCCATTACAGAACAACCCCCACCAGCATGACATATGTGCAAAGCTTGGTATGTAGATGGGGGACAAAGGCTGGAACACAGACATGTATGTGGAACACTGTTGCCATACACTAAGCAAGGTGCTGGTGTTACAGGATAGTCTGCAACATACCCTTAGTCAGGGAATTGAGGTTGGAAATAGACATGGATGTAGCCATGTACTGATAGCAAGCAACACACACACTGCCAGTGTAATATATGACAAAGGACCTGTGTGGTGGACGGATAACACATGATAAGCATACCTCTGTCCAGCAAGAAGTTAGGTCCGCAGTAGTGAGCTATGCAGACAGACTGCATTCCAAGGTACACTAGTATGTATACACACACACACACACACACACACACACACACACACACACACACACACACACACACACACACACACACACACACACACACACACACACACACGCTGTAACACCAGTACTATGCAAAGCATTACACAACTCTACCCACAGTCTGTCTGTAATTCCTGAACCTCCTACAAATATGTGTCCACTCTGAGTGTGCAGGTTCTCCTGTAAGAGATATTGCTACCTGCTGCCTGTATCACTGATGCCCACACACAAGACAGGTTTCCATCACACAGGAAATGTAAAGGGACCACAGCCACATGCTGTATTGAGTTATACTGGGTGGTTGCCATGACAGTGGTAATTCAATGTAGTACACATGTGTAATTTTATATATATATATATATATATATATATATATATATATATATATATATATATCGCTATATAATTATATGTATATATTTTTCCACCATATGTCCTGGACATGGAGTGTAGCTGTATGCCAGCTCCTATAGTCCCACAGTAGTAGTGCAAGTGCAAGGGGATGACAGATATGTATAGCAGGTATATTACTAGACTGTTGCTACTGTCATTGGGATTGTCTTCACAGACATGGTGTGTTTGGATGCTGACATCTGCTTATAACATGTGTGCCATTGGCTACTGACAGACATCCAAAGGAAATCATTGTAAGGTACCGCTGCTAGCATGTATTGCCCCTGTGGAGTGCAGCAGAGATATTGGCCACTATATGTGGAACTTCGGACATACCCTGTACAGTCCAGAGGTATACACATGATCCCTTAGTGGACTACATGTGCACCAGGCCTGACAATATGGATGTAGACAGTCATGTAGATGGGTATAACACATAATGACTGGTATACATTTGGCATCATAGGTGTTGGATTCACACACTCCTGTCTGGTCTAACACATAATGACCACTGGTACAGGGGTGCCATGAACACATACCACCCACTAGATATTGACATACATCTGTACAGCATCCCACTGCTCTGACATACATAAAGTTTAAGGGAGGCCCAGCAGCAGTACATCTGGCGAGTATCTGCACATAACATCCCACTGATTAAGTACACAAAGCTGCTAGGTATGTAACAATGCACTTTGCAGGCTACAGGCAGACTGGCTCAGCACTGGCCTACATCTTGTATGGGGTAATCCACATCTACCTGCATATATAGCAGGCTCAACAGCCATGTCACAGCACAAGTTAAGATACACCTGTGTGACAGTGCATAACCACAACCAATGTGAACACAGCCACATATGGTAAGCTAGCATAATATTACAGTATATAGACTATCTGTTCTACACCATCCTCATATGTGCCACTCACAGAATGACCCTACATATACTGGGCTGCTACACAGTTTGTCATCATGGCTGTCCATGGTATGGGACATGTGTGTGTATGGCCCTACAAACATGTACGACAAAATGGTACCATACAGTGGGGCAGCATGTAACATCTGAGAGAAGGGGAGCTAGAACAATGACATCTACCACAATCTGTACACAGGCTGAGGTACATATTAACAATACACACACTGCCAACATTCACCATCACTACACAGACCTCAGTACTGTACAATCGTCCACAGAATGTCCAGCTTATGTCATGAAATATAACCACTACTGCACATGACATGTGTAGCAATCTGATATATCACTGGCTTGTTTTCAGATATGATGACAGTAATTATGGTGTACAGCACATATGCACCACTTCATGCACGCCATATGTACAAAGGTTGAAAGAGGTGTGGCTGACAGCACATACACAGGGCCAGTATAGACATGTTACTGTGATAACCCCATATAAATTCCATTGTAACAGGGTTTGTTGCAACATATGTCCTATGAGGGATATGACGTCAGTAACTGTCATGGCCTTCATCATCTACAGACTGCAATCCTCACACTACCTTCTGCATTCCACAGATTGATGCACTGTGGCTAGCACATGAAACCATAAGCACAACACTGCCCAGTCTGCAGATGACCCTGCAGATGGGGATTCCTCATATACATGGAACTGACATGGGAGGTATTGAGACATGTACGACAGGCATAGCCAGACAAACACTGTTAAACCAACATTACTCCAAATGCAGTATAGCCACTTACAGTCTGTAGTCAGGTCAGGCACATCCCCCTACTGTTGGTTGCCCTCTTTCCACAGTTTATGTTGTTAGAGGTAAATCCCCAATCCATCTGAGATGCTGTTTGCCAAACATCAAATCTAGTTACTGCTCACAGTGACTGCAAAGGCCCAACACCACCATAATGTTCCTAGATATTGAAGTGCGTTTCCATGCAATTGGCTATGGGATTGTTCCACATGCAATCAGCTAGGGGAGGGATGAAATTCATGCAGAGGCCATCAGCTGATCATAAGCATCACGTAACATACACATGCTGCTGCCTAAGCAAGGCAGGTGTGGGTCTCCACATCCACCAGAGAGGGAGGGATTGGGGGAGGCAGAGAGACACACAGATACATGTCAGTGAGGGGTGGGAGGGTAAAACTTAAGCATGTTTGTGTAACACACCTACCAACACAGGGTATCAAACCCCCGACACCTATGTAGTGCTATCACAGTTCAATGCAGTTATTGGATGCACCACATGGGTTACCTGATGTGGAGCACTCAGAACATATATGTCAGGGTGAGTGACATCCGCAACAGGGATATGGTAGATATACGGCAGGTGTCGTACACATGCCTGTCTGCATGAACATGTGCCAGTGTCAACACGGGCACACTCACACAGGGATGCACACACATCAACACACTTGGCAGGGCCAGGAGTGCAAATCATCAGTAGTGGGATTGATGCAACACATCAATGTGCAGGTATCACATGCACCTCACGAGTCATGTGGAGGCCGTATGGGTAAAGGGTATGAGGAGATGTCAGACATCAGACAGCATTCTTCAGTATGCCCTGGGGGTTGTAGTGATTGTGGATGTGGACATACGCACCATACAACACATACACATGTACACACAGGGTGCCAGTTTTGACATGCATGGGTGCATGTCTACATGGGTGTGTGCTGTTCAACTGTGCCAGCAGGCTGTACAAGGGTAGGCAATGGGTATACCATGGCATCAGGCCACATGACAATGGTCTGCATTGTGGCTCAGAGCTGTAGTTACTGCATTTGCCCACACAGGTGGGTATTGCATCCCCCATCCAGTCAGTTGGGTGACTATTGTGTGTGGCCAATGCTGTACACCACATGCCATGTATGTGTTCCTTAGTCCATGACATGAATGGTGTCTGGGATGTGCACACCTCCCACATGCATGTACAGTGACATGTGGAACTGTACCTGGTGGTGTCTGGCCCATGTTGTGAACACAGCTTATCATCAGTTGTGCCAGTCTTGCCCACCTGTGGCAGGAACTGGTAAAGGGCATCAGGATTACCCTTCACCTACATTGATAGCATGCCAACAGCATTCCCTGATGTCAGTGCCATCTGTTCATACAGGACATGTTGTTAGGCATAGTATGTCCATTGTGAGTCACATGTGGAGGCACCACAGGTGGTGCAGGTGTCCATTGGGGAACATGGTGGAGGTGCACTGTCTGCATGTACGTGCATATTGGACAGATGGCCAGGGTGATATGCCCTCTGTAGCCCACTGCTATCACTGCATAGTTACTATCAGTGGTCAATATGCAGTGTACTAACCACATGCTGGCAGTTGCCTAGGCATGTGTGTGCATATGACACATAGGTTGAGTGTGTGCTCTGGGTAATAGTGGGGTTGCTAATTTGGATTGGCTGGCCTTGATGTCACATGTATGGGTATGGCTTTGCACCCCAGCCTCCCAGCTAATTTACATCTGTAATCCCTGCATGGTTGACATTGTGATATATAGTTGGGCCACCATAAAAGTAATGAGCAAAACTCCATCCATGTTGTTCACACACTCACCTCTACACAGGGTACGAATTGCGCACACAAACCTGTTGTGTGGGAGTTGCACCCCTCCCTAACTAGTTTATTATACTACAGCACTACACAGTTATAGTACGCACCATGGACATTACTGGAGTACTTTTCCCCCAAAGGTGTATTTCACAGTGACTGACATCAGCAGGATTACCAAAGTAGGGTATTTCACCTGTACTGCGAGTGACTAGCCTAAAATGCATTGTTCCCAACAAAAACAGTGAGACACACACAAAACATCCACTGCTGTCATGTGTGGGTATAGAACCCCTGCCAAGGCCTATATTGCACTACAGCATGGAGCAGTTATAGTTCACACCACAGGGATTACAGGGAACATTCTCCCCAAAGTAGTATTTCACAATGAATGACATCAGCAGGATTGGCAAAATAGGGCATTTGAATTGTACTGCACGTGAGTAGCCTATGATGCATTGCTCCATACACAGACATTGAAACACATGCAAAATATCCAGAACTCCCATGGGTGATGATGGAACCCTACCACAGTTCTAAATCACAATACAGCAGAACACATTTACAGACCACTCTACAGATATTACTGGGCTATGACTTTCCCAGAGGTGTATTTCTAGGTGAGTGACATCAGTAGCCTTGCCAACATTGGGTATATGAATTCTAAGGAGTGTGTGTGATCTAAAAAGCATGGTCCATCACTCAGTCATGAGCAGACAGAATCAAAAAGTTTCACACACATGCACACACACACACACACACACACACACACACACACACACACACACACACACACACACACACACACACACACACACACAATTGCCAGGACTGGGGTTAGAATCCCTACCTAACTATTTTAGCACACTACAGCACTGTGCAGTTACAGGACACACTCTGGAAATTATTGGGCTATGATTTCCCCAGAGGTGTATTTCTAGATGAGTGACATCAGCAGCCTTACCAAAGTTGAGTATATGTATTGTACTGGCTGTGAGTGGCCTAAAAGGCATTGCTCTCTACACAGTCCAACACACACACATATTCATACACAAGCACACAGTTGCCAGGTCTGGGGTTAGAACACCTACCTAGCTACTTTATCACATTACAGCAGTGCATAGTTACAGAACACGCTATGGAGATTACTGGGCTATCATTTCCCCAGAGGTATATTGCTAGATGAGTAACATCAGCAGC
The DNA here is from genome assembly GCF_019279795.1 of Protopterus annectens. Lineage (NCBI taxonomy): Eukaryota > Metazoa > Chordata > Ceratodontiformes > Protopteridae > Protopterus > Protopterus annectens. The sequence continues at coordinate 1,962,041,283 of NC_056726.1, forward strand.
CTTGCCAAAGTTGAGTATGTGTATTGTACGGGGTGTGAGTGGCCTAAAAGCATTGTTCTTTATGCAGTCAGACACACACACACATTTACCAGGTCTGGGGTTAGACCATCTACCTAACTACTTTATCACACTACAGCAGTGCGCAGTTACAGGATGCGCTATGGAGATTACTGAGCTATGATTTCCCCAGAGGTGTATTTCTAGGTGAGTAACATCAGCAGCCTTGCCAAAGTCAAGTATGTGTATTGTACGGAGTGTGAGTGGACTAAAAGCATTGCTCTCTATGCAGTCAGGCACACACACACACACACACACACACACACACACACACACACACACACACACACACACGCACATTCACACAGTTGCCAGGTCAGGGGTTAGAAAACCTACCTACTTACTTTATCACACTACAGCAGTTACAAGACATGCTACAGAAATTACTGGGCTATGATTTCCCTAGAGGTGTATTTCTAGGTGCATGACATCAGCAGCCTTGCCAATGTTGTGTATATGAACTGTACTGAGTGTGAGTAGCCTAGAAAGCATTTTTCTCTACACAGGCAGAGACAGGGACATGCACACATACACACACTCACACAGTTGCCAAGTCTGGGATTAGGACTACTACATAACTAGTTTATTAGTACAGCAGTACACAGTTATGGGATCGCCATGGGGATTACTGAGCTACAGCTCCCCCAAAGGTGTATTTCACATTAGATAACCTCAGCAGGCATGTCATGATACTGCTATGGGAAGGGAGGTGTGTGCATGGGCTGTAACCCATTCATGTAGGGGTTGACATGCCGCATATGGGCACACATGGGGTCATATGCCACAGGTACATGTATACAGCTACTAGGTGACAACTTCCTTGACTAGTCATGTTGCACAGCTGGCACGTGCAACACTCCGTCATGCTGACAGATACTGGTGGCTAGTATCTGCAGTGAGTGACACCTGCACCTCATGTGTTTGGGGCCCTTTGGCTGTGTGCTGGGTGGGACAGGCCCAGATGGCTCCTTGTCATGGTCACCTCTTCAACACATCTATGTCCATCTACCTTTGGCTTATTATAGTGTGTTGTCCTTACATATATGTCTGTATTCCTATCCACTGTGTGTGCAAGGCAGGAGTGGTTCATACTGGCATGTGTCTGCACTAAGAACTGCAACTGCCAGGTATGTCTGGTGTACTGTTGTTTGCTGACATGGCCTTCATGTATTTAAGTGTGTGAGCATGCCCAGTATAGCCTTTCAGTATGTTGTAGACTGACATTGCCTTCATTCCTCTAAGTGTATGAGCATGCCCAGTATGGCCATCTATATTGTATGTATGGATCAAGTCCAGGTGGTTTGTACTGCGGTGCTGACTTTTGTGTTGTACACCGACAGGTAACATGCTGTGTCTGCAGGGTATACATCGGTCATTTGGCATTGACTGTTGCTACATTTCTGCATGGTGGTGGGGACACCTGACTGTTTCTACATTTCTACACAGGGGTGGGGGGGGGCACCTGACTGTTACTATAAGTGGACATAAGATGATGGGGCACACCTTACACTTTTACACAGTTGCTAGGACTGTACAAGTATGTCAGGTATACCATTTCAGTCTGTAGTCTTACCTATTGTGCTGGCTAGAGGCATACCAGTGTACTACAGAGTGCAGCTTTCACTACCTACATATTAGTTTCTGTCTTCCTAGCCTTCACAACTTACATCCAATTAGCTGGTCTGCTGCAGTCTGTCTTTGTAGGGCTGGGGTAGGGGTTACCCATGGGGCTCATTCAGAGGCCATAGTACAGCATTTGTTTGTGTTTGTCTACACCTATCCTGCTGGCTGTGACTGTTGTTGTGTATATGCCCCCCCCCCACACTGGCATGTGTGAGTCACTTACTTTGTGGGTGTCTCAGTATTGAGGGTGGTGCTGCAGGGCTGCCTATGTCGGATGCACATAGTACACTCCCTATACATGGTTGAGCACAGGTAGTGTCATGTTTGGCACCCCTTTTACTGTATGTGCGAGTCGGAGAGAGGTGTCATTCCCAGGGTCCCTACTGTGTCAGTGCATGTGCTATGCATTGCCTCTTTGCCAAGGCCAGGGCATACTGGGCACACCTCCTTCTGCCTACTGGGGCAGGCTCAGGTTCTTCCTCCTCCGAGTCACTCAGTGTCTGTGCAAGCCTTGGCACTGATGGGGGGCTGTGTGGCCCTGCCCCATGCTGTTCCTGCTGCAGCTGTTTCCGCAGGATCATATTGTGTAGCATGGCACATACAAGGACAATTTGGGTACATGTAGTTGGTGAGTACTGCAAGGCTCCACCGGATGTGTCCAGGCACTGGAACCATGACTTGAGCATTCCAAACACACACTCTATTATGATTTGTGTTTGTGCGTGTGCCTCATTATGGAGTTCTTGTTCGGGTGTGTGTGTGTGCATTTCTGATGGGTGTCATCAGCCATGGCTCCAGTGCATATTCAGCATCCCCCACTAGCTGACCATGTGGGATGTCCCCATAGGCAAACGTCTGGTACAGCCGCATCAGATGCCAAATGTGAGAATCGTGGTAGCTTCCAGGGCAGCCAGCACACACATTCATTATTATGTCCTGGGCATCGCACATGACCTGGCAATTGATGGAGGGGAATCTCTTGCGGTTGATGTAGACCCTACCTCACTCACCTGGTGGTGCTTTAATGCATATGTACGTGCAGTCTATTGCACCCACTACCTCAAGGTATTCTGCTATTTGGTGGAAGAGACACATATTGCTGGCCAACACCTCACGGATGATGGAGAAATATACATGCTCACTGACATGTGCTGACATGGCATCCAAGAACTGGTGGAGTTCCCTGGATGTTGATGCCTGTGAGATCTGCATCATATCCCCAGTTGGCCTTTAGAACATACCTGTAGCTAGTAGTCTTAGGCCTACACATACCTTGGTATCCACTGGGATGGGTTCCCCTCTGTTGGTTCTGTGTGTCAGGCGTGGCAGGCACAGCTCAACAATATGCTGTAGGAGGTCCCTGTCCACCCTATAGCGCTAAGCACATGGGAAGGGACTCAGGGAATATCACCTCTCACTGACTCTCACATACAGTAAAAGGGAGGCCAAACAATACACTACCTGTGCTTAATCATGCGTAGGCAGTGTACTACATGCATCTGCCATAGGCAGCCCTGCAACACCACCCGCAATACTGGGACACCCACAAGATAAGGGACTCACACATGCCAGTCAGGATGGGGGCACATACCCAACAACAGTCAAAGCCAGCAGGACAGGTGTAGACAAACACAAACAAATGCCATACTATGGCCTCTGAATGAGGGGTATGGGTGACCCCGACCTATGCCTATATGGACAGACTACAGCAGGCCAGGTAGTGGGATGTCAGTTGTGACAGCTAGGAAGTCAGAAACTAATGTGTATGCAATCAAAGGATAAGAACGGAAGTACACTGGTATGATGTTGCCAGCACGATGGGCAAGGCTACTGACTGAAATGGACTACAGGACAAACCCGTACAGTCCTAGCAAATGTGTGCAACTGTCAGGTGTGCTCCCCCCACCCCACACAGAAATACAGTAATAGTCAGGTGCGCCCCCCCATCCTGTGTAGAAACATAGAAATAGTCAGATGTACCCCTCGCTATGCAAACATGTTGCAGCAGTCAATGCCAAATGATCGGTGGATACCCTGCAGACACAGCATGCTACCTGTTGGAGTACAACACAAAGGTCAGCTGTGTAGTACAAGCCACAGGACATGCTCCACACATGCATAACAGACGGCCTTACTGGGTATCCTCACACACTTAGAGAAATGAAGGCAATGTCAGTCATCCACATACTGAAAGGTCATACTGGACATGCTCACACACTTAAACACATGAAGGCCATGTATGCAAACACCAGTGGACCAGACATATCCAGCGGCTGCAAAAGTTACCGCAGACACATGTCAGTATGCACCACTCATGCCTTGCACACACAGTGGATAGGAATGCAGACATATATGTAAGGACAACACACCATAATACGGCAAAAGTAGATGGATACAGATGTGTGGAAGAGGGTGACCATGACAAGGAGCCATCCATGCCTGTCCCTTCGAGCACACAGCCAAAGGGCCCCAAACACATCAGTTGCAGATGTCACACACTGCAGTTACTAGCGACCAGTACCTGTCAGCACCACAGACTATGTGGTCCACGTGCCAGCTGCGCAACATGGCTGTACAAGGACATAGTCAGCTATTTGCCCTAGACACGCACCTGTGACATATGACCTCGTGTGTGGCCACCTGTGGCATGTCACCCCTACATGAATGGTGCATGGGCCATGCACACACTGGCCACCCCATAGTGGTACCCTGACAAGCCTGCTGAGGTTATCCAATGTGAAACACACCTTTAGGAGAAATGTAGGCCAGTAATCTATGTGGCATGTCCCATAACTGCTGTAGTGCGATAGACTTATTAGATAGGAGTTCTAACACCAGCCATGGCAACTGTGTGTATGTCTGTCTGTCTCTCACTGACTGTATCAAGAGCAATGCTTTTTAGGGTACTCACACCCCTTACAAGCCAAATACCCTCCTTTGGCAAGGTTGCTGATGTCACGCAACTTGAAATACACCTCTGGGACAGTTGTAGCCCAGTAATCTCCGTAGTGCATCTTGTAACATCATATAACCATGGTGTGATTAAGGAGTTAGTTGGGAGTTCTAGCCCCCAATCTACCAACTGTGTGTGTATGCGTGCCTGTCTGACTGTGTAGAGAGCAATGCTTTTAGGTTACTCACACCCCTTACATTTGACATACCCAGCTTTGGCAAGGCTGCCGATGTCACCCACCTAGGAATACTCCCCTGGGAAAGCTGAAGCCCAATAATCTCTGTAGTGCATGCTGTAACTGCATACTGCTGTAGTGTGATAATGTAGTTAAGTAAGAGGTCAAATCCCAGACGTGGCAATGGTGTGTGTGTGTGTGTGTGTGTGTGTGTGTGTGTGTGTGTGTGTGTGTGTGTGTGTGTGTGTGTGTGTCTGTCATTGACTGTGTAGAAAGCAATGCTTTTTAGGCTACTCACACCACTTACAGGTCAAATACCCTTCTTTGGCAAGGCTGCTGATGTCACGCAACTTGAAATACACCTCTGAGACAATCATAGCCCAGTAACCTCTGTAGCAAGTCCTGTGACATCATATGGCCATAGTGTGATTTGGGAGTTCTAGCCCCCATCCTGCCAATTGTGTGTGTGCATATGCATGCATGTCTGACTGTGTAGAGAGCAATGCTTTTAGGTTACTCACACCCCTTACATTTCACATACTCAACTTTGGCAAGGCTGCCGATGTCACGCACCTAGGCATACACCTCTGGGAAAGTTGTAGATCAGTAATCACCATAGCATGTCCTGTAACTGCATGCTGCTGTATTATGAATTAGACACATGGTTGGGTTCCATCCCCACGCATGGCAGTTCCGGATATATTGTGTGTGGCACTGTCTGTGTGGGGAGCAATGCATTTTAGGCTAGTATCTCACAGTTATTTCAAAGTCCTAGTTTGGCAATCCTGCTGATGTCAGTCAGTGTAAAATACACTTTTGGGCAAGGACTACTCCCGTAATATCTGTGGCGTGTACTATAACGGCATAGTGCTGTAGTGTAATACACTAGTTAGGTTGAGGTTCTACTCACAAACATGATGGGGGGTGTGTTTGTAACCTGTATCCTGTGTAGAGGTGGTCATGACTCTGTGGCCAATGTGGAGTGGGTTTTGCATATTTCTTATATGGTGGCCATACTATATATCACAATGTCCACTGTACAGGGATAACACATGTGATATGGCTGAGAGGCCGGGGTGCAGATCCATACCCAGACATGTAACATCAAGGCCAGGCAATCACAGTTAGCAACCCCAGTATTACCCAGAGCACACTCTCACCCCATGCGTCATACACACACACACACACACACACACACACACATGCCTAGGTAACAGCCAATATGTGAGTAGTACACTGCATATTGGCTACTGATAGTAACTATGGAGTGACAGCAGTGGGCCACGGAGGGCATGACACCCAGTCCATCTGTCCAATATGCATATACGTGCAGACAGTGCACCTCCCCCATGTTCTCCAATGGACAACTGCGCCACCTGTGGTGCCATCACATGTGGCCCACAACAGACATACCATGCCTGACACCATGCCCATATGGACATATGCCACTGACGCCAAGGAATACTGATAGCATGCACACCATGTAGGTGCAGAGTAAAGCTGCTGGCCATTACCAGCTCTCACCACAGGTGGCCAGGACTGGCACATCTGATGATAATCTGTGTTCACAACATGGGCCGGACACCCCAGGTATAGTTCCACATATCACTGTACATGCATGTGGGAGGAGTGCACATCCCAAATGCCATCCATGTCATGGACGAAGGAACACAGACATGGCAAGTGATGCACAGCATTGCCTACACACAGTAGTCACCCAGGTGACCAGATGGAGGATACAATACCTGCCTGTGTGGGCAAATGCAGACACTACATTCCTGAGCCACAATGCAGACCATCATCTTGTGGCCTGATGCCAAGATACACCCATCGCCTAGCAGTGGACAGCCAACTGGCACAGTCAAACACCACACACCTGTGCAAACATGCACACATGCATGTCAATAGTGGCACCCTGTGTGTTTGTGTGTATGTGTTGCATGCTGCAGATGTTCATATCCACACTCCATACAACCCCCATGAGCATATTGTAGCATGTTGTCTGTCAGACACCTTCCCATACCCTTCACCCGTACAGCCCCCGTATGACCTGTGTGGTGCATGGGATACTTGCACAGTGATGTGATGTGGCAATCCCACAACTGATGAGTTGTACACCTGGCCATGCCACGTGTGTCAATGTGTGTGTGTCATTGTGAGAGTGTGGCTGTGTTGATGCTGGCACTTGTTCATGCTGATAGGCACATGTATGGCACCTACCGTACAGCTACTGTATCCCTGTTGCAGATGGCACTCACCATCACATATATGTTCTGAGTGCCCCACAACAGGTAACTCATGTGGTGCATCCAATAATTGCAGCAAACTGTGCTAGCACTACATAGTTGCCAGGGATTTGATATCCTGTGCTGCTAGGTGTGTGACACAACAATGCTTCAGTTTTACCCTCCCACCCCTCCCTGACATGTATTAACCTCTGTCTGTGTCCACCACCCCTTCTCAAGTGGATGTGGAGACATACACCTGCTTTGCTTAGGCAGCAGCATGTGTAATGTAAGTAATGCTCATAATCAGCTGATGGCCTCTGCATGAATCGCAGCCCTCCCCTAGCTGATTGCATGTGAAACAGCTGTGGTAACATCCCCATTGCCAGTTGTATGGAAACACACTCCAATATCCAGGAACATCATGGTGGTGTTTGCCCTTTTCACCCACTGTGAGCAGGAACTAGATCTGTTGTGTGCCAAACAGCATCCCATATGGATTGTGGTGTACCTCGAACAACATACACTGTGGAAACAGTGCAACAAATTGGAGGTGGATGTGCCTGACCTGACTACAGATTGTAAGTGCTGCTGTACTGCATTTGGAGTAATGTTGCTTTCACAGTGTTTGTGTGGATATGGCTGATGTTCATGTCTCAATATCTTCCATGTCAGTTCCATGTTGATGGGGAATCTCCATCTGCAGGGTCATCTGCAGCCTGGGCAGTGTTGTGTCCATGGTTGTATGTGTCACCCACGGAGCATCTAGCTGTCGACTGCTGAAGGTAGTGTGAGGACTGCAGTCAGTAGATGGAGAAAGCTGTGGTAGTCACAGACGTCATATCCCTCAAAGGACATATGTTGCAACAACCCTGTAACAACAGTAAATGTGCATGGATCACAGCAACATGTCAATATTGGCCCAGTGTATGTGCTCCCAGCCACATCTCTGTCAACCTTTGTACATATGTCATGCATGAAGTGGTACATATGTGTTGCACACCATACTTTCTGGCATCATATCTGAGAACAAGCCACTGATATATCTGACTGCAACACATGTTATGTACAGTAGGGGTTACATTACATTACCTGCACATTCTGAGGATGTTCATACAGTACTGAGGTCTGAGGAGTGCTTATAGGCTTTAAATATCAGGAGGCTTGTGAGTCAGTCTTCATCCTTATTAGGGGGTTCCTATTACGTTATTGAAAGATAACGTAATCAAATGCTCAGAACTTCAAAAACGGCCGCATTTTGAAGATCGCATTGCGTGATTGCAGTACAGTGAAGATTGGGATATTTGCCCTTTCCTCAGTGTATTGTGATCTCGGAGTTGGAATATACAATAAAAGCTTCGATATGTAGCAGTTTCGATGTTTTAAGCATTCGATTAAGTTATCTTTCGATAATGTAATATGAACCCCCGTTAGGTACCAATCAAGAGAGCCTAGTCTATAACAACTATGAGAGCCTTTCATCCTTGCTCTATATAACATAAATTTCAGTGGCTTCTTTTTCTCAACCTTCTTGTACTACTGTGACTTATTTTTATAACATCTTTTTTTCATACATGGAAATCATTGTCTCTTTTTTTTAATGTTTTTATAAAAATTTCATAACATTTAATAACTACAAAATTTGTAGTCAGAAATGCTCATGCATATTTAAAAGTAAGAAAAAACAAATCTTATAAATGCAAAAATAAAGAAAATAACTATTTACAAGAGTGTTCATCAACCTTCTGGTCATTCCTGTTGTTCCATGTCTGTTCAGTTCCTGAATGTTTTTTTTTTTTGCTTGTCAAGCAGTTCTTTACATTTTGTCCATACACTGAGGCAAGAGGTAATTCTGTTCATTCTTGATCTGATTGTAATAATTTCTAGATCAGTTACTTTGGCTGCTAAACTTATAAATTGTAATAACTTCTAGATGAGTTACTTTGGTTGCTAAACTTATAAATTCTTTAAATGAGGGAATAAATTAATTTTTCCAGTTTTGTCTGATCACTTTTCTGGAGATGGTCAATACAGTCCACATTACGTTATAATTTGTTCTTTTAACACAAGTGGGAATAGGGGTATTAAGAAGAATTAATGATTTAGATAAAATAAAGGTATCTAAAAAAATACCTGTAAAAATTAATTAATATTATTCCAAAAAACAATCAATACAGTACAATCAAAGAACATGTGTTGCCAATCTGCTTTAAGTTCTTTCCTGCATCTTTAACAAAGTTACTTTTTCTTGTACATCAATTAAATTTTATGAGGGGTGAAGAACCTATGTAAAAACTTCCATGTAAAAAAATGCCATCTATGAGACTAAGTAGTATGTTTAGATGATAATAGAAATAATTTTAGGCTTCTTCACTAGGTGGTCTATTATTGATTTGGGTAAAATAGTTCCAGTATGTATCATTATATATTTTAGTTTCCACTCTTCACCACTTTACACAATTTGGACAACAGACCATGATTCAAATAATTTTGTTGCAATGAAAATATGAAACATTCAATCAATTTTGGGACATGATCCCTTAACATTGGTTGTATTGACTTAATTTCCCCTTCTATACATAGTCTACAAGATTGCACTTTTAACCACATATCTTTATCCAAATCATATTTATTCTTAATGTGATCTGCAGAGTCCATCTTTTCATCTTTTATTAACTGATACCAGTTCAACAGATTATTCTCTATAAGGCAACCATTGTTTTGAAATTTGAAGTAGGGATATTACTTTGAGTATATGCTATAGGAAACATAAGGAAAATCCATGCTTTATAAGCCAGATTTCTATATATAAAATTTCTAAAATGTATTTAATATAGTCAAAATGAAGTAAGAATCACTTGTTTGGTGACTTTCCTATAATATAATCCTTTAATAACCAAAATAAACTGTTATTTAATATAAGATAATTATTAGTATATCTATTATAGTTAGAATGCTATTAACTTATAAACTGCACTTCTCGTGAACATTTTGCTAAAATTAGGACTTTAGTTCTGCAGCTGTGCTGTTGGGTTTAAATAGCATTGCACTTTTGCTCTTGTTGGTATTGCACTGCTGTAATCTTTTGATTTTCTGACTGTTGTGGTATTAAATTTAAATAATACTGCACAATTGTACCATGTTGCTTTGGTACTGTTACTACTGACATTATTTCAGATAATACTGCAGTGTTGTCTTCTGCTCATATTAGGTATATACAAATTTACTTATCTCAGTACCTGGCTGCACTTTTTGATCACTGGTATTGCTGAAATTCTATTTGTTCTAATTACTGCAGTATTACGGTATTCAAAGCTAGTGCGCCACAGCATCACAATAGAGAGTACAAGGTTACCTTTGTGATATACCTGTATTACTTGACTGACTGCTATAGTGCTAATGCACTTGAAAAATACTAATTTAGATTATCTGTAGCTATTACAGTTACTGTATCAGGGTCCACTGAGTTACCCCATTATTTATTGTTTTTACAGGCTAGGTAGAGACAACATTGGCCTATAGGGTAAAGCTATTTGGTTAAATTTGCCACTGCTACTGATCTCCTTATTTATCCTACATAGTCTGTCACTTTTACATTTCTGTTTTGCAAATTGTGACTACCAAAGTAGTTATAGCTCATTCTTCTATCCTTTAGCCATATCCTACTTTATGACCTTTTTCTAGCCCGATTAGTTATCCTCTTCTTAACCTGTCCTATACCCTTTCAACTTTGTTGAGAAGTATGGAATCTCAGCTAGCTGCTTCCCCTTCTGTTGCCAACCTGGTAGCATTTGGTATTTTGAGGGGTTCTGAATTATATATTCGAACGCTTAAATGTTCGAATCACTAAAGATCGAACTTTAGTGATCGACCATTTAAATTTTCGAATATATAAAAAAAATATTAAAAAAAAAAAGATAAAGTAAAGGATTTAAGCAGGGAGGCAAGCCCTCCTACACCCCACACCCCCCACTACTTAAATATACCAACTCCAAGATCACACTTCAGTGTGCTACAGTGAGGAATGGAAATTTTCCCATTTCCTACACTATAGCGCAATCTTGGAGTTGGTATATTTAAGTAGAGGAGTACACCCTTTAGTTTTTCTTTTCTTTCTTTATTTATTTATATATTTTTTAATTTTTTAATATATTCAAACATTTAAATGTTCGATCACTAAAGTTCGATCTTTAGTGATTCAAATATTTAAGCGTTCGAATATATAATATAGATCTTTTGAAGCAGTGAAGTAACTGTCTCATGCTTACCAAAACTCTTTATTGTTATCTCACAATGATACAGTATGTGAGATGTGTACGTATTTATCTTGGAGGCTACCTTCTTACCTCAGAGCACAACTCATATACACCAACAGCACAGAAAACTTCCACTAAATCAACTTCTACTGAGGTTGTTGACAGGTCACTACCTAAGCCTCCCAGGCTAAAGACTGGGAATCCTCAGACATTAGTATGCACAGCAGCACACCTACCTTCACCCTTCATACCCACACCTAAAATGCATACCTCTAAGAGACACAAGTGTGCAGACTCCAAATCCTTATGGCCCACTGAGATTGCATCAAACCATGGCAATGTTTTAGTATTAGGTGGCTCTGTTGTAAGGTATAAGGACATCATGCTCACCAGGCTCACTAGGAATAGGGTGACAGTTAGCTATCTTTGTGGAGCCAGGTTATAGGATATAAAAAAGGTTCTTAGATCCATCCATCCTGGCAAATATACAGAAGGATATGATTGAGCTTGTTATGTATCTCTCTGGGGCAAGAAAGACACTGGTCTTGAATAGTATTTTACCATTACCCAGAATGATGCTGAGATTCAATGATAAGATAAATGGATTTAATAATTGTCTATTTAGTTGACATCATTCTAGGGGGAACAAGTCCTCTTGCTTTGCCAGGGATTACTTGCACATCTTTTACCAAGCCTTTCACATTCTGGCTAAAGCCTTTGCTGCCCCATAGTGATTGTTTAGGCAGAGTGAATCTGACAGACATTCCAGTGTAGTAAATTCTAATTTGTAACACATTAATGTGACTGTACTTAATGCCAGGAGTCTTAACAAAAAATTCCCAAACTTGAGTTTTTTCTGCAACTTGAAAACAGTCATATATATATATAGCTACAGAAACATGGTTTCAGAGCAATGCAAGCACATCTTGTAATCCTGAATATAATGCCTATCGGCTGTTCAGACCCACTGACAATTGTATATGGAGTATCAGTATTTGTAGGATATCATCACGTCATGACAGATTCCTTGGGACAACATTTATGATCTCCTAGAAGTCCAAATCACCCTAAACAAGACAAATTGCCACTTTATACCTAGCTATAGGATGCCTTCTATGTCCCCTTTGGAGTATGATAGCTGTCTTAACACATTAGATGATATTTCCTTTAAACCCAAGACCTTTCTTGGAAACTTCAACTATCCATCAATAAACTGGCTGACCTACACTGGTTGGCATGCCCAGTGCTTCCTTGACATTATAAATAACTCTCTTTCACAAATAGTTAACCATCCTGCTAGGAGCCCCAATATCCTGCATCTAGTTCTCACAAATATGGCAACTTCTTACACAGCTCTATATGTATCATCATGTCTTGTTAAATCAGATCATAATTTAGAGACCTTTTTTATTAAAACTGGTGGTACTTTCTATGTAAATGGCTCTGTGTTTAGGGACTTAACAAAATAAAACCTTCTTCAATTACTTCATGACTTAAAGTCTGCTGTAATCCTCCTCTAAAGGATGCTATTGCAGCAAGAGAAAGAAACTAATTAATGCTTATAGGAGTTCTCATTCTACCTACCTTTACAGCCCACTTAAACAAACAAACAAAGAGCTTAAGGGAATAATTATGAAGCTCAAAGTTGTGTATGAACTTAAAATAGCCACTAAAAAACAAAAATATCCACAACTCTTTAATTATGTCAGGCAGTTAAGAATTAACATCCAACAATGTTCAAAGCTAGTCCACAATAATACTGCATACTCTGACCAAGGGAGATAGCTAATATCCTAGCTAACGATTTAGTGCAAATGTTACTCCACCCACAGTTATAGTTATCCCATCGGCTCCACAATTTCAGCTACCCTTTAATTCCTATGAAACAAGTTCTCTCAGCCATTTCAAAAACTAAGAATACTTCATCCATGGGCCCTGACAACATGCCAAGTTGCCTGATTATCAATGCCAAATATGACCTTTCTGATCCCCTAGTGAGTACTCTTATTAATAATTCTTTATCACTTGACCATCGGGTCTCCACAATAGTTTAGAAATCCTTTTATCTTGCCCATCTAATTTTCAAAGACATCTCTACTAGATCCAAAGAAGTCTTGATTTTTGATTTTCCTTTACTCATATCTTATCAAATCCATTATTGAATATAATGCACCTTTTGGCATGTATTTATCTAAACATATCACACAACAAAGTACATGCAACTCAGATCCTCAGGGAATTGTTTTGCTGTTGCTACAGGAAAGTAAGGGAGGTGAAGCACAAAGTTTGATATTCCCTTGATTTTTTAGTAACAGAGGAATATCTTCACTATGGTAAGTCCAGGATGACCTTTAAAATGTTGATTCTCCCAGGAAGATTCAAATGAGACTTGCTGTAGTTGTCAGCTTTGTCTAGACTGTTGAAATAGTCAGCTATCATTTTGTCAGTTGAGAGGACCTCTACTCAGCAATTGTCAAAATAAAGGAAGACATTTACAAATGAGATATTTATAGCTAAAAATCCAGAAAGTGGAAAGTATTTTAAGTATAACCATCCTAAATTTCTTTGTATGATGAACTGACTCACCAAAAGGAGATAGGTACAAAGCTAGTCTACTAGTCTCCAAGAATTACTTTTCCTGGGACTTCAATAACACAAAGGGTGTGAGGTTGGCGTAATGGTTATGGTGTTTACCTTACCGATACAATGTGTAGTGGCCCTCACATGTGATAATTGACTAGGCTTGAAATGGTTCACAGGGATAGTGAATGGCAGCTTAGATTAGCTGCGATGTCCCCCCCAGACTTGAATGATGCAATTTCTTTTGTTCCAATGTTATATGAAAAAGCAAGTAAAGTATAGCAAACTTTAAGGTATATACACTATTAAAATCTTGGGTATACATACTTAACAAATATACAGTTTTTATTACATTATTTATGTTCACTATAGTTGGTTTGTACTGATCCTATCAAGTTTTTTTAAATAATTAATTAATGTGTGATGTATTCAAACAATGTTTAACATTTTATTGGTGGAGCTCTAATTGTTGCTCATTATTTAATCTGCCTTTTTCATGGCTTTCTTGTTATTCTGATGAAGTCTCTCTTTATTGAGATGAAAGTGTTCAATAACTGTGTTAATAAGACTGTTGTGGATTATAGCAGCTGCGGTTGTGATTACTCGGACAATATACATTTTATGTTTTAGTATTTGTTGGCTTTTGATTTTTATTGGTGGTTTTGTTCCTGGTTTTTGAGTCCGAGTTCAATCATGGACTCTTTGGATTCTATCAGTACCCCTGAGCGGGAAGGTGTGAACTTGGAGTTCACGCTATTGAAGGAGAAGGTATCGCAGCTAAGAGGACAACTTACAAAGCTCATTGAGCTTTTTTCTCAGAAGGAAAATGTTAATGGTTCATGTTTCCTTACCAGTAGTGGTACCAAAGGGCCTGTTTTCCATTTCAGTGATGATGAGAGAGCTTCAGTGAGTTGCCAGGGTAATGGTCGTTTCATTGGTTCACAGAATCAGGTGATTAGAGAGAATGGTGAATACCAGGAGAGTGCTATGGCTTCCAAACCACAGACAAATACACAAGAAGGGTTTGGTATGCTTCTTAAAGAGGGTAACATGGATAATTTACAGCCAACATGCTCTAGGAATACACAGGATGGTTGTACATTCAGAGAAGGTACTGTACAAACTTTCCCTGTCGGTTTTAGTTTACAATGTGAGTGTAATGGCTCCAATGGTCGCAACCTTGCTGATTCTTGTATACAACAAGAACGGAGTGTTTCTAATGTGTCCACTGGACAAACTGATGTAAATGGACATAATTTTGGGGGGTTGGACAATATTAATAGCCAAAACATAAACTTGGTGGTTAAACAGTTTAATTTTGGACAAAATAATGTCAATGTACCCCACAATTCAGCATTTGGTGCAACATATAACAAAAATCACAATTTGGTTCATTAAAGGTCATGATATATTTTTTTGAGAAGAGACTTTTTAAATTGAAGACACTGGATATGGATATAGCATATTTTAATGAATGTTTGCAACTTAAAATTGTTCCACAAGGTTTAAGAATGTTTAAATTTCCATTTGATATTAATTATGATACAGAAAGCATTGATGAATTTGTTGCATTTTTTGATGATGTTGGTTTGAATCTTGTCAAAAAGACTGTGTTTTTTTATGAGAAGCAGAAAACAATGTTAGTTCAGAAAGTTGAATCTCTGGATGGTAAAATAAGACAAGATTTGATGTTTCCCCAATATATTAGTCTGTATTTCAAAATTCTTGACAAGGTGAAAAGGAGATGCGATAATATATATCATAAAAAGAAATGTAAATTACAGAGGGATATCAAACAATATAAGAATAAACAGGTATATCCTGTTGGGAGAATTCTTGACATACACAGAGATAGTGAGAAGCAAAAATTAACTTACAGTGAAGTGGTTATGAATGCTAGTGTGGATTTTGAGGGTGTTGGTAATAAACAGCAGGATTTTCCAGGAGTGAGATGCTCAGAGAGACTGTCTCACAGGTACACGGAGAGTGGGGAATATGGCAGGAATTTTTACCCCAAGATGGGGAGGAAGAACAGTTACAGACAGAAGAACAACTACTGGAATTAAGTAAACCCAGAAGTACTGTGTGAACGTATGATGGTTTTACCATTTATAATTACTCAGATAGGGTGATTACAAAAGAATATTTCAATTTACTATCAAAAGTGGTCACATTTATTCCTGAAAAGAGGAGAACTTAGTGGAAGATTTAATGGCCCTAAAATTATATATGAGAAAATTAAATCTCAGTATATTTTTTTCAACTAATGAACCATCTAACCCTTTAAGTGAAAATGTAGAAAGTAGAGTAGGTACACCCAAAAGAAAGAGTGTATTCAATCCACCACTACATCCTTTATTGGATACATATGAAAAAGTAGTCACAGAAAATATTTATGATATTCATTTAAATGATACTAAAATACATTGGAACCTCACTAAATGAGAATATGCCTTGTTAATGGACCTCAGGACGGATGAGTCAGTAAATATTATGACCCCAGACAAAGGTGGGGGTATACTACTATATAGAGCAGTGAATTATTCTAATGTGATGCAGGAAATGTTATTTGATGGTGCAACATATGTAGGGGTTTCAAAAAATCATATAAATATTGCCTATTCACGTATTGATTCATTTTTAGAATAATATCTTATCAATCAGAGAATAGACGTGGAGGACTATAATTTCCTATATAATAAAAATAAACATTATTCCTGCATTCTTTGGCATCCCCAAGGTCCATAAAAATATTGAAACTCACCCTTTTAGGCCCATAGTTGCAGCAAGTGGGTCTAAGACACATCCACTAGCAGTATATGTGGACTCTTGTGTACAACATGTGGTGGAGAAAACTGAACATCTAATGAAAGACTCATGGGATTTTCTGGGTCATTTAAAGAAAGAATTATGGAAGGAAGATTTGATTTATCTGACAGTAGATGTGAAAGATTTATTTACTGTTATTGCCAGAGTAAATGGGATGGCTTTATTTGAAGATACTTTGTTTCGTTTTTCTGATCTTGCACATGACCAGATAACACTAATATGTGAAATCATGAGTCTAGTTCTAGAAAACAATTATATCTACTTTGAGAGTGAGTTTTATCAACATATCAAGGGGGTGGCAATGGGGCGGCTTGCACCCCATGTATGCAAATTTAGTACCGTTGGGATGGGAGACCAACTATGTATTTCAATGCACCTTTTGGCACAGAATTAGAATGTATTCCAGATTTCTGGATGATATTTTTATTTTGTGGGATGGACCTAGTACTGAGGTTGAACAATTTGTACAATATCTCAATAATACAACAAATTTTTTAATTTACATATAGTTTTGATGGTTCAGGTATTAATTTTCTAGATACATATATCTTCCACAACAACAGTAGTTTTAGATCAAGGATATTTCGAAAGGAAACATTCTGCAATTCCTATCTGCATTTTCAAAGTAGCCATCCTATCACCCAAAAAAGAAGTATTGTGAAGGGGCAAGCTATCAGAGTAGCATGCATGACATCACACCAGGATGATGTAAAAAGTGAACTAGATAAAATCTGTTATATGTTCCAAGAGAGGGGATACCCCAGAGAATTTATTGTGGAATTATTAGATACAATATGTAAAAAATAGGGTGCTATTTATAAACCACTGTTGGGGGTGGGTTTGGTCCCATCTAATACTGACTGTAAGGTGGATATTAATAAGGCCTCATATGAGAAAGCACGTGTTTTACAATATAACCATTTGACTAAAAAAATGAAGCATGCTCTGAGTTCTAACTGGAACATATTTAGGGTGAACAAAGATGTTTATGATAAGGTGGGTAAAGTACCTAAATTTGTGTACAGCACAGGAGCAAACTTTAAGAAGCTCTTGGAAAACAAAATAAATGGTTCTAGTACAATAGATGCCTGTATAAGGCCCTTTGGAGCCTGCAGTCAATGTTCCTTTATTTTTAAGGATAAATTAATCACCATAAATAACTGAATGCATAGTAGAGTTTATTTCAAAAAGGGTAATTGTAGGACTAGCAGAGTGGTTTATTTAAGTGTCTGTGCCACATGTTTTTACTTCTATGTAGGTAAGACTGAACGTCCCTTAAGATGTAAAATATACGAACATGTAAATGATATCAAAAATGGGAAGCAGAATAGTGCATTGTATAAACATTCTCATGCTTGTCCTAATGTTGACAAGTTTTTATTTGGGATTGTGGAAATTATTAACTTGGATGGCGGGGGGAGACTGGAAGAGCACTTTAAAGAGAAAAAGAAACAGAATGGCAGCTTAGATTAGCTGCAATGTTCCCTCCCAGGCTTAAATAATGCAATTTCTTTTGTTCCAATGTTATATGAAAAAGCAAGTAAAGTATAGCAAGCTTTAAGGTATATATACGATTAAAATCTTGGGTATACATACTTAACAAATATACATTTTTGTTACATTATTTATGTTAAATGTAGTTGGTTTGTACTGATCCTATCCAGGCTTTTTTGAAATAATTAATTAATGTGTGATGTATTCAAACAATGTTTAACATTTTATTGATGGAGCTCTAATTGATGCTCAGTATTTAATCTGCCTTTTTCATGGCTTTCTTGTTATTCTGATGAAGTCTCTCTTTATTGAGATGAAAGTGCTCAATAACTGTGTTAATAAAAGACTGTTGTGGATTATAGCAGTTGCGGTTGTAATTACTTGGACAATATACATTTTATGTTTTAGTATTTGCTGGCTTTTGATTTTATTGATCACCTTTATTGATTTCAAGTCCACATTTGATACTATCCACTCATCTGCCCTGTGGAAGACATTGGAGACTGAGCACATGCCTAAGAAAATCATCAGACTCCTTCAAACATTGTACGATGGTTCATCCAGACAGGTACACATTGGGAATGAACTGTCTGAAAAATTTACCATCCAGCCTGGGATCCAACAAGGGGATGTGGTTTGGTCTCTCCACTGCTGTTCAACATAGTGGTGGACACCATCATGAGGAAAGTATTTGAGGGCAGGTGCGGAGTTTAGTATGATGAAGCCCATTCTGTGACTGACCTGATGTTCACTGATGACAGCACTATTTTTGCATGCAGTGATTATGAAGGCACAGATATCATCTACGACATTGCCTGCATCAGCCAATTGTATGGCCTATAGATAAAAGTGGACAAAGTGATGGCAACCGATGGGTCACAAGCCAGCATTCACCTTGGGGAAGTTCAGGTTGACCAAACATAAGAATTCAAGTATCTGAGTTTGCTGGTCCAGGAGAAGAAGGTGGCATCAAAAGCTGAAGTCCATACCAGGATTGGACAAGCCACCACATCATTTGCCTTCTTTAATTGGTGTCTACAGAAGAGGACAAAATCTCTATCACCATCAAAATTCACTTTTTCAGGGTACCGATCTTGCCAATTCTCCCTTATGGATCAACCCAGACCTAAACAAGCTTGAGGTTTTCCAAATGTGATGCTTGCACCAAATCTTGAGAATCTCACTTTGTGACTGCATTAGAAATGAGACCATCTGGACCAGATGCAATCAGCAGCCAATGATCAGCAAATAGAGCCAGAACAGGAGGCTGTGCTGGTTTGGACATGTGTGCAGGATGAACACCTGCTACTTGCCATACAGACTATTATGGAGAGAGCTCTCTGCAGACTGGAGAGTTCATAAATCTGCACCAAAGAAGGCGTGGGCTAAATAGGTTGAAGAGAACCTGAGAAACTGGCAACTCATAGGCCAGAAACATTGCCTTGGAGTGAATAGCATGGAAAAGCATCATGAAGGAAGTCCAAAATCCAGCAGCACCCACAGCAGAGTACCAACTATGAAGTCAACCACCTCTGCCAGCTGTCAGCCAGGGACAAAAGACGAAGAATCTGTAGGGAAAAAAGTCATAAATATATCATTCTTAATCACATACTTGCCAGCATGTACCATTCCAACAGAGGTAAAACACCCAGAGGGTAGTGCATACACATACCAGTTGTTTGTGGCTGACATGCTGACGGTGGCTATCCTATGAAGGGGTAGAAGGACACAGTATTAATGGAGGACAACAACAGGGGTAACAGAAATGACATGTATGAAAGGGTAGTAATAGCATACCAGTGTGACCCTCCCAATGTGGTGAGTTTGTCTGTTGTATTATGGATTCCTGCAGTGGGAAAGTACACACAAAGCATGCACAGTCATGTGTGCAGGCACTGACATAGTTGCATGATGATACATGCAACACATTAACAGGATATGTTGATACATGTGATGTATGGTGCACCTGTTGGGTCTATATTACAAAATTGAACTTCCAAAATGTCGAACACCATAAGTTTGAATTTGGAAGATTGAATTCAGATAACATCGACACTTCAAAACACCAATTTTTTTCCCAGGGAAAAAATTTGCTGTTCCAAAAAACACACACAACACAATCAAACCAAACACCTTCAAAACCTACACTAAACCTAACATACAACACTATCTATGCACTATCCTTAACCCAGCCTTAACCCTAAAGTCCGTCACTACCGCACACTTACCTGACCCACGCCCTAACCCTAAAGTCCGTCACTACCCGTTCGTACACTTACCTTGACCCGGTCCAAAAATGCCAAAGCCGCAGAAACAACTAACTGAATTCTTTCCCTGGAAAAGAATTCGGGTTTCCAAGGCTTCAACATTCTCAACTTACGAACTACCATGTTCGGCCTTCCGGTATTCGGCGTTCACAACATCCGATTTTGTGATATAGTCCCCATCTGTTGGCCAGATGTTCCTGTGTAGAAAAACAGCAACACTTATTTCATACAACATAGGTCTGCTACACTTTGCTGCAGCGTATAAACATTTTGGGGGACCATACCTGGTCTGTCTGTAGATGCACCTGCATGGCTCATGCCCCTAGAAGACATGCCTGTATTTTACAATGTGAGGGAAATATCAATATGACAATATACACCACTGGCAGAACAAGAGGCTGATGCAAGGAATGGTCAAAATAACACCATATGGAGACACTCACCTTTTGTGTCCTGCTGTTGTGCAGAAGTGGCTGGACCTGTGAAAATGAATGCAGACAACATTACACATGTTGGTTGCACTGTTATGTATGTACTGAAGTTGTATGGCTACATGTCATTACACTTACATTGGTCATCTGCATCCTGTGTGGACCCACATGCATGATGCAATTCTACTGCTGAAACACAAAAATAACAATACATGAATATGCATGCAACAGCAACATGTACAGAGTTACTCTATATGTGTCAATATTAGCAAAGTAACACATTTATGTGTGGCCTGGAACACCTACTTCTAGCCATAACCAGGTGTGTGGCTGTCTTCACTTGCCTTATGTAGTGATGCAAAAAACTATGTGATCTCATCACAGGATGTCAATAGTGGGCCACCACTGGTGGCATCACTTGACCTCTCATACCAGCGTACCTTGTTGGCTGCACAAAGGATCATAACAGAGCGCCATCAGTGAGAAGCTTTCCTGGGATCTATTGTGACCTCCTACAGCATTAATCATGTTGATGAGGTCAGTTCAGACTTAATTTCTCCATATTGTACTTCCTCCCCATCCAAGGAGTCTCTATCCATGTTGGTAAAGAGCAGCTATTATAATTTAATTTTCCTGTAGTGAAAATTGTTGCCCCTTGATCTGTTTGCCATCTGAAAGACAGTTATATGCACATGGTTAGATTGATGTGGGGCTAACATATGGAGGTGATTATGTGGACAGGTTATGCCAATTTAACCTCTCTGCAGTCCTGTGCAATTCCAAAATCTAGGAAATAGTCCCTGTGCCCTACAATACTGTGGTATATAAAACATATATATAATATTAATACCAGAACCACCACTAATGCCTTAGCTAAGTATGTCATTCACAAAGAGGAAGCACAGACATTTTACTTCATAGTTATTGGATGGGAGATGTGGAGATGTTAAAAATAAGACAGAAACAAATGAAACCCACTGGATTATTAAATTAAGAGCTGATAGTGGCAGTGGTTTGAATGACAAAGTCCCCATCAAACCCATACTGAAAGCTAGACCTCTGCGTAGATAACATAATTTTAATAGGATGTTAAACAATGTGTGTATACTGGTGGGGTAGAGGTAGCTGTTTGCATTTGGCAGGGTAGTGACTGATAAAAAATGTATGTAGGGCATTGATGCATTTGCGTGTGTCACAGGTTATATATGGTTATATAGCACTAATCATAGATTTGTGACTATATATTATTACATGTCATTGGTGTGTGTATGTGTATAGACACTGCTTTCAAATAATTTCTTGTTTGGCCAATGAAGGTCATACATATATGTCTACACCTGTATGTTGCTTTTGACATGGCATATGTGTGTGACATATGCATTCCATTACACATCTGTTAGTGTTGTGTATACCTACTTATGTAGTTAGCAGTAAGTTTGATGCTTTTCTGCAGTAGTGCTGTTTGGCACTGTGTTTGGTTGTTTGCCTTTCTCATGCATGGTCAGAATGTTTGTTCTGCATTCTGCCTGTATTCTCCAGCATTCCAGGGGCTGTATTTGCTTATCAGAGAAGTTGTTTAGCTTAGGCTTGCACTGCTGACAGATTACTTGGATACTGGATTATTTATCCAGTGTGTACTCTGATCCCTGTTTATTACCCTACAATACACAACTGCCATCAGTCATACACATCCAGGTATGACTGCCACACAGTCTGTAGCATGTCATAATGTGATTACATATATATTTTGCATTTCATTATGGCTGCTAGCATCCCCATCCTGTTTGTCAATTTTCCATTGCCCGTAATGTACAGTGTGCCATCTATTACTTACCTGTCCATACTGTTTATTTCTGTCCTTTGTTTGTCATGTATTGTGATATTTATTATATGAGTATAACTGCAGAGTTGGCCTTTCTTTCCCTGTCTTTACCTTTCCTTTTATTCTTTAAAAGAAAAGAAAATGGTGCCTAGTCCCACAAAAAAAAACATTGTCCATATCCATCTGATTGTCCCTCAGATTTTCGTATTTCAACATACCTGTTGTGTGTCCTTAACCCACATCTGCTTTTCTATCTCCTTATATCCTTGGGTGTGTAGATTACCTGTGTTCCCTGCACATATCCCACACCCATTGTTACCTACTGTTAGCTGTGATGACATGGCTGTGATTACCATTCACCTTTATTAATTTTTTTGTTAAAAGTTTACAGATGTCAGCATTTGTAAGTGAAAACAAGTATATTTTACTAATAAATAACTTACAGAAATATCCTGTATTTGTCTCTAAGCTTACTGGAGAGGTTGTTATAAATATGAATTTACAGGGTCTACTTCAAAATATTGAAATCTCATAACGCTGAAATTCGTAACATTGAGACCATAACATTGAAAATTCAAAACATTGAACGCCCAAAACAATGAAACTTCAGAATATTGAAACTTAGCTTCATAACATTGAAAACATCACACATGTAAATAAGATCCCCTCCACCTATACATCTAACTAACAAACACACTTCTACTATGTTTTTGCAGGGGGCAAGCCCCCCTGTGCCCCCATGTGGGGGGGCACTGTAAATTAAATATACCAACTCCAAGATTGCATTGCAATGGAAAAAAAGTTAATTTCCTAACCTCAGTGTATGGTGATCATGATACAGTGACGTTAGGAAATTTACTTTATTCCACTGCGATCTTAGAGTTAGTATATTTAATTTTAGAGAGATATGGGGGGCAGATGATGGTGCAGGGGGGGCTTGCCCCCCTGCAGAAATGTAGTAGAAAGTGTGTTTGTTGGTTAGGTGTTGTTATAGATGGAGGGGATGTTATTTACCTGTGTGCTGTAGTTTTCAATGTTATGAAGCACACTTACAATGTTCTGAGTTTTCATTGTTTGGGGTTTTCAGTGTTTTGGGATTTCGATGTTTTGGTCTCAGTGTTTTGAATTTCAACATTATGAAATTGCAATGTTTAAAAGTAGACCTGAATTTACAAATGTCAGGCAGGTTGGATTTGGATAGCATTTCCATAACCTTATTAAAGTACATCATGCTTTATGAGACAGTTTTTATAACTTATGGAGTAGCTGTGACTGATATACAGTGCACCATTGGGCCGAGGTATTCTAAGTTCATAGAGGCATATTTACATTTTACAGGCTTATCCACAATGTTTGCGCTGATATTAGTAGAATGCACCAGATTCCATGAGCTTTACAGAATCTAGCCCAATGTTTTGATGATTCTTTTTCTCTACAGTCAACACATTTTATTCGCTCTGTCACTTTACATTTCATATTTCCTTTCACTAGTAAATTACGTAATAAAATTCTTTACAAAAATTCCTCTGCTTCACAAAAATTTTCACACCCTTTCCTTTAGCCTTGTATTGCCTTTTTTCATCTTTTAATTGCTTCCATGAATGCAATATGTTTTAAAATCATATTATACTGTTATTTTATTTTATTTTCTCATCAACATCACTTAATTTTAACTTCCATAATTTAATTTTATTCTCATATTCTTATTCTTCCATCCTATCTTTTTTCTTTCTTTCCATTTTTCTTCCCATATATATTTTTGTATTTTTCATATAACATCCTATCATTTCATTTTCTCTTTCTTGTACCTTTCTCATTACCCAAATACCCACAGGATTTTTTAAATTCAAGCCACCTTCTCCTTTTTTATTATAAATTATCCCTCTTCTTACCGGTTTCAGCCTTGAGCAACAATAAATGCTGGTAAATAACAAATGACCACCACGAACTCCTTGCTCCAGCAAACACAGGTTTCAAATATCCTTTTCAGGAAATATAATACCACAGATTCCTGAGAATTTATTAAGACAGCCTGTGTACATAGACACAGCTTCTTCAGAGTGCATAAAACAAGTAGTAAGTACATAGAAGCGATTTTTAAAATCATGCACCAGGAAGTGATGTCATGGTCAATAAAGTAAAGGTGCAAACCATAAAATTAGACCAAACATATTGTAAAATACATTTACAAAAAAATTCAGTAAAAAATTGTTTTGAAACCTATCAACTGACAGAGGTAAATTAAAAAATAAATGAATAATTAATAAACTATGAAGACACAATCAGTTAAAATAACTGGATATTTTGTGTATAAGTATATCTGAGTGTGCGCAACATTTTAAGGATAATATGATGTATGTTGTAGTAAAAATTTTATATATGTTGCGATGAAAAATAATGTATATTGTGATACAAAATACATTACATCTGGAAAGTGTCAATGCTAAAAATAATAAGGGACTACAAAGTGTGTAGTAACTCAATAAAGAGGTATTGAATGTCAAAAAGAAGTTATTAACACTACAGGGTAGATGCTGTAAGGGAACTGTGTCACCTTAAGTAACTTCTAATTTTTAATACTGAGGAGATGTTACAGTTCTCGTTTAATCCTGGGTGTTTAAATGCATCAGTTCTAAGTTGCCATTCCAATTCGCAAAGTTCCAATAATAAAGGTATAGGGCCCCCTCTAATAGTACCCAGTATTTGTTCTATAGCCGTAAACGAAAAGCTGTGGCCTGGGAATTGGTTAATGTGCCTAGCAAGTGCGTTGCTCTCGTTATTGTTCCTGATCGCATAAAGGTGTTCATAAATGCGGTCGGTGGTCTTACCGATGTAGAAGGACGAGCAGCAATCGCAAAAGGCCACATAAACGATGGATTTACTTTCACAATTGAGGGGGGCTCTGATGTTATATTTTTTATTTCGAATTTGAAAAGTTTGTCCAGATCTAACTTTTATACATCTGTTACAGAATCCACATGGGAACATACCCACTTTTCTGTTGAATGGTGTTTTGGAAGTGTTCCTCTGCAACAATTCCTTCAAATTGTTGTTCCTCTTAAAAACGAATTTCGGGCTTAAACCAAATTTTTCTATAAGTAGAGAATTATTCAGAATAAAATCCCAATTTTTATTGATAATATTCATGATGGCCTTTGAGTCTAAACTGAAGGTCATAATATAACTATTCGATGGGTCAAAGGTGGTAGATTCTGAATTTACTTCAGTACTAGTGCCACTTAAACTAGTAGTGACAACAAAGTCACTACCGGAGTGAGTAGGGGACAATAAATGGTTGTCCACACTAAGTATGGCCTTATAAAAACCATTAGTTCTTTTAGTGTACACTTCTGAAATGAGTTCACATATAAGGTCAAGTGGGTACTCTCTATTAGAAAACATATCTGATAAAAAGTCACATTCCTTCTGGAAGTCCTCGAACGTACTGCACATCTTGGCCGCCCTCACTAGTTGGCCCTTAACAATGGCCTTTTTCTGCTTGAAAGGGTGATGGCTTGAAAAGTGTAAAAAAGAATTGCAGTACGTTGGTTTTCTATAAATACTAGATGTATATGAGTTGGACTGGGCATTTTTACATAATCTGATATCAAGATAATCGATTTCAGTGTTAGAAAATTTATGCGTAAATTTCAAGAAGTTAGTAGTGGAATTAATAGAAGTGATGAAAGCATCAGCATCAGAGGAATTACCCCTGAATAACAGAAACACATCATCTAGGTATCTCGTGTAAAATTTTACCTTTGTCATAAGGGTTGGAGATGCGAAAAGCAAGTGTTTCTCCCAGTATCCCATAAAGAAGTTTGCCACGGATGCCCCACAAGGGGAACCCATGGCAACTCCTTGTTTTTGAAGGAAATACTTTTTGTTAAAAATAAAGAAGTTAGAAGAAAGGACAATATCCAGGAGCTCAGTGATAAGTTCAATTTCTAGTGTAGGGGCACCCAATTCTTGGAGTATTAATGCAATCCACTCTAGGGCCTCCTGGTGAGGTATTGAAGTGTATAAGTCCACCACATCAATAGTGAGGAAGTTATCATCACTGTTGAAGGGTAGACCATTAATACGTTCCAGGAATGACCAAGAGTCTTTGCAGACCCCAGGCAAAAGGTGAATGTATTTAGATAAAAGTTTGTCAACAACTTTAGCGCTAGGATAGGTCATAGAGGACCTTCCATCAATCAAGGCCCTCATCAACAATAAATGCTCTCAAGTCTCTAATTCTCTTATAACTCTTTTTCCATTTGAGTGGAAAACATATATACCCCCCAAATATCACTCTTTCTCCTAATACATAAGTATTCAACACACACACACAAACACACACACACACACACACACACACACACACACACACACACACACACGCACACACGCACACACACACACACGCACACACACACACACACACACACACACACACACACACACACACACACACACACACACACACACATACACACACACACACACACACACACACACACACACACACAATATGGGTCTACTGCTAATCAATGAACACCACTTACCCAAATCTCTGAAGACTGAGGCAACTTCATAGAAACCAGCAAAGAATGATCAGCCAGATCACTGAGCAAAAACTCTAGGTAAGTAATCACTTGTCTGCACCACAAAAAACATAAAAAACAAAGCAAATTAAAATCACCCATGTGGCCCCCACACCCTTCCTAACTAAATATTCCAACTCTGAGATCACACTACAGTGGGGAAAGGGACAAAGTTCACCATGGTGGTCAAGTGGTTCTTTTCCCAGAGTAAATTTCCAGTCATACAAGTATTCCTTCTTTAGTGGTTTCGGCAAAGTTGTCTGGGTCTTCAGAGATTTGGGGAATTGTTTTTTGTTCATTAGACGTAGACCCATATATACATATACATATATGGGTCTACTTCACGACTGAAATTTAATTTGACTGACTTTTATTTGACCGAGACCAAAATACTTATTTTTCAAAATACTGAAAACTCACTTCACTGAAACTTATAATACTGAAACCTGACAATATATATTTTTTCTGAAATTATAAATAAAAAACTTCCCACTGAGATAACATTTTTATTTGTTCCAGTATCTCTCTCCATTGACTTATTACACTTTCAGGCACTCCCAAAAGCTTTATTTCCTTTCTTGTGATATATGTATGCCATTTATTTTTTATCTCACAAATCATTTACACTTCATTTTGATTAATTGCAGACCAGCTTTTTAAGAGTTGTTTAACCTTATTACAACCTCATTTGTCTAGCCCTTGTTTTTTTGTTGTTAGAACTATATTATCTGTATATATCATACATACTGGTAATGTAACATTTCCTTCACCTCCCATCGTGCCTCCCTCATTTCATACATACACTTAATGTATTACTTATACAAATAAGCACATACTGATTGGACATTCCTGTCCTACTCCTCTCTTATTGCTTCCTTCCATCCATTTATCATAACTTGTACCCTTGAACTTTCATAATATTTCCTTGGTACATGATTTTTTTCTCTTATATCACATGCCTCTAAAACCTGTCACATTTCTTTATGACTTATTTTATCACAGGCTTTAGCTGTGTCACATGCTATCAGTCTTGCTTCTTTATTTTCTTTCAGTACTGTTAACATTTCTTTAACTCGTCTTCCTTTTATACCATACAGCCCTTCTCCTACTACCTCATCTAAAAATGTATTGATCCTTTTTTGCAGTAGATTCCTAAATATTTTATAGTCATTATTCTCTAGTGTTAAAGGCCTCTGATTTTTTTAAATATCTTTTTTCATCCTTTTCCACATACATTTTATCACTCCACCATAATTCATTCATTTAATATTTAAAAAATAGCTATTTTATCTTTATATGGTTTCTTTGCGAGGGACAGTCCCTCTTTGGGCAGTTGTGTCCTGACAAAAAACTGTAAAAATGGCAAATGTCCTGAGATTTTAGGACAAAATTATTTCCTATATTTTATGTAATAGTTGCATAAAACAGTTATTCTGTATCTAAAATACCTAAACATTATAAGACACAGAATAAGCAACTGAAATGCTACAAGAATAAGCTTTTATTTAGGCAAAAAAGTTAAGTTCTAACCTTTGTACTGACCGTGGGTATGTGTCGGCCTGTAAAATCTGATGTTTGTACCAAAAATGTCCCACTTTGGCTATTTTAAAAGGTGGCAACCCTATCATACTCACAACTTATACCATCCAGTCCTGGCACTGATTCATTCTTACCAGTTTTATCACATTCTCTATTTTTTATATTGTTCATAGGTTCATAGGTAGGTATTAGGCTATTGGCCCTAGGGCCTATATAAGCCTAGCCAAAGGTACCCTGGCTTTCGCCACCCAAGAAAATTATTTTCCTGTGCCACTGTCGAGCAGAGCCACACAAGTGATCCCCAGGGTGAATTTCCTATATCCAATACAATCATCAAGATTTTTCTTGAACAGTGCTAATGAGGAGCTTTGTTTGATATAGATAGGTAGTTTGTTCCAGAGTATGGGAAGTCTCTGGGACAGAAATCTATCCCTCCAGCATGTTCTGTTTATTGTGGTGATGAGGTTTATGTCCCTAGAGTGTGTAGCTCATAGGGATTAGGATTTCTTTATGTGGAGCAAGTCTAAAAGCTCTGGGTTTGACATAGCTTTGTGTGTTAGGCAGAGATCACCTCTGAGTAGGCGATATGCAACGGAGTAAAGCTGCAGTTTTTTGAGACAGTCTGCATAGGGCATCTCTTTGAGGCCAGTAATCCTCTTTGTGAGGTATTTCTGTGGTCTTTCCAGTTGTTGTAGATGTCTTGTGAGGTACATACCAAAAGGGGCATTGTACTCTATAATGGGTCTAATGCGTGATGAGTAGAGGGGAACAATGACCTCTTTTTTCCTGGATGAGAAACCTTTTGTGATGAGGTGTGCCACATAGAAGGATTTCTTGACTACTGTGGCAATGTGATTATCAAAGGAGAGACTACTGTCCACCTGTGTCCCAAGATCTCTTATCACACTTTCGGTGTTAAGTAGACTACCACCTATGTGGTAGTTCATGGGTACTGAGTTTTTACCAAAAGGAATGACAATGCACTTTTTGGCATTGAGCTTGAGGCCATGGCTTTGACACCAGGCATCTGTCTCAGCAAGGCCCTTTTGTAGGATGTCCACATCTTTTTGAGTTTTGAATATGGCTCCTAGTTTGCAGTCATCTGCGAACTTTGTTAGCCAAAGACCTTCTGTGTTGGCCTGTACTTCAGAGAAGTAGATACCAAACAGGAGAGGACCCAGGACTGAACCCTGTGGTATTCCACTTGTCACTGGTTAGAAGCTGGATTTGGAGTCTGCTACTTTCACAGTGTGGGTTTTGTCAGTGAGCCAGTTGGCAACCCAGCTTGTGACATAGGGATTTATACCTAGTTTAGTGAGTTTATCTATAATTCCAGAGTGGGGGATGGTGTCAACGGCTTTGGTGATTGCTTCAAAGAAGTCTATCAGGTTTAGAAGACATGATCTACCTTTTACAAACCCGAACTGGGTAGGGTCCTGAGTTTGGAGATTACCAATGTCATTGTTTATAAGTTCCATGATGATACGCTCCATAGCCTTGCAGACCAGGCTTGTTAGGCTAATGGGGCAGTAGTTTCAGGGGTCTGTGGTGGCTCCCCCTTTGTGGAGTGGGATAACTGTCATTGTGCGCCATTCAGTGGGCACATAGCCTGAGGTGAGGCTATGATTGAACATGGTACTTAGGTGGGGAGCCAGTTCTTCTGTAGTTCATGTAGAACACAGCCTGGGATGTCGTTAGGTCTCATGAATGCTGTGCTCTTGGCTTTGGATAGTGTGTTTTTACCTGTGCAGCCATGATTACAGGAACTTTGCATTCTTCTGGTATAGAGATGGGCCTTTTAGGGGATGACAGAGGGGTAAAGTTAGCAATGAACCTATCTACCAGGATGTTTGCAATATCCGTTGGTTCTGTATATTTAGTGCCATTGTGCTGTAACTCAGAGCAGATCTGAGTGTTGCCATTGAGATTCTTGACATAGCTATAGAATGCTAGGGTGATTAGCTTATGGTCGGATATGACCAACGAGGAATTGACCTCTGGTGTGGAGCACCAGTTGCCCATGTTGGTAATAACCAGATCTAGGATATTGCTGCCCCTGGTGGGGGTGTGGATAAGCTGATCCATGGCATTGGAATTTATGAATTCCAGAAAACGTTGAGCACAAGAGTTGGTACATGAGTAGTTTTCCCAGTTAATGGTAGGGTAGTTGAAATTGCCCATTATTAGGGTGTTAGGTTGTACCCTAATATTTTCCAGTGTATTAAGAAATGAGGAGTGGGAATCCTGGGGCATGGTGGGGAATCTGTAGCAAGCTACAATTTGGATTGCAGTCTTGCCCAGAGTTAGTTGCACTTGGATAATCTCGGCTGCATTATGCTGAGCAACTAGCCTGGAGGTGTGGATATCCTTAATGAATATGGACACGCCTCCGCCTTTAGTGTTTCGGTCTGGGTTAGGTGGCCGAAAGGTGTAGTATGAATTATAGCCTGGTAATGCAGTGGTACTCTCTGGAGCCTTGAACCAGGTCTCTGTCACTGCACAGATGTCAATGTTCTCAGTTTTAAGGAGTGCCTCGAGAGAGTGCATTTTGAGGTTTAGACTTCTAGCATTGAGTAGCAATACCCTCAGAATCTTCTTGCCTGTACGTGTTAGGGTGGTGAATTTGTCATTTGAACCTTGCCTAAAAAAGGCAATATAGGGGTGGCTAGAGCCTTAGCCAGTATCCAGAATCCCAGGGGCAACAGGTGCAGGCCATCTCTGGCAAAGCATCGTGGCTTTTCGATCATGTCATCCCAGGCAGACAGATACTGGATCCCCTTAGAATGACAACAGAAACTTAGCCAATTGTTGAAGTCAATCATTTTGTCCTTGTACTGTGGTATCATTCTGGGTGATGGCAGGATGCTACTCAGGGATAGGGTCATACCTGCCTGGGCTACAAGATCGGACAGCTCCTCCATGTCCTTTTTCATGTAATCCAAGGAGGTACGTCTCAGGTCATTCACACCAACATGGACAATGACAGAGTCATATTTGTACTTGTTGTGGAGTGACCTGAGTGCATGCATTATGTGGTGGATCCTGGCACCTGACAGGCAGCTGACAGTAACTTTCTCCTTGTTTAGCCTGGTGAGTGGAACATCAGTGTGCCTGACTATAGTCACCTATGACTAGAGTGTTGGGTACGTTGTAATGCCTTATGGGCTGTGGTTGAGTGGCACACTGAGTTTGTGGGCTATGTGTCATTTGGGTTGTGTTGGGGGGGTGGAGGTTGCTTGTGTTTCTGCTTTGGAGGTCCCTGTTGCTTGGGCAGGTTTTACTGAGAGCCTCCGCGAATGTAGGTGTGTGTTTTGTGTTTCTATGTGTGTGTTTTGGTGGTGTAGGTTTTGAGGGACTATGTGCTGAGTGTGGTGTGGTGCAAGTGTATACCTTCTCCTCTTGACTGTCTAGTCCAGTCTTGGGTGAAGAGAGCTTTGCTTCCAGTTTGGCTATATAAGTGCATCTCTCACAGGTTGTAGTGTTGGGTGGTAGGAGTAGAGGGTTGTCTGTGTACATGAGGCAATTACTGCATTGCCCCAAGATGCCCAGATTCATCAGGTAGACAGGAGAAAACACCGGGGGCTGACCCTTAGACATGCCTGGATAGGTGCTTATTTGTTAAGTACTAGAAACTGTTTTCCTCTAGACAGTGAGGAAAGTTGAGTGCTGTAGTAATTTGTAGCTTATTTAGTGCTTACAATAAGTTCTGAACAAGTGCTGAAACAAAAAACTGGCTAGTTCTAAGAAACAAAATTAAGCTAGAAGGCTTCCCTCCAACACAGAAGGGCTTGGGCCCTAGAAGCCTACAAATAGTCCTGGACACAGCAAATCTATATCCAGGCTAGACTACCCACAGGAAAGGCAGGAAACAAGCTTAGAAAAAGTTTTTTTTTTTAGTGGAAAGATAGAAAGGAGTAGCAGAAACTAAGCTGATTGGCCTTCTCAAATGTTCTCCCTGTACTGGGTAGAATGAGGTAATGACACTAGACTGGGAGGAGGGTCCCAGATCAAATTTACACTAGGGGCGGGCAACTGCAAAGCCACCAACTATAAAAACACTATACCAACAGGAAAAGAGGGTGGGAAACAAACTGCAGAAATGTTTCTCACAGCTGAAAAGCAGCAGTGAGCCTTTAAATGAAAGTTTTAAACGGCTAAAGGAGCCTCTAGAAAAAAGAGTTTAACTGCAACAAGTTATCAGAAACAAACAACCCAACAGATGCTTAATAAATGTGGACAATTTTCAGTTAATACCTCACACATGGTGAAACTAGCTAGAAAAATACACAGTACACAAAGTGCTATAAACAAAGAAATAAAGAACAAAATAAACAAAAAACAGGATACTTAATGTTATATATTATAGCTCTGAGTTTGCTCAGTGTCCTTCCTTCGATTAGCTTAGTGTGAAATGGCAGAACACTCACAACTGAACTTCTTAGGTAACAGAAAGTTGAAACCTGAGACAGCTTTGTTATATTATTTTCTAAAAAATACTTACTTTTCTGGAGTTTTTTTCACTTTCAATTCTTCTTACCCATCCATTTCCTCCTTTTCATATACTTTTGCTACAAAATTCTCTATCACCTCCATAATATCGTATTCATAGCCTATGTCTCCTTTGCCATCTAAGATAGAAGCCATCAATTATTTCCTCATTTTTACCTGTTTTCCTAAATAAGTAGAAACCTTCTTTTATGTTCCTTTCAGAAAAAAAATCTTTGCCTATATAACATAGTTTTTTGTTTTTTTCTCTGTTCTTTTCATACATTTGCATTTCTGTTTCCTTTATTTTGTCACTTATTTGTTTTTATCATTTTCTCATAAATCTGTATAATTTCTTTATATCTCATCATATTTCTTTTTGTAGTCTTCTTTCTATGTTTTAATATATTTTTATACTTCTGTTTATACATTACCCAGCACTGTATTCAATTTTTATAAAACGGTCTCATTGTCAAATGCTCTTTCATAATATTTTTTTCTGTCATATCATTTCTTCCTCCTTTTAAACTCTGCAGTTAATCTTTTTATCCATTTTCTCTCATTATTTTGCTGCCTTCCCCTATTCTAGCCCATACTGCTCTATGATCTGAAAACTCTGCCATCTGCGATCCCCTTGCAATGTTTTTCCATACGTTTAGAGTAAACTACATAATCAAATTCTGTCTTAAAAATACCCAGACGCTGTTCTTT
The DNA here is from genome assembly GCF_019279795.1 of Protopterus annectens. Lineage (NCBI taxonomy): Eukaryota > Metazoa > Chordata > Ceratodontiformes > Protopteridae > Protopterus > Protopterus annectens. Next base: position 1,962,075,319 of record NC_056726.1, read on the forward strand.
CCCACATTTAAATCTCCACGTTTTATTAATTCCCTTAAGATATTCATATCCTATGTTATTTTTCCCTTTTCTTTACCCAGGTTACAGTCAAAATCTGTTGCCATCACTATTGGCATATTTGTTGACACACTTTTTTTTTTTAATTGTAACTGTTTTCTCTCTCTGTTATGTAAATCATTGTTAATCATATGCATTTTTGTCTCATCTTCCTATCACATATCACTAGAATTCCTAGTACTACTGTTATTGCATCTCGAATTCTTATTTCTTCTTTTTTATAAGAATTCCTATTCCAGAACATCTCATTTCCTACTGAACAAGCAATTTGCCTTCTCCTCCATACCGCCTGTATTATTTTCCTTTTTTCTTTGTCACATTTAGTATCTAGCAAGCAAAAAGCATCCATTTTTATTACTTAAACTATTCCATGACACCACACCTCTTATATTTTTTCTAATGCTCTTCACATTTAATTCCAAATTTTACATACCAGCCATTTCCTTTTTTCTGTTTTTCTTCCAAATCTTATTTTCTGTTCCTTCTTTTCAGTCTTCCACCAATTGATTTTTCACTGACTTGTTCTTGCTCTTCTATCCCCATTTCTCCTTCCTCTTCCTCGTCAGTTTCTAAAATGTAAATCTGTTCTTTTCCTATATTTTAATAACTTTGCTTTGAAGTGTTATTTCTTCTGTAACTACCTCTTCATTGTTTAAGCTTTCAGATCTTTTTTCCAAACCACATTCTCTTCAATGTATTCTGTAGCAATATTTTCTGCTGTTTGCCTTTCTTCTGAGTTTTCCTCTTTATTTTGCATTTCTTTTCTAATATGGGATGATCAAACCACGGAAGCTGTTGAAGACTGGGGTGGGCGGTGGGTGAGAGGGGCACTTAGTGATCTAAAAAGGGCAATTTTTATAACTATCTACTACCACAACATAGTTTCACTTGGAGGACATTTTAAGCTTATTTTATTTATTTATTTATTTATTTGCAGTTGGTTTACCAGGATAGTCCATTGGGCCAAATGAATCCATTTTCAATGGAGTCCTGGGGAGAAAAGCTCCAAATAAGGTTACAGTAGGATTTACATCCATATTACAATAATTACAAGAATTTTACAAATATAGTATACAATATGTGGTAGACAGAGTACTGTTCACATTAAAGTTAGAGCAAACACTTTTAGGAAGAACAACTGGTGGTAAACATTTTAGATGATACAGTCTAGAGAAGGTAAGCATTTCAATTTAGAAAAGTAAGAAACAATTGCAACAGAGCAGACAATGTAGTGAACAAAAAAATTTTTTTTTTTTTTTTTCTCAGTATGGTGCTTAAATTAACATTTTCTGATTGGTCTTACCTATCCCATGGCTGATAATTGTATATTAGCCCTAGTGAGAATAACTGTGATCATACCATAGATAATTTACGGGGACCCATGTAAGACATGCAGCATTTAGGAATTGCCTCTATCCCTTAGTTGCATAAGGGGCAGTCCTGGAGTACATTTTCTATTACCCATCCTTAGATCCAAGTTGCATTTGAATAGGGATGGATGAGCTTTGTTTTATTTTTGTGGATAGTCTGTTCTAGAACAGTGGATAGCCTCTGCGATATATATCCATCTCTCCACAACATTCAGTTTAGATACCTGGACTGAGTATTTCTGATGCCATTTGGCTTGCTGATGTTCAGTAGGTCCATCTGAATTAGGTCAGAGGATGCCATGTATGCCAGACACATCACTTCTAAGTACTCTGTAGGATACCGAGTATAATAATAAATCTTTGAGGTGGTCCATGCAAGACATATTGTTTAGGACTTGTATCCTTTTATTAAGGTATCTCTGAAGTATTCCAATTGTTGCATGGGGCTGGACAGATACATGCCACAGTGGGCATTATACAAAATGATTGACCTAATGAGAGCTTTGTAAAGGGGGACAACATCTCTAGATCTGGTCACAATCAATGTATTTATATGATGTGCAATACAGAAAGATTTTCTTATGACTCTGGGCACATGTTGGTCAAAAGTTAGTTCATTGTATGCACAAATTCCCAAATGCCAAACAATTGGGTCAGTTCACAGAGGGCATTGTCATAATTTTTACACCAGTTATTATTTGGGACAAACCTTCCTGCATGATGGTTGAGTCATTTGGGGGATTCAGTAACTGATCTTAGCTTGCAGTCATCTCAAACTTAGCTGGCCAAAGCCCTTTAGTATTTTCTTTTACTTTTGAGATGTATATGCCAAACAGAAAAGGTTTCAGCACTGAACCCTGGGGGACTCCATTGGTGACAGGTCTCTTCCCCTATTTTGATCTCCTGCATACTGTGAGCAAGAGTTTACTCATACATTATTCATAGTTTGTACTAGACCTGGGTAGGGGATTGTGCCAAAAGGCTTGGCCAGGTCAAGGTAACGTGGTGTGAACTGTTTTACCATTATCCATTGCTTTGGTAACAAGACTAAAGCTTAAAATATGCCCATGGTTTTGAACCTTTCACACTTTCCTCTTGGCTGTTTTCAAACAGATTTTTAGGGCCATGCATACATGTATGCATTCTTTGATTCACCTTCCTGATTGTATTAAATTAAATTACTTGTAAAATACAGCACCAGTTGTTAGAATGTATTTTAAATTTGCAGTTTTGAACAGTCTTCTAGTAAGCAATGAAACAAAATGTATGCACCAATAGTGACAAAACTACCAATTTCAGAAAATGTCAACCATAAAAAGCGACTCAAAATTCTGTCATTACAATCCACCAATATCAGTAAATATGCAAAATCTCTTTAGAAGTAAATTATCTAAATAATTCCACATTAAAGGGACTGTAACTAATGAAGAGGTTGCTGCTAGGAAACAACTTTATATTTCATTGTTTCATCTACAAATAAAGTGGCTGTTGCCCTTGAAGAATAAATTGCCTGTGTTACATTAAAAATGATAAGCTAGCAATATTGCAATGGGAAATGGATGGCAAACTGATAACAGAAACATAGTTACTAGGTAACTCCTCCAAGGGAGGACATTCACAGGACTGCAGCATCCACTCCCTTTAAAGTACAACACAGTACAGTATCAGTGATCCATCTGCATACTGTGGGAGTAGAACCCACAGCCTTCTGCATCAAAAGTAAGGCTACTACCTGTTGTGCTACTAACAATGCAAACATACTTAGAATAAGCAGAACTAAACTTGTCTTCCACTGAAGCTCTCAGCTCCTTGTAATTTTTTTTATTTAACATTTGTTTACTGGGAAAGTCCAACTTGGAACAAAGCCAGTTTTCAGCAGAGACCCAGGGAGACTCCAGATACATGTCTTTGTAATATGGGAGAAAAGCAGAGCACCCAGAGGGAACCCACACAAACACAGGGAGAGCATACAGACTCCACACAGAAAGGACCTCAGCCAAGAATTGCACCAAAGCACCTCTTGCTCTGAAGAAACAACACTACCACTGCATCACTGCACCATCTGGTGGGTACAACTAAATCTCTTAATTTCACAGCAGAAGAAATCTGGCAAAAGCCAACATTTATTTGGAGGGGGGGCAAAGGCCCAAAACCAGGGACACATTTTAAATATTGCTTGCATAATCTTAGAAAGTTGCTAAAATAATGTTTTGTGTTACTATGTGTTTCCTAAAAAGATAAGAAGACTGAAACTTAAAGGGCTATCATTAAATGTTGCTTGTATAATCTCAGAAAATTGCTAAAATAGTGTTTTGTGTTGTCATGTGTTTCCTAAAAAGATAGGAAGACTGAAACTTAAAGGGCTGTCATTATTTAGTGAATTCCGTCCTAACTGATTTGCCAGAAAACCACAAATTTTAAGAGGAACAGACCAAAAGTATGAGCCACATATTCTGTGAAAATGTAGACAGTTGTAATTCAAGGAGTTGAGTTAGCTCTCAAGTGGTGGTTATGGGTAGAGAATGCAGGTCCTTGTACTTAAGGTGCAGGGTTTGAGCCTGGGTAATTCTAACAACCAGTTATAAGTAACTGGGGCATTACACACACACACACACACACACACACACACACACACACACACACACACACACACACACACACACTACTACTACCTTCCTTTCCAAGCAGCAGCAGCTAAACAGAGCACAGTACCTTCCTTCTCAGGCAGAAGCAGCTAAACAGAGCACAGTACCTTCCTTCCCAGGCAGAAGCAGCAGTTAAATGGAGCACAGTACCTTCCTTCCCAGGCAGTAGCAGGTAAATGGAGCACAGTACCTTCCTTCCTAGGCAGCAGTAGCAACATGGAGCACAATACCTTCCTTCCCAGGCAGCATCAGCTAAATAGAGCACAGTACCTTCCTTCCCAGGCAGCAGCAGCTAAATGGAGCACAGTACTTCCTTCCCAGGCAGAAGCAGGTAAATGGAGCACAGTACCTTCCTTCCTAGGCAGCAGTAGTGACATGGAGCACAGTACCGTCCTCCCCAGGCAGCATCAGCTAAATAGAGCACAGTACCTTCCTTCCCAGGCAGCAACAGCTAAATGGAGCACAGTACTTCCTTCCCAGGCAGCAGTAGCAAAACAGAACACAGTACCTTCCTTCCCAGGCAGCATCAGCTAAACAGAGCACAGTACCTTCCTTCCCGGGCAGCAGCAGCTAAATGGAGCACAGTACCTTCCTTCCCAGGCAGCAGCTAAACAGAGTAAAGTATTTTCCTTCCCAGCCAGCAACAGCTAAACAGACCACAGTACCTTCCTTCCCAGGCAGAAGCAGCTAAACAGAGCACAGTACCTTCCTTCCCAGGCAGCAGCAGTTAAATGGAGCACAGTACCTTCCTTCCCAGGCAGTAGCAGGTAAACGGAGCACAGTACCTTCCTTCCTAGGCAGCAGTAGCGACATGGAGCACAATACCTTCCTTCCCAGGCAGCAGCAGCTAAACGGAGCACAGTACCTTCCTTCCCAGGAAGTAGCAACTAAAAAGAGTGGTTTCACTTCATAATCTCGAGTTACTGAAATCTTGAATTTCAGTAACCCGAGACCATGAAGCTAAAAACCAGAATGCCGAAGGTGCATAAGAGAGAATTCGAATATCTCAAATCCACGCTTATGGATTTCCGGTACATCGCGTATAGTGTTATGGTGCCTGAAATTGTAGGTAAGTGAGTGTTTGTGTGTGTTTTTGTACATTGTAGGTGTGGGTAAGGGTAGGGAGGTGTGAGTGTGAGTGTTGGATTTGTTGGTGTTTGTGTATGTGTGATGTGTATTTGTGTGCGAGTGACTGGATGATGGTGTGGTGTGAGTTTTTTTTTTTAATGTTATGTGTGACCTTGGAGTTGGTATTCATAAGTAGGGGGGGGTGTGGGGGTTGCAGCCCCCCACATGGGGGGTGCAGGGGTGCTTGCCCCCTGCTTATATGCAGTGTAGGGTTGTGTGGATTGTGTGCTGTGGGTGGAATGGTGTGAAGGTTTAGTGGTGTATGGTGTATTTATGTTTGTGACTGTATGATTCGGGATTGTGGGTTTCGGTGTTGTCAATGGTTCGACTTTATAGTCTTGGGTTACTGAAATGTGAGATTTCAGTAACTCAAGATTATGACGTGAAACCAACGGAGCACAGTACCTTCCTTTGCAGGCAGCAGCAGCTAAACAGAGCAGAGCACAGTACCTTCCTTCCCAGGCAGCAGCTAAACGGAGCACAGTACCTTTCTTCCCAGGCAGCAGCAGCTAAATGGAGCACATGAAATTTCTCCTTTACTATGGTTGACTCTGACTCTGGCAGCTGTGTTTAAAAGTATAGTTTTTCTGCCCGCACTTTTGTTTTCAAATTCACATTAGTGTGCAAAGCATGCATGAGTCCTCTGTTGCGTACTCCTCCCTTTACAGCTGTAAAAGTGGTGGGGTGCTCCCTCCCCCTCACTCTGTGCTTCTGACACCTATTTCAAACCAGAGGTGTCCAAATTCTTTATATTTTCTACAAAAAAGTTTACAGTTTTGTTTTTTTTTTCCTCTATATTCCCTTTCTCCGTATTGGCCAAACCTTCATTTGTTACTGTCTTGCAAAAAATTATTTCCTTTTTTTTTTCAAATATTTTTTTATTTTCCATAATATAAACCATGCATACATGTGGAGGTACAGACAATAAGATTTACACAAATATTAATTGGATAGTATCTACAATATTGATAACAGGCCAAAAAAAAAGGCCATAAGAACATGTGTACATTGGAAAAGTAGGAAAGAAAACATAAGCAGGAGTATGCATAGTACACTAACTAACAGCAATAACCAAAAAAAAAAAAAAAAAAAAAAAAACAATATTTACAATGCTACCATGACTAAAAATATAGACAGTGTCGTTAAATAACAGACTAGATGTAGATAGCCCCAATTGTAACCTATAGTAGAAGAGACATACCTCTTAAATAAAAATAGAGAGTATAAGGGATATTTATATTTACCAAAGTTTAATCACACATAATTACCTCAAACAAGCTTTTCCAAAGTTTGCTGAAGTACGCTCTCTTTTTAGGTCCATTTATAATAAACTTCTGGGCAGAGATATACCTGACAGCCATAGCCTTGAATCCAGGCCAAGACATTTTGGTACGATCTAACCAGTTATAGGTGATGTAGAGTTTTATGAGGGAACATAATGTTATTAGAATATGGAGATGCAATTTAGGCAACTTAGGAGGGGGAATGTTTAGAATAGCCGTTTCCCATGAAAGGGTAGAATTGTAATAACCCATTTTTTTAAGACGCACTTTAAGTGAACACCATAGTTTATAGGAATGATTACAGTGCCACATGATATGTAGTAAATCAGCTCTCACTACAGGGCAGCATGTGCAGATAGGAGAACTATTGGGATTAAATTTATTAATTTTAACAGGGGTATAGTAGGAGTTGTTATTTAACATCAATTGAGTATATAAGAGTTTTTTGAAGGGAGATAATTCAAGAGTAGTTTTTATAGCTATTAGTTTTTGGTCCTCTGTAATAAGAGAGTTTTGATTGTCCCAGTATTTGGAAAAAAGGCAATTATCTTTGTAAAGTAATGGGGGATAATAATTTGTATGATGAGGAAACTGTTTTTACATTATTAGAAATTGTAGTAATGATTAAGTTTAGTTTGTCAACTGCCTGCGAATCAGGGAGAGAGTTATTAGTTAGCACAGTTGTAAGGTCTCTTAATTGGTGAAGAATGACCGTATATTTGTTGTTGACCTTAAGGAATAGTCGTAGTTCAGTAAGAGACAAGGAGTTATGTTTGATAATATCCCATACTTTAAGATCTTTGATGAGAGGGAATTCAGTAAGATCTATCATCTTGTTGTTAATTTTAAGGTTTGGATTAAGGTGTAGTGGTTGAAGAAGGGGAAAGGTAAGTTGAAGGTTGATGTCCTTAATCAGTTTTTGGAATAGTTTTACTTTGAATTTCAATAGGGGGGATAATTTTGAGTTATTTAAAGCGAAGGGTGATAGGAAAGGAATAGCCTTGGGATTAATTTTGTTAGAGAGAATGTGTCTGTGCCACATCTTAAGCCACGCTGGATGGTGAGTTTGAGCTATGCTATTCAAGTTTGCGATAGACCATAGTTTATTAGAGCATATGATCATGTAATACAGATGAAAATTTGGAAGGCCAACCCCACCTTTCTCCTTTGGTATACTTAATCTGGAGAAGGAGATCCTAGCATTCTTAGGAAACCAAAGAAATTTTGCTAAAACTTTATCGATTTGTGAAAAAAGATTGTTTGATATCATTATGTTTGTCGCACTAAATTGATATAAAAGTCTGGGTAAAATATTCATTTTCACAATGGCTACCTTAGAGAGAAATGTTAATTTCAGTAGCTTCCATCTTTGCAAATCCTGGCATATTGTGGACCATGATTTTAGTAGATTATTTTGGAGCATGGAAGCTTGATTATGTTCAAAGTTGATGCAAAGGTACTTAAGAGAATAAGATATACGAAATGAAGATTCAGGGAAAAAGAAGGGTTTGTGGAAATTATTTCCATCCACATGGAAATAACATGCTTTAGGTTGACCTCATACTTAACAAATCCTCTCTTGCTATTCACAATTATTATATTTGGAATATATTGAATTTTCTCATCATTAACATTCATCACTACCCACCCTTCCTAACCACCAGTCCATACATTCCTTTCATAGTTTTTTTGTAAACTTCATATACTTTACTACATAGTGAAAATAGTTTTAACTCATGCTCATCATCCATATCTGAAGTCTAAAACTGCACATTTATTTTCTTTTTTACCTGTAGTCCTAAGCTTGAAAATAAATACTCTTTTCATGGTACTACTAAATTTCTTTTTTGAGTCTCAGTCATAATTTTTCCCTGCAAGTTAAAGCTTTTAAATGTCACTTCACAAAAAATAAATAAATAAATTCAGCCCCCAAATGAGTTAATGCTCTTATGTCATTGATGTCAGACCCTAATGGCAAAATAATGTTATCCATAATGTCATACCTGTTTACACTGCCATTGATTTTACTTTATATTCTTATCACTGGTTGTCTTCTCTGTGGCTGTTGAGAAACTAAAAATATTTGTTCCTAGATTACTACTAGGCTAACTGCCCTTGTGGGCCATTTAAAGACTGGCCAATTACTTCATGAGAGAATTAAACCCTTTATCTTGTGTTTGCTGTGTTTTAAGGTAAACACCTTAACTGTCATGCCAATCTCCCACCCCTCCTCTACCCTGGCCACACCATCCTCTTTCAGTTCCTTCTTTCATGCATCCTTGCATTGCTGCAACTGCAGAACTTCTTTCTTATGACAAAAAAACGGTTGCAGAGATAACCCTTTAAAACTGGCTACTCCTCCAGCTGAGAATACATCCAGTGTTTTCTCTTTATCGTTTGTTGCTTCTATTTCACGTCAGTATGAATACCACCTCAGCTCTCCCATGAAGAGAGATCAAAAACTTAATTGGACAAACCTGGTAAACAAAGTGTAAAAAATAAATAAGAAGTAGTAGAAGGTTGGCACAGCCTTCTGTCATTTAAACTATCTCCTGTGCTACTGGCACAGTCTTTCATGAAGCATGATACCTGTATAATTGGAAAACATAATCCAAGTTACTTTCAAAAATAGAGAACACATACCCAGATTGTCAGTCTCATGAAAAGGAAAAGTATTTGTTCACAGTTGCAAAAGTACTATTTAGTGGTTTATTTTGTCTCTAGAAAGGTTTCTTAGGAGCAGAGCAATTCTTTATTGAGATGTGTGCCTATTAGGGTTGCCAGCTGTCCGGTTTTCAGACAAATTGTCCAGTTAAAAAATTTCATCAAAACCGGACTCATGAAGTCCGTTTTTTTTTTTGTGCCGCCAGAGGAGAGGAGAAAGTAAATGTATCCAGCTCGAACGGGAGTGGTACGATACACTACTAGCTACTACACAACAATGAAATGCTTTTAACTTCAGTATTCCTGGTAGCTACATAGTTTAGACAGTACATACATTAACTTAAGTGGCAGTGATGTAATACAAATGGACAAATTTTATTTTCTGCTATACGGATTGTAGAGATATCACTGGAAGGCAGTACTCCACGGTGGGAAAACTATATTTTTTTAGCTATCATTATCCTACCAACTACCAAGCAGTGACAAAAGAAATCTTATAGCAAGATTTAAAATGCCTAAGCACTCTGCCAACATTGCCCAGTGTTGCATTGTAGTACACTCAGACTGATTTTAGAACTTCACCATGCAGTGTAATACCGCTAGCAATTAACACACCCTGATTTGTATTATCCTCATCTACTATGTTGAACCGTATTCCATGAAACAAATTGTGCATCTTGCTTTTTGGGCACTTGCAGTTACCCAACATTGTTTTGCTTTTACTTGATTCTATCGCAAGGGACCACATTGAAAAATAAAACTACCTCTTTGCCATGTTCAGAAAATGGCAAGTGTGCTAGCTGCATGTGATTTCTTTTCCTACGTGCATCCTTCTTAGATCTAGAGGCTTGAGTCATCTTTCATTCAGTCTTATTGCCATTTTACAACTACATAGCGGCGGTCCAGTCTGCATCTTCGTAAACTTGTATTAGAGCGCATTGTTGTAGGAAGTTACCTGTTTTAACCCGCAACTTTGGCGTGATATAGAAAAACATTAATGAAACTATTTAAAGTGTGTGTGCTTTTCTGAGATTATGACATATACTTTGAAAGTAACATAAAACATAAGTCACCTGTTAGAAATCCATTCATCCACAACCCCTTTATCCCATTTTTTGCATATGTGACATGTAAAGAAGAAGAGTGGGAGGTCAGTCGGATCCAGTACAAGATCTTAAGTACTAGCATCTGAAATATCACACTAGGGGCAGTAACACTTAGCTCAATTGACCCCCACCCAATACAGGCACAGCCAAGGACTGAAACTTCCTAATCCGAAGTACGAAATGGAAAATATGTTACATCTTAACAACTGAGTACCTGTCCCATGCCCCAGTACAAACAGTATTTGACAGAACTTTCAAAATGCAAGGGAATGTTAAGATCATCATTTCTGAATGAGCAGTAAAGTGATGTTATTGACTTAAACAATCTTATGGGGTAAATCAAAACATACAATTTTTTAATAGCAAAGATAACTGCTTGCATTTTTTTGGGATTTTTTTAATCAGATTTACCACCATGTGCACAGGCTGCTAGCTCTTGACCTTTTATCTCCATGGATCATCCATAATTAGGTTTAGGAACATAGAAAATAAATAACTGGAGAAAAATGCACCATATTGACACTTTTCATCAATACTGGTACTTACATCTGCATCAGCCTAGCAGTGCAATTAGTGCCGCCTGTGTTCTTTTCTCCCCTTTAAGTACGGCTTAAGTCATCAAAGTGGGTGGTCCCATCAGCTGATGTCACTGTGATGTCACAAAATAGGTGGGGCATGGGCGGGAGGGGGTGGGAATGGGTGGAGTTATGTGTGATGCGAGGGGCGTGACTTTAGTCCGGTTTTAGCCGCAAAGAAACCTGGCAACCCTAGTGCCTATGGAATAGCTGCTTAACAACAGTTCATCTTTCTTCTTTATTGGCTAATTCATTGAGAAGGCTGACTGTTAATTTTTCAAATTATTTATTTATTTGACATTTGCTTACTCGTTAAATTCATCTGGGGCAGAAAGTGTTCATTTTCAGCAGAGGCCCGAGGGGAAAAACTTCACAATTGCAGGACCTTGTGATACTTTTAATAAATAATACTTATAAAGGAAAAGGATATCTATCCAAAAATAAATGAGACACTTGAAGAAACAAAGAACTATACAAATAATAGTTATTGGAATTATTATAATCAAGTTAATCAAAAGGATCCTGATAAAAATGAAAAATAAATGATCCTTTATCACCAAGCCTTACCACCAAGTCAGCTCAGTAAAAACTACATGCATGGAAATTCCTACATAGATTCTTTCTAACCCCTCATAGATTAAAACTACTATATGAGAAACATATTGATTCTTGGAGATGTAAAACACATACAAAAGCAGATTGGGAACACATGTTTTTTGATTGTCATTCACTGAATAAATATTGGTTTGAAATTATTTCTTTCAAACAATTTTTAATGATACTTTTCAGTTAACCAAGTCATTAGTTTTGTTTAATATGCCCATACCACAATGTGTCCCAAAAGTAAAATATCCTTTACTGTGGACATTGCTTGCCAGTGCACGTAAAGCCATAACAACTTACTGGAAGAATAAACCACCATTGGCTTTTCAGGATTTCAAGAAAATCACAGTCTTTGTTTCTCAAATGGAAGTAGCAACCATAAAGAAAAGAACTGATAAGACAATGTCATACATCAGTTATTGGTAGAAAGTCGACAAAATATTAGACAAAACAAATTGATCTGATTAGTCAGCACAGCTTTTTAATACAAATTGCATATTGTATATGGAAACATGATGTTATAGATTGTGTACTTAAGCAATTGTATGTAGTTTCTTTTGTAAATAGTTGACTAGTTGATTATGTTATTTTATGTTTCACTATTTCTGGTTCAATCTATTTGAAGATATGGAAAAAAATGTGAATAAAAATTTCTTTGAGTCAAAAAATATCAAGTGTGGATATTTTAAATCACAGAGTATCATGTTACACTACAAAACATGAGTGAAAAAAATTTGTAAAGAGAAAAACATAGAACATATGTTTCTTAGCAGAGTAAAATGAAAAACAATAACATGAGCTTGACACAGTCGTGTTATTTCTTACTTAGATTAGTATGTGATAAATGAGACCTGAGAAAATTATAAAAAAGGCATTTAAAGAGATACTAGAGAGATGATGTTCATATTATGGCTATAGACAGAACAATGAAAACAGCCGCAGATAGGTATCACAGGAAAAATTTAATCTTCTTAAAGGAAGTTTAATTTTTGAGTGCCATCACAGGTTATAGAAGGAAGAAGGATGGAGAGAAAGAGATTATAAAAAGAGCACAGGGTAGGGTGTCTTCAGGTAGCTTAGGTGAGTAGGGAGGAAAGAGAAAGAGGTAGAGGAAAGGTCTGCAGAGATAAAGTGAATAAGGTAATGTAGTGGGAAAAACAAAAGAAAAGGACTGGAGCAGGTGAACTGAGAGGGTTGTGAAGTGTGATTTAGGTTGGGGGGGGTGAAGTACAGTGAATAAGGTCATCTAGGATTGGCACAGGAGCAGGTCCAACACTTTGTAAAGTATTCTTTTAGGAAGCATTTAAAGATGAGTAGGTTAGAAATAGTTAAGGAGTCATTCAAAAAGGTGTCTAGCTCATGTAAGCCTTAGAAGAAATAAATAAATCCAACAACTGACATTTAGCATTCTCTCTGTAGGTTTCATTTCCTAACCAAGCATACTTATGTATCATCACTACTCTAGTTGTTGTGCTTGAACTGTTTGCTTGATGACAAGCTTATTTAAGAAGTGATGATTGACTGTGGTCATTTATCTAATGTGCATTTTGTGTGCTTCTCAAGCAAAAACTTTGTGTCCTCAGGATCTAGCCTTGATAAGTGATCCGATACTGACCAATGTGAGTCATATAATAATACGGTATTGCAGAAAGATCAAAAGAAGTAAACATCCTCTTTCTGTTCAATGTCTTGAAATACTTATCAAGAGGAAGAGTTGATAAAGTACTGTTTTATACTGCATGAGTTACAAAGAAACTATTGCAAGGTCAACCATTTTATGTTATGGTACAAATACAGTTTCTGTTTGGGAGTGCTGTACAGTTTGCTGGATTCATTAGTTACTCAGTATTTGAGTGTTTTGAAGTAGCATCAAAAATGTACTGAAAGGCTTTTAAGAGTTGGGGGATGGTGGACCATTTATTACTTTCTCTCCTGCAACCTGATTCATTGACAGTGTCTTCTCTTTGGGAAGAATAACATTTGACCAGTCATAGAATTCTCCCATTAATTAACAGTTTCCCCCCAAAGCAATATTATCTGAGGGAGAACCAGGCAAATTAGTTATATTACTATCACAGCCAGAACTCTTAACACAATCAATAATGTGGGGGTAATTTAATAAACCCTACATGGAGCGATTCTCCATGTAGGAATAGTGTTACGGTCTGAACACGGAATATCGCCACCGAGAGATCCAGGAAATAGGGCTGGGGGTGTGCACGAGCATGCATATATTGTGTGAACATGGAGGTGTCCGTGGAATGCAAATCACCTCACCTACTGGTGAAAACCATACAAATGAGGTGATTTTGTGATCCAGGAAGAAGAAAGGCATCTGTGTAGGTGTTGTGCCTGCAGGAAAAATGTACGCAGTTAGAAACCATGTACTGGACAATGAAATTTAAACAGGATCTGTAACAGCCCAAATAAAGGGTAGTATATGTGATAGATTTGGCCATTTGCATGGCTGCTATGGCCAATGACACAAAAAATTAATACAATATATGAAAAATAATGTTATTTGTTTTAATACATATGCCACGTTTAAGCAGCGTGCAGCGGTGCACAAACATGCTATTAATTAAAAAAAAATAAAAATGTGTAAAGTATTAAAGATAATGGTACACAGTCTTATTGCATTATACTGGCCAGCATGCAGAGTCATACAATGGAAGGCAATAGTGGTAGCTAAGGAAATAGGCCCTGCAGTGGTGGCTGATGACTTCAAATTAAAGGAGGGCTGCAGGAGACAGCTGAATGGGTGGGGCCAATAGGAAGGGGTGTGGCCAACTAGAAAGTGGTGGAGCCATGCTCAAAACCACAACAACTGGAACTTTAATTAAATACGCTGCCCTGGGTGCCAAACAGTCATTACAAGAGTCCAATCAAGACAAAATGAAGTGTAGAAGAAAAAAAATATTTCAATGCATTGGCTACATGAGAACTTACTTAATATCCAGATGGAAACAGGTTGTGAGACATGAAAAAATAAATTACTTTTTAAATACATAACTGGAATGCCAGTCAAAATCAAGTATAAAAAAACAAGCAGCACTCAACTCATACTACTACTCCTTGCACTGCAGTTCTAATTATAATTTATATTCAGCTTTATAAAATTACCAAGTAATATGCTGAAAGTAGCAATCTCTGTGATACCCCCACTTGTAAACATTTTTCCTATCCAAAAAAGACCTGCTGCCTGACATAACTATCTACTTGTTTCATGGGGAAGACATGATCAAAGTAAAAAATGAACAGCAAACAAGAAACAAGCTCAAGATAAACTGCTTAAAGGATTCCTGCACAAGTTATGGACCACACATGATAGATTGGCATTCTGTTTAGTTTACGGGTAAAGCCTGCAGAGGTGACTGCAAGTCTCCAACAAATGTAATGAGCTTCTGAAAATACTGTAACCCTGTCCTTTTATTACAAATACTGTCACATGCGTTTCAATACCCAAGGCTTATACATTATCTAGTTATGCAAATATTCTCTACATGGCAACAACGAAAAGGCTTTCAATGCTGGTAATTCTTTAACAGTTTGCTTATTAAAGCTTACTTGCATCTTACAATCTCCAACAAGCTTATCTGATGGTCATTAAATCATTGCTACTTAAGCAGAGCAACAGGGCACTGTGACAGCATGCATTTCCTGAATAATAAGAAGCATAAATCAGCAATATAAAAATATGACAGAAAACCAGAACATTCTGCAAAATCAAGGACAGATGAAAAGCCACAGTCGTACTTGTGGCCTACCTTGGATGGGGGAATACTCTGCACACTTACACTGCATAACTGCTCCTTGCCTTCCTTGGACACATCCAGAGCTACTACAATGGGGAGTGGGGTGCAACAAGTATGTCACAGTTTGAAATGTCTCTGGCTGACAGTGATGGCTCTGACACTCATACCTCTCAACTTCAGAGCAAGAAATCTGGACAAAGCCATACATAGAACTAGAAGTGGGACACAGGCCCTAAAATAAGGACAATTTTTAAATATTGCTCTTATTAACTTAGATAATAGAACAGTAGTAGGTCTTGCATCAGTACGAATTTTCTGAAGGGTATGAAATCTGAAACTCAAATGTCTGCCATTATTTTGTAGCTTCAATCTTTAATGACTTGCCACTAATTTGCCAGAAAACCACAATTTTATGAAAAACAGACCAAAAATGTGATGCAAAACTATAAAGTTGCCACACAATACAGCTGGGAACCTGTCAAAAAAGGGACACCTTTTTAATTTAATATTAACACTGTTAACTTGAGCAGCTAACAAAATAAGAGCATCTACATGCATTTCTGAAATAAAAGTAATCTATAACTCTGATCATTACAGTTATATATAATTGTAAACCCTCCACGTTTTCTTCCAAAATTGCCATTTTGAGGAGGGATTATTAGGGGAGAGCAACATTTTGAGCCAAAATTGGGAACAATTGAGAGGTTTGGATATTCCTAATTCTACAAAGTGATTTGCACGTACCTCTCAACCTCTTAATGCAGGAAATCTGGGCAAGACCAAATATACTGGGGGAGCATACAAACACTACTAAAAATTGCTCATGTATAAACTTAAGACAGTTGATAGAATAACAGGTCTTGCATTAGCATGCATTTTTCTGAAGGTTATGACGTCTGAAACTCAATGTCTGTCATTAGTGACTCATTCCTAAATGATTTGCTAGAAAACCACAAATTTTATGAGGAACAAACCAAAAATAAGAAGCAAATATCTATTCATTCTGCAAAAATATGGACAACTGAAAGGCATAGTTCAACTGGGGCTGTCTGAGTTTGCTACCCTTCCCCCCCCCCTCACAAAATCATGGTCGAATGGAGCCTCCCCCCTGCAGCCATTCCAATGTCCCATTCCTTGGTTATTTTGCCCCATTTACCATAAACACTGTAATGTTCATACTGCTTTACTTCTGCGATGATTTAGATTTCATCTGAAAGTTTTATTTTGCATTTTACAGCACAAACCCTAATAGATATCTGTTAAACAAAGCAATGCAGTCTCACAATGAAAATAGACTTAGCATTAAAACTTTTCTGCCCTTGAAACTCACATGCATTAAAACAGTATTGAAACCCACATTCAAAGAAAATACATTTTGACATTGGCAGATAAAGATTAATTTTGGGCTGTTTTCAAAATCATAGGCCCCTTGAACATGAAACATACACATGCTCTTTGATATACCTTCCTGACTGTATTACATTATATACCTTGTACAATAAAGTACAGTTGTTAGAGGGCATTTTAAATTTATTGTTTTGAACATTTTTCCAGTAAACAATGAAGCAAAATGCATGCACCAATGACAAAACTGCCCAATTCAGAACATTTCCTTCATGAAAAGTCTACTCAACCTTCTGTAGTCCACCAGTATCAGTAAATATGCACAATCTCTGAAGTAGTAAAATCTGTAACTAATAAAGAGGTTGCTGCTAGCAAACAACTTTATATGTCATTGTTTAATCTACAAATAAAGTGCCTGTTGCCCTTGAAGAATAAATTGCCTATGTTGCATGCATTAAAAAATAAGCTAGTAATACCACAATAGGGACTGGATGGCAAACTGATAACAGGTTCATAGTTACTAGGTATCTTTGCCAAAAAGGACTGCAGCATCCACCCCCTTTACAATACAGTACAGTATCAGCAATGCATCTACCTACTGTGGGAGTAGAACCCACAGCCTTCTGCATCAAAAGCATGCATACTACCTGTTGTGCTATTAACAATGCAAGCAGACTTAGCATACACAGCACTAAACTTTTGTTCCCCTGCAGCTCTCAGCTCCTTGTAAAATCTACTCAACACTCAGCTGTATCTCTGAACTTTGCAGCACAAGAAATCTGGAAAATTTATTGGGGGGGGGGGGGCAAAAGGCCAAAAACCAGGGACACATTTTAAACATTGCTTGTATAATGTTGGAAAGTTGCTAGAATAAAATGCTGTGTTACCACCATATATTTCACTGCCACGTCTTGAACCCAGGGGACCCTGTGCAAAACAGTCAGAGAAACATACCACTATGCCAAATCAGCTGAAACAGAGGAAGACAAACTTCAATGGCTACCATTTAGTGAATTCAGTTCTCACCATATTTGTCAACCTCTTAGCAAAACACACCTGAAAAAAAGCCAATAATGTGGGAATACAGCTGCCAAACATATTCAGTGAATTCAGTTCTTACCATAGCTCTCAACCTCTTTGCAAAAAACATGTGGACAAAGCCAGTAATGGGGGGAATACAGCCCCCAAACATTCAGTAAATTCAGTTCTCACCATAGCTCTCAATTTTAGTACGAAATACCTGGACGAGGCCAATAATGGGGGAATACAGTCCCAAAAATATGGGCACATTTCAAATATCCATGTTATAAACTTAGACAATTGCTAGAATAAAAGGTTTTGTTTTACCATGTACTTTCTGAAGAATATGAAGTCTGAAATTCAAATTCCTGTTATTTTTAAACATTTGTTAACCAGGAAACTAGTCTGACTTGGAACAAAACAAAGCCAATTTTCAGCAGAGCAGGGGAGAAACACTCCAGACACATCTTTGTAAGGGATGGGAAAACAAGCAGACTCCACACAGAAGGAACCCCAGCCAAGAATCAAACCAGAGAGCCTGCAGCTGTTAGGCAACAATGCTACCAGTGCACCACTGCACTACAAACCTTTGCAAGGAAAAATGAAGATACAGAAACCACAGATTTTATGAGGAACAGAACAAATATGAGGCAAAACTCTGCAATTTTTTTACAAATAGTGGTGGGTAGGGAATTCAGGTCCTTGCCACCTGCATCCAAAGTATAGGGTTCAAGCCTGAGTATCTTTACCCAACACTATGTGTTAAAAGGCCATTTCACACACACAGTAAATGGGTCCAGAAGCAGCAAACCCGCACTCAACTTCAACACTTTTCTGCAAGAGCTTAAAACTTAACTTACCTCTCTCCTGATTGGTCCTGCACTTGAATCCCTATAAGAGCTTAACCTCTTCTCTCTCGATTGGTCCTGTCTGCGGATCAAGCGGTCCAGAGCTCCTCTGTTTTGTGCAGTCATCTACCACACAGGTTCCTGGGCATCTGTGGGGCAGAAAATACCTTCCCTGTATCTGGACTGCTGACTCAGGCAGTCAGAGTTTGCACAGATTCCTGGGCATCTGTGGGGCAGTCTGAGTGTGTCTGCAGAAGTTCCGGTACTTGTAATTTTTTTTTTTAATTTTATGTTTCACATTTTCTTCTTTTGTTTCTAGGTGGGAGGGCTGCAGTCCTGCAGTCCAATAGCATGAGCCACCTCTGAGGCCCTGGTGTAGTGCTGTATCCAGGGTATACATAATTAGGGGTATGTAAATGAGCCAGGGTTACTGAATCTCAAAAAGGACCACAGCATCCGTAAGTACTAACCATGGTAGGGCTAGAACTGTATTGGTGTATGCAGAACAGATAGCTAACATTAAAAGGGGGTGTGTCACGGCATGTTTAAGTGGATTGGAGCTTAGAGGCACCTGTTTGTGCTCAGCTAAGCACAGCTAATGGAGGGGGGTGTCTGAGGCTACTAAGCTATACTTAGCCCCACAGTACATGTTTTAGCTGGTTAAAGAAAAGCTAAGCATGCCCGTGTACAAGGGAGGGTCAAATCTGCTGAACAATGTTTACACTAGCTCTGTAGATTTGCCCAGAATGCTGTGAGGCATAGAAGTGGAAGAAATCCAAAACAAAAACATAAATAAAAGGAAATAGCCTGGGAAAGCCAATCAAGTGTAAATGACTAATAAGCCCTGTTCCACTGACACTGGCCCATTCAAACCCCTCAGTAATATAGCTGGCAGGTAGAATGCATCATAGTCAGCCAATCACACAGGTTGCAGTATGCATACACCCATCAGCCTGATTTTTCCCACATACTCTGCACCACTGGAGTACACACTTGGGAATTTTAACTGATAAAATGATTGAGGCTGCTGCTGCTTTGCTACATCTGCATGTGCTACAGGCTGAGGTCAGTGATGATGATGATGCTAACAATAGGCTCAGACTGAGGAGGAGAAGAGTGCCCAGGCCCAGGATAACCTTTCAGGGGCTACATGAGCTGGAGATAGTAGAGTGCTACAGGGTAGGCAGGGACATACTACAGGAACTTACTGAGCTCTGCCGCCCTCATCTCAGACCCAGAGCCAACAGAGGGGAACCCATCCCAGTGGAAACAAAGGTATGTGCAGCCTTAAGAATACTAGCTACAGGTATTTTCCAAAGACCTACTGTGGACATCATGGGGGTCACATAGACATCTGCATTCAGGGTACTCCACCAGTTCCTGGATGTCATGCGAACACATGCCATTAAGCACATTTATTTCCCCAGCACCCCTGAGGAGAGGACCAGCAATATGCATCTCTTCCACTGTGTAGCACACTACCCAGAGATACTTGGTGCCATAGACTACACTCATGTGCACATCAAAGCACCATCTGGTTGAGGAGGGTAGAGCCTACATCATCAGCAAGGGGTATCACTCCATCAACTGCCAGGTCATGTGCAATGCCCAGGGCATTATTATCAATGTGTGTGCTGGCAGCCCTGGCGGTTATCACAACTTCCATATCTGGCACACATCACAGCTGTATCAGGTGTTTGCCAGGGTGGACATTCTGTATGGCCATCGAGTGGGGGATGCTGGTTATGCACTGGAACCGTGGATGATGACACCCATCAGAAATGCACACACGCCAACTGAAGAATGCCATAATGAGGCACATGCACAAACTATGATCATCGTAGAGCATGTGTTTGGGCTGCTCAAGTCGTGGTTCTGCTGCTTTGACATATCTAGTGGAGCCCTGCAGTACTCTACAGCCACGTGTGCACATGTTCATATCATCTACCATGCTACACAATATGATCCTGCAGAAACAGCTGTGGCAGGAACATCACAGGGAAGGGAGACACAGCCCCCCACCATTGCCAAGGTCTCCACAGGGACAGGGGGACTTGGAGGAGGAACCCCCTGAGCCTGTCCCTATAGGCAGATGTAGACATGCCCAGTACGCCCTGACCTTGGCAAAGAGGCAATGCATAGCACATACACTGACAACCTAGGGACCCAGGGATTGGCATCTCATTCCGACTCACATGCACACAGTGAAATGGATGCTAGCCATATCACACTATTATACCTTGCCATGTATAGGCTGTGTACTGCGTGCATCTCATAGAGTCAGCCCGGAAGCACTGTCCTCTCAACTGCTGCAAGCGCAAGATAAGTCACTCTTCTTAACAACAAATGAATGGTGTAGTAGACTGTGGTAGCATATGTATGGTATTGCTGCATGTATGTAAGGGAATGGAGTGGGCTACCAGGATAGCAGCAGACAACAGACAGCTGTGTGGGAGAACAAGTGCCCACTGCCAAATACTGGCTGCCCCAGAATATGCAGTAGACCCAAAGCCACCAAAATCCACTGCACTATGTGAGGGATTTACAAACAGCGGGGTCACAGGACAGATGCATGGATGTCAATGTCAGAGTCCCATACAAACCTTCCAACCTCTTACAGCAAAAAATCTGTACAAAGCCATAAAGAAATGGGGGCCAAAGGCCCTTACAAATGTGCACAGTTGATAGATTAACAGGTTTTGCAGTAGCATGAATTCTCTGAAGCGTAAGAAGTCTGAAACTCAAATGTCTGTCATTACTTTCTAACTACAGTCTTAAAAGATTTGCCAGTAATTTTCCAGACTGCCGCAATGTTATGAAAAATGGAATAATAATGTGAGGCAAACATCTGGACATTCTGCGGAAATCTGTACAATTGAGATGTATGGTCCCCTACCCCACACACACCTGTCTTCCCATCAAACTACAGTAAAAGTTATGTTTGTAAAGTATTAGCAGCAGGCCACACATTCCCGGCTCTCTCCCAATCAATTTGCTAACATGTTCCATTTACACAATATGCAGAGGTCAATGTGCAATCTATGGGTGGGGTTAATAGTGTCAGGGACTAGGCAGCACTGACTGCTGGCTGTTGTCATGGTTCAAGAATGGCTATGCCTACCATTTTGCATGTCAGCTACACCTATGGTAGGTGTTCTACAGGCTGTCCAGAAGTCAGTATTTGTTACTGCAGGAAAGCTAGACAATGGAGGGACAAATTGCCACAGATATGGACAGTACACAGCTCTGAGTAACCTAGATGATGCCTACTAGAAAAGCCAGTTGTGACAAGTCAGTCATCACCAGGATACAAAGGCTGCCACATAACTGTGTCAGTACTCACAAGTCAGTGGGCACTATCCATACCCCACAAATGTCAGAGTTTCTCAGTATGACTCATATATCTGTTCTGTTTGTCATAACACTGCATTCGTCTGGCAAACTATTAGCCAAACAATACAGGTTGATGTGAAAACATCAATGACAGACTGTTGAGATACAGACTTCATACCATAAGAAAAATGCAAGCTAATACAAAACCAGTCTACCAACTGTCTACATTTGGAAGAGCAATATTAAGATGCTATCTGCATCTCTGGCCCTGTGTCCAACTGTGATATATGGCCCAGTCAAGATGTCTGCCTGTAAGAGTTTGAGAGGTATGGCCAACATGTAGCCTTAGAAGAAAAGTACAACATAAACTGTCTGAGGACCACAGCGGATGTATGGGACACAATGCTGGCCAACCTGCTAAACAGGTACAGTCGGAGGTGTGTAGTCCATAACCCTGTGTGTGATGTTACAACTTCAACACCAGTCATACCATAACTACAACTATATAAGAGCAGAAACTGTGGACAAAGCATGTGACTGAAGCAGAGCAGGACAAAGGGCCACATATAAGGGGAAGGAGGAATCACTGGCCACACAAACATAGAATGTGCAGACTAGAACACTTTGTGCAGTAGCAGGGGTTCCATGCAGTGTATGGAGTCAGTAGACAAATGTCTGTCAGCAGTTCCTCACATTAACCTCTACTGATCTGCCACTGACATACCAGGACATCACAGTGCTGTGCAAAATGTACCTCACATATTATGCAAAACTCTGCTCAGTCCAATACACTCTGTACCCACCCTAGATATGACTCAGTTAATAAGGATAGCACACAGCCAGGAGATCCTACAGCCAGCATACCAGTGAGGTGTTGGACTGTTTACAGAGGCTCATCAGCTAATTGGCTGTAGCACACAAAATCCTGGACTGGAGTACAGGTAGGTCTGGACTGGAGTCCCACTCATACTGTTGATGGTTATACTGGGCATGCTCCTATACTTAGCTACTTTCAGCCCATGTCTGAACCCACATCTGACTACAAAACTTGGATATACATATATCCTTTCTGCATACAGACAGCTATGTACACCTTAACTGTCTATCCCCACCCCTTCAGACATGTTTACCCCCACCTCACATATTTTGCAAAACTCTGCTCAGTCCAATACACTCTGTACCCACCCAAGATATGACTCGGTTAAGAAGGATAGCACACAGCCAGGAGATCCCACAGCCAGGTGAGGTGCTGGACTGTTTACAGAGGCTCATCAGCTAATTGGCTGTAGCACACAAAATCCCAGACCGGAGTGCAGGTAGGTCTGGACTGGAGTCCCATTCTTACTATTGATGGTCATAGTGGGCATGCTCCTACACTTAGCTACTTTCAGCCCATGTCTGAACCCACATCTGACTACAAAAAGTGGATGTACATATATCCCTTCTGCATACAGACAGCTATGTACACCTTAACTGTCTATCCCCACCCCCATCAGACATGTTTATCCCCATCTATCCATATGTGGTACATATAAGATTTATCTGGATCTGTTGATTGTGATATACATAGAGATATATAGGTAACATGTACAAATATATCAGTTACAGAGAGGCAGAGATGGGGGGGAGACATAGACCCTGAAAAGCATAGACTGCTATACTGCAGCAGCCACACGTACACCAATTTTAACCAGTGGAATATGCAAATACTATGGTGAGGCCCATTGTGTAACAGCAGGTAGGGAGTGGTTGTAATCTCACATGAGGCACTGCGCGTGCGTGGATGTGTGTGTGTGTGTGTGTGTGTGTGTGTGTGTGTGTGTGTGTGTGTGTGTGTGTGTGTGTGTGTGTGTTTCTCTATGTATTACACATACAGCAGAATACACACAGCCAACAGGCCTATGTCTGTGTAATGGCCACCCATATTTTGGCCCTGTGACTAGTGTCATACACAGCAGTGGTCTCCTTTTCAACACCTAATTGAGGCATCCACCCCAACAGCAATGGCAGACACTTTCTACATGTGTAATTCCCCTGGCACATGCGATAAGTATATAGTGCTATAGTGTAGACAATTGGATAGGTAGTGGCTCAATTCCCAACAAAGCTGACTGAATGTGTGTGTGTGTGTGTGTGTGTGTGTGTGTGTGTGTGTGTGTGTGTGTGTGTGTGTGTGTGTGTGTGTGTGTGTGTGTGTGTGTGAAGTCTATCCCGTGTGTCTGTTGCTTATACCATTTTGAGGCATGTGTGTGTGTGTGTGTGTGTGTGTGTGTGTGTGTGTGTGTGTGTGTGTGTGTGTGTGTGTGTGTGTGTGTGTGTGTGCCTGCCCTACTGAGTCCCCCCACTGCATTAATTTACATGGCCTGGTGATGTCATCCACCTTAGATGTACTGATTGACACTCTGCAGGCCATACCTCTTAACTGTAAACAGTTTTGCAGAATGTCCAGGTGACTGCCTCATATACTTGGACTCTGTGTCATAAAATTGTGGTATCCTGGCAAATCATTGGCAAGTCATTAAGAGTTGAAATCAGAAAATAATGACAGACAGCTGAGTGTCAGACTTCATACCCTTCACAAAACTAATGGTAATATGAAGTCTGTCACTCAAGCAATATCTAAGCTTGTAAGAACAATATGTAAAAACTTACCTGGGCCTGTATCCCCCCATTACTGAAGGCTTTGTCCACAGTACTGTTCTAAGAGGTTGAGAGGTATGCCCCAAACATATAAGCTCTGTGGCATATGCAATAAGGACATATCACTATAGTACATACAACTAGATAGGTATGGGATCCAATCCCAATACTGGCAACTGTGTGAGTATATGTGTCTGTGTATGCATATCCCCCTGTAGCAGCATGATTGTCTTGCCTGTGTGTGCAATGCTTATACCATTTTGTGTGCCTCTGCCACCCTGTTAATTGCTGCATCACCAAACTATTCATGGCCTACAGAGGGTCATGCACCTTAGATGCAGAGTTACACATTTTCAAACACAATCGCACTGTGGTGCATCCAGTATGTATGGCAGGCTATAGTGTACATAACTAGATAGGTGTTGTAATTCCAAATCTTGCAACTCTCTCTGCATGAGTGTTGGAATGTATGTCCCCCTGCAGCAGTGTGTGTGTGTGTGTGTGTGTGTGTGTGTGTGTGTGTGTGTGTGTGTGTGTGTGTGTGTGTGTGTGTGTGTGAGTGTCTGTGTGTCTGTGTGTGTGTGTGTGTGTGTCTGTGTCTGTGTGTGCATGTGTGTGCGTGTGCGCGTGTGTCTGTGTGTGTGTGTGTGTGTGTGTGTGTGTGTGTGTGTGTGTGTGTGTGTGTGTGTCTGTGTGTGTGTGTGTCTGTGTGTCTGTGTGACATGGTAATACCATTTTAAGTGCCTGTTAGCTCTCCAGTGGCAATCCTGACAGCACCTGCAGATGTCAACCACCTGAATAGTAGTGGAAGATACTGCAAAACTGTATACGCTCTGTGGTTCATGCTCTATGTATACTGCGCTATCTTATGTATAACTAACCAGGTAGGTGTGGCACTACCAACAAGGGCAGTTCATAACTGTGTGTGTGTGTGTCTATGTAGGTATATCCCTTTGCAGCAGTGTGCCTGTGTTAGAGCCACAAACATATCTCCCGACCCCTTAGAGAAAAACATTTGGAGAAAGCCATACAGAAAAGTGGGACAAAGGTCAAATATTAGGATGAATCTTTAAATATTGCTCTGACATACATACAAAGTAGATAGTATAACAGGTTGTGCATTTGCATGCATTGTCTGAAGGGTATGAAGTCTGACAGGAAAATATCTGTCATTATTGAGTAACGTCAGACTTTAATGATTTCACACTACTTTGACAGAAAACCACAATGTTATGCCAAATAGAACAAAAATATGTGGCAAACGTCAGGACATTCTGAAGACATCTGTAGAGGTGAGAGGTATGGCCACCACCTGTCCCACCCTGCAGGTTGCAGTCCAAGTTTAGCCAGGTGTGACCTGTGCCAATGACACAAACAATACAGAGGTCTCCAGAGTGCAGGACAACAAACATTTTCTAAGGTTGTCTACCACTTGCATAAAGCAGTTATTGCACATCAGAAGCACCTTACTGGTATGTGAAATATCAAAACCTATGGTAATGTGACAGAAAGAAGCTGTCATATTGCCAAACCAAGGGAAGCCCTGTTTATTGCACTTCCTGTAGGTTATGGTATGTCCTGCCAAGTGCCACGATACTACAAGACATGCTCCACATTACACATTTAATAAGGTGTCACCCCTACTCTGTGTTGCCTATGTGTGTACAATATATTGACATGTGTATGCCCTGTGAGTAGCTGCTTCCCCCAATGACCCACATGTATGAAGACATGAATGCTCACCCCACCTCCCACATATGTAGGTACCACATAAAGCTGTGGCAATTGTAAGTAGTGTGCTGTCTGTCATTGACCCACAAACTGATGTTAACACAATGCAATGGAGTCATACAGTGGGTATGGAATGGTGCCTAGGTCCTGGCCTCCAGCTGAATACAGAAAACAGCACCATCATACCATATGTTGAGGATATGGACCAACTATTTTCCATATCAATGGCAACCCCATGAACACACAAACTGCACTGACAGACCTAGACACTCAGGTTGCTAAAAGTGGTGTATTCAGCCATCAAGTAGTGGCAGTGGTCAGAAAAGGCTTGGACATGGTTCACCACATAGGTAAAGGGACTACATCCAGACAAAATGTGGACATTACCTCTGTATAGTCCTCAGTCAGTACAACAATACATTATCAGCATGGCTGGTCTGGTATGTACCTATGCAGGCATCTGCACCAAATGGAAAAGCTATGTTAATACCCACAAACGTTATCCATGGCCAACACCTGTTCCACGCAGACAGCATCGAATCAATACTGCCCCACTCGGTATCGGACAGGTTGCTCACAGGTGGGATGTGGCATGCCTAGATGACAATGTTGCGCTCAGCCTTTCAACAGCTGCCCCATATAGGTCACTACACTACAACACTGTGCACATTACCAGCATTACAGGCCTGAATTACATATGAGACAGCAAAAAAAAAAAAAAAAAACAGCTGGAGAGACAGGTTTGTCTCTCACAGGCTGCCCTGTCTCAGAAACGCACTCCCCAAACATGTCAAACAAAGTACCATGCAAACCCTCATCAACTGCATCAAGGTTGAGTGGATGGGGTAAAAACATCTGTCCCAGGGGTCCAAAGAGTGTCTAGCAATGCCAGGGGCAACAGGTGCTGATCAATGATTTTGTTGGGGGATAAAGTAATGGCTATGCTGGTAAGGGACCCAGAGCCAGTACTCTAGTAACCTCCTCTGTACCTATGAACATGTGATCCTACGGAAATCACAGGTAACATGTATCAAGAGTAACATGCTGTGTCAAGGGCTATGTATGCAAGGTTATGCTGTCTGCCCCCATTGTCCCTCACACAGTGTTCCACAGATACGCGCCCAGGTAAACATGCACATATACATAACTTGGCAATGAAAAAGTGTCTGCATTGCCTCTCTGCCATCCTGAGCTTCTGTAATGGCAGCAGCTCACCAAGGATTAGACACAGAGCACCTGGAACAGAAACAGAATAAAGCCTGTGAGACAACAGACAGTCAGTAGTACTAACAGCAATAAAGCATCATGGCAGAAAGGTACATACACTTTGATGACATGCATGACAATTGCCAGCAGATAGCACCTTACAGGGCATAACAGTTCTACACTACAAACTGCCATTAAGTGTACTATATTCATCCTGTGCATCTGACACATATTAACATGTCCCTGTATCAACAGTATGGATAACAGGGATGTGGCACAGGTATCAGCACATGCACAGGGTGAGGTGTAGGGTTGCCAAAAGTGTCATACAGTTGACATTGTGTGTGTGTGTGTGTGTGTGTGTGTGTGTGTGTGTGTGTGTGTGTGTGTGTGTGTGTGTCTGGAGGGGTGCTGGTCAGCTGGGCTGTGGGGAGGAGCTGTGTGTGTCTGTTGGTGACCTGCATGTGACAATAATGTGTGAGTTTGTGCATGCACACAGTCAAGCGATGTGCTAGCCCTACATGAGGGTATGTTGGACAACCGTGGACAGTACATGGAGGAATGCACAGTTCACCATCTCCAGCCATGAACATCGGAACTGGTTCTGCCAGGAGTGGCACTGGCACCACCATGCCCAGGGCCAGATGCAGTACTACTTTCTGATGGTGACTGTTGTCTGCTGGGTCTGTCTGTGTCCCTCACAGGACCACCCAGGACCACGTGGCCATGGCCTGCCACATTGTGGTGTGGACAGCACCCTCCCATCAGTAGTGCTGGTGGTACTGCCACTATGGGAGTGTGACTGTGCACAGCCACATGTAGGCAAAGCTACAAGTGAATGCCACAGCCATACATAGCACATACCACACATAGCCACACACCTGTGTCTCACAGTCATGCAGGCATCAGCACATGTCAAACATGTTACACATAGCAGACACCATTATGAGATAGAGTGATATGCCTCTCACCTGGTTGTATATGTGGATGGTCACAGTTACTTATGTGTCAGATGACAGACTCCACCATATCACATGCGCAGTGCTGTCTGTCACCAACAGGTACCTTCATGAGTCTGTCGCAGTCCTTGTTGGTGTAGCTGACTTGAGATGTATGTCCCTGGACTATATGCAGTGAGACATGGGTGAGCACACTGATTATGTGTCCCAGGCAGGTATGTCCCTAGCCTTATGCAGCATTCTGCTGTCACCCACACTGATGCCAAAATACATTCAGGAAATTATTAACCTTAACATGTGGCCTTTTATCCTGTAGTATTACAGGGGGTTTCAGTACCTGCGAGACTGGAGTGATATGGTCAACAGACCACAATGCTCTTTAACAGATGGCCTCCATCTGTCTCAACTGGCCTTCAGGCATCTGGCAATGGTTCTTACCACCCCCATAGTGCCTTCATTAGGAAAAGTGGTGAGGTTAGGAATACAAACATACAACTGTCAGCACAGCACACATTGAAGGCCATGCTGCAAAACCCTAGGTTTCTACACATCACTCTGCCCTCACTGCAAGCATTCTTAACTCTGGGAAATGCTGACATCTGTGCAGTCACACACACATGGTTCAAAGTTGTACAGAGCACCCCAGTCTTACCTGGTCAACCATCCTATAAGACAGTCATACCGCAAACTGTGGGCAGAAATGGAATGGAACATGTGATTTCAGTATATATGACATGCATACACACCTACATGCTGTGCAGGCAGTAAGATGCACAGGGGACAATGCAGTGGCAGTTCACCATTTGCAAAACACCTATTCAAACCATAGCTAGCTACCGGCCACCACATGTGACGAGGAAGACCATCCTGCCTATATGGACCTCATCAGCTGTATTCTGATTTCGGTCTGTACCCTCATCCTGGGTCACTTGAATGACCCAAACATACACTGGAAGATGTACCCATGCCAGCACACAAATGGCAAGATAGCCATCAACAGTGGGTTTACAAACACCATGGTGCAGCTAGGGGCTACCCCCACATGAGGTGAAGGTGTGTTGCAGTTGATATTACACAGCACAGGTTACCACTGCAGCATCCCTACAGTGTCATCTTTCTTGGCAAAGCAGCCATCATGCGGTCACATTAAGTCACCATCTCCCACAATACCCATCTAGCTAGCATCACACATGCATACACCTCCAATGTGTGGGTTGGTGTACACAGATTCACAGCCACAAACCCCTCTGTAGGGATTGGCATCTATATCCACACCTACTCACATGTGCTAGATGTACATTTGCATGGATGCGTGTAGTCAGGTATACCCAACAAGACTACATCATCCTCTGCAAGGATATGTAGATCTGTCTGGTGGACATATACAATACATAAGTGTGTATAATAGGGATGAGATACCGCTGTCCGATACAAAGTAGCAGCAGATGCCCATTTACAAGCAATGTTTTGTTAGTGTGAACAAGTGAATGGGATTACTCCTGGAAACCTGCACAGGAAACACAGAGC
This sequence comes from Protopterus annectens, assembly GCF_019279795.1. Lineage (NCBI taxonomy): Eukaryota > Metazoa > Chordata > Ceratodontiformes > Protopteridae > Protopterus > Protopterus annectens. The sequence continues at coordinate 1,962,105,113 of NC_056726.1, forward strand.
CCAGATTGTCGACATCCACTACAGACAATCATCTCCCATGCTGCACATATGTCTGCAACATCACAGGAAGCACATGCATCTGCTCACTTGTGCTAGTCAAGAACACCAGCTATACCAGTGCTGTAGGTATAGCATACCTGATGTCTGACAGAGTCAGTGTGTGTGTCCTCCATCAATACATCAGGATGTTCACAGTACCTGCCTCCTTCTCCTATATGTCGGGAACATATCACCACTGACATGTGAAAGTCATGGTAGACATCTGCCATGGGAGTCTATCACATGACCGGATGCATCCTACATGACCCCAAGCATAACCTTGCAACAACTTAAGCCACTGTATTCAAAGGAGGCCTGACTACTGCCTTTGTCCCAGCCATGTGAAGGACAGCCACTGTCACCCCTTTACACTAAGTTGGTGTGTCCACTAATCTGTCACATTATACACCCATCAGCCTCACTCGGCTCTTCTGCAAGGCCATAGCACAGTTTATAGTGAACCTCATTAACAAGGACATTGGCGACCTCCACACATTCCATCATGCACAGTTAGGCTTTTTCAAGGAAGGGATCCTGTCTGTTACACTTGAATGACCTCTCTTACACAGTCACCAAAGCCATGGATGGGGGGGGTGACAGTGCATACTGCCTACCTTGACCTGGACAAAGTCTTTGACAGTATAACCCCCCTGGCCATGATAAGTATACGCATCACACCATATGTTATCATAAGGGTAGCACACTGGGGCGCTGACATGACCCAAGTAAACCACATAGGGGAATCCACCCCAAGCAGTTGACCCATAACTAGTGGCATTACCTGTTGTTCTGTGTTTGGGCTTCTGTTATGTGTGATGTACACATCTGTAGTGCAGGGCACAGCCATTGGCCTATATCCAACCATGTCTGCAGATGACTGCATGCTGTGTGCTGTCATCGTATTCCCTAGTGATGCAGACATCTGCCTAGGAGGGTCTCCTACAGATGCATGACTGGTGCCAGAAACATGGCCTCAGGTTACATAGCAGAACATGCAGTATCATTGAATTAATAACATCCTAGGCACACTATCTGTCCTGTGTGATCTGTGCACACAGGTCAATGGCAACATGACATTTCACCATCACATTGCTTCTGTTTTATAGTAAACCCTCTACATGGCCCACCTCATACCTAAGGGTATATCATCCAGGGACATGGGGTCCTAACATGCCTGTATTCCCCACAATAAGGTTCAGTATTGTGTAAAATATGCCGTCTGTCATTCATCTCACATACCACATGCAGTAGGTGGGGACATCACAGAGGTTCCTCACCAGGGAGTGCCAGAGCCTCAAACATCTACCATACACAGTTAGGCTATAAGCCCAACTGTCTACCCGGTTTCATACATACTTGTCAGAGGTGATGTCTGCCTGACATGTAAGGCATTCAAGGATCCCAGATTGTTGGGACAGCTGCACAAGTGCAACTCAAACTCCACTCTATTAACACACACACATATGCCCTCAACCTGGTATGTGACATTAGCTGGTCTTTTTGGTGGCCCAGATGTGTGTCCCACACACTCACCCTGTTGTGGAATGGTCACCCTGTCCATATCAAGCAAGGTAGCTATTTACACCTTTGCAGGTGGAACTTGTATAACTGTATGGTTAACTGCACAGACACCCTTGGGATACCACCTTTGTCCCTGTTGGACTGGGGCATCAAGTGCTGCCTTGCATACACATGGGTTAACATGTGGCCTAGGCATATGGGGCCTCAGGGCCCATAGCCTAGTAACCTCATATGGTCCTAGGTATACCGGTTATGGCCTGTGTGCTGTGACAGACTAAGTTGTCATGTGTCCACACCCATCACTGTCATCAACTGTGGTGTGTCCCCTATGGGCAAAATTACAGTACTATGTCATACAGCCCACACCTGACAAATACATGAGTGGTACTACAAGTCCATGTGGACATTCCAGCAAAATCTGTGCTGCACAATAACTGAGAGCAGTGCATATATGGTGTAGGGCTACTTCCTCGCAGGTGTCTGACATCTGCAGTACCCAGATGTTTGCTGAATGTATACATGTGCCTGATATGTGTGGACCCCATACCAGACAAATGTGGATGTCTGGAAACCAGTTGGACAATATGTAATGGGTGTCCCCAGAGTGTGGGGAATGTGTCTGTGACATGCCAAACCCCTCTGAACACAGTAATGGTACATTAATATCTGGTACTGTATGCATTCCCTTATATTGCATGCTCAATATGTACACACTGTTGCTGAGGTGGAGCCTGTGTCCCCCCACTAGTACTACTTATAATCTGCTGTCCTGATGCAGGGGACACCAGATATGCTAGCCATGGCTGTGAGACAATGAGATACTGGTGTGGAGTACACAGTGACCTAGCCAGAGTACATCAGGCACAGTCAGGAACACCTGGACAATCTTTGAACTAGCCCTGTATGACATTCAAAGACTGAGAGGGGCTCACTGACAGTACATGAGGTGATATACCAACTTTATCCCCCAGTAGTTACTGTCACTATTTTACAACAGACAATCCAGTAGCATTTTTTACATGTGATGACCATTGCTGAGGGACTCAGAGGCCAGATCTGCAATCTATGTCACTGCAGACAGAGCCAAAAGGCAAGACTGTAGGTGCTGGACAGCAGACTAACAGCAACATCTCATTCAAAGATATGTTGCTGTGACCTAGTGTTGAAATTCCTATTTTCCATGAATGCATCCCCACATCTGCATTCCATAACATGGTTAATTCCATGACATACCTGGTATAGGGCTGTACTCCATTGTGAGCAAAAATACAGTGGTGGTTTTCCTTGGAAATCACAGTCTCTCTTCATGAAGAAAGTCACAGATCTCTTTACCATAGGCAGCAACTTGCCTTTTGTAGGTAATGCTCATGAACAGGTGATTGCCTGTGCACCAATTTGTGACTCACACTTGTTAATAGCATCCGGAACAGCTGGGTTGCATTGTCATTAGCCAATGGCTTGGCAACACAGTGATATAATTAAGGCCTTCATGTAGGTCTTGGCCCTTTTCCTGGTCTGTGTGGATGACATTATCAAGGTGTGGGAGCTACAGCATCACAGAGGGTAGGTAGAAATACTGTTCACTGTTTGGATTGATGTGGTATGTCCACAGTTTTGCATGCTGTCTTTGATCATTGTTAACAGACTTTCTGACTCTGTGGCAGGTTACTGTTTAACAATGTGTGTTGGGGTCAGTAAGGAGATAGGCAGATGTGAGTGTCATGCAACATTTTTACCTGAATGTGTATGCTGCTGCAGTTGATGCTGGTGTGTCAGATGTGTATGTTTCTAGGGGGAGACTGTGACACTTGTCCCTGTCACCTGAACATCCCCCCAACCCTTTATGTATAGGTGTCATGTGGATGCCCTGTTCTAGGTGTTTGGGAGGTATGGTAGGTGTGTAGCAGGCAGCTAAACATACTGCTGCATGTGTAGCAGGCTGCAGCCGCTGCATTCTAGCCAGGACTCCTACTGGAGATTGTGAAGATGTTGGGAAGCTGCAAGCTGTATATATCAGTGAGGGAGAAGTGTCAGCACTTGTGTCACAGCATAGGCAGGGTGAGGGTACCCATACCAGTCCAGGTGAGGCATGTGCCTATGGAGCATATGTTAAGTAGTAGTGCCATCTAGATTGTGGTGGGGACATTTAGGATACTTATTCATATTTGTGACATGTGCCCCACCCTCCAGACCTTTGATGTGCTACTATGGGTGGCAGTGACTGTGGTACCAGCAACCAGGTCTGCTAGATATTGCAGGGCTCAGTTATTTTTAGGTTGTACTGCCAAGCATGTAGTTGTGCAACAGACTGGACTGTGGGCCTGAACTGTGGGTGCCCAGATGTCAGACATGCTAGGAATATAACAGCTAGAGCTACTGAGTCATTATTATGGGAGGTGTAGTTGCAAGACATATGTGAATGCATACAGTACGTTACACAGGATTGGCATAAACATGTGTTTTTGGATGACTATGAAGTGTGACACTGACCTGTCTGTCATACTTTTGTAACCTTAATCTGAAATGGCTTGCCAGTACTTGAACACACATAATAGGTTTGATGACAACCTTCTGCAACACTCTGTGCAGTTGTCAGATGAACCTGATATCATAGGCCTCCTGTCAATCCATCAACATGTCTTTGGCTATGTACTGGTTTGGTATCTGCATCACAGGGCCAAGTACACTGTCATTTATCACATTATATGTAGAAGTAGTGTCACTGGTAATCAGGATATCTTTGTAAAAACACCAGTAATTCCCCAGAGTCGAGGTGGCCTACTGGTTTACACTGAACTGTAGCTCAGAGGGTCCTGGAGCCTGGCAATGGTGCCTTTTTTCCCTAATGTTACTTGACTGTACTGCATGATATATTTACAAAGGCAGCTAAAATTCCCCAGCGCTGAGTTGGCCTAGTGGTGTGTTGCTGCTGACTATAGTTCAGATGGTTAAAGGTTCAAGACTTGGCAGGGGTGTCTTTTTTCACTAGTGTTACATGACTGTACTGCATTATATATTTACAAAAGCAGCAGCAATTCCTCAGAGTTAAGTTGGCCTTGTGATGTGTTGCACTGACTGTAGTTTAGAGGGTCCTGTGCTCAAAACATGATAGGGGTGCCATTTTTACCTAATGTTACATGACTGTACTGCATGATATATTCACAAAAGCAGGAGTAATTCTTCAGAGCTGAGTTAGCCTAGTGGTGTGTTGCTCTGACTCTAGTTCAGAGGTTCCTGGGTTTGAGATTTGGCAGTGCTGGCTATTTTGCTGCTGGGCAGAACAGTGTCTGAATCAGATATGGTGATTTAAGCAGTTTTAAGTGGGTTTGCGCCACATGACTTGATACTAAGCGGTGCTTATAGTCGCTTAAACCTGCATTATTTTCAAAAAAAGAAAAGAAAAAAGGGGTAATAGGAAAGTGGTGAAATGGGGGAAGCAGGGGGAAAAACAATATGAAAGTCAGCTAGGGATATGCAGGATGGGTGTAGGAAAGGACCATAGCTCTCCTTTTCATGGGCAGCAACAGCTGTGCATGATGTGGAAAATTTGGAATTTGGAGCCTCACACCCCACAGGGAGGGGTGTGGGTGAAATAACTTTGTTGATTAATTGATGGGATGATTGATTCATGGCAGTGTACGTGGGGGAGAAATGGAGAGCTATGTATGGGACGAAATTTTTTTTGTGGAACAGATGCCCCTTTTTTTTAAGGTGACAGTGGGATGTTGCGGAAGGGTTGTAAGTACTCTTGGGGAGGTAAGTTAGGTAGGAGAGGTTGTTTTTGCAAACAGATAAGACAGACAAGAGAGCAGACAGGGGCAGTGTATGACACATAAGAGGGGTAAACACCTTGGAAGGGGAGGGTGGTTGGGAATCACAGGACCAAGTGCCCCTAGATGGCAACAATGGGAATGAGATTCCCACCCATGGGCAGTCACCCCAAAGGTGGCTGTGCTGGGGGCTGGGCATCGGGCCAGCCTGCCCCTTGTGGTGTGCCTGTCTGCCCTCAATCTCATGCAGTCCATCATCCAAGTCATGTTGGATGACCCTGTGCACCATACCTGAAACCTGATTCTGGGTGACAATCTCTTCTCCGTGCACACATCTGGGGGGGATAGGCCCCATCCTCTGACTCGGTTCCACCTGAGGGTGGTGCAGGACCAGCAGAAGGAGCAGCTCCAGTTTGGGTCCTGCATGTGCTAGGACCTTGTGCCACAGCCAGATGAGGTGGAATAGGTGGATCAGGCAGAACTATCCTACCCAATCATGCTATGGTGTTGAGGTTTGTCAAGGTGTATTGGTTAGTCATGAACAAAACATTTCAACATTAGTTAGAACAGCATAAATGGGTGTTCCAATTAACCCAGAACAATAGAATTGCATAGCATACAGAACACAGGCATAAATGGAATAACAGTCATTATTTTAACAGCATGTCATTAACAGTTACAGCAAAAGGCCAACAATGATGGAATTTCAACAAGATATGTTAGTATGCAGTCATTTAAATATATAACCAATAATACAACATAAGATCCAACATTAGGTTCTGAGAACAACATATGTGGAAATTAAATTATACCTGTACTATAAGAATAATAATTTGTGATGCAGATAAGGGGTGGGAGGAGAGAAAAACACTCCATTAACAACTGTATAAGATATATTTTTTACAACAGTACTGCTCTACAGGTCTGCCCTCACTTTACATCTACATGTGCCCTATAGCTTCTGTGGCACATACATACCTCTCAAGCTGTCAACATGGCATGGTATGGGCCAAGCTGAAAGAACTATAGGTACATAAATACAGAGGACTCGTACATGTCAGGGTAACATATATGACTACCAAGGTGCACCAAGCACTGATGTGTAAGTGCGCTACTGGCATACCTCAACTGGATTTATATCTCTGTCAAAGGTTATTGAACACAGGCATAGATTGAATAACAGCCATTATTTTAACAACATGCCAAGCTGTCAACATGGAATGGTATGGGCCAAGCTGAAGGAACTATAGGTACATAACTACAGGGGACTCGTACATGTCAGGGTAACATATATGACTATCAAGGTGCACCAAGCACTGATGTGTGAGTGCACTACTGGCATACTTCAACTGGATTTATATCTGTGTCTAAGGTTATTGGCAACATTGATCACTAGCCGTGACAGCGTGACACTTGAGAGACATGCATCGAATGCAGGTGTAGGCAATTAACCCCTAGTGGATGGGAATATGTGTGATCTGTACAGACATTCAGGGTGCTGGGATGCCTACCTGACCCATATACTTTTGCAAATGCTATATTTGCAGTCTACAACTACTACTGTGTCATACTTGCCTGCATCAGCATACCTACGTTCAGGAATGCATATAGCTGAAATGCAAAGGTTAACACCAGAGAATCCTGATGGAAAAACACTATAATACCTTACACATTAGTATTTGAGGTTCACACGTTAGTGCATAACATATATCAAATTGCATTCTATCTTGTAGTACAGCTCCACATCTACACTTTAGCATAACAGTTCTTTTGCAGCCAAACATCAACCACTTCATGTGGTTATACCCATATTTACTTTGCAACACCTGTAAAACTGGATTTCTTCAACGACAGAACAGAATACACACAAAAATTGGCAGAAAACAGATTTATTGAAACTGACATGACAGTCATTGGTATACATTTGACAAACTTTATTGTACTCCAGTTTAACTAATGGATGCATTGAAGGTGTGCTGTTATTACAGAACCTATGCAAAACTAACACTTTTACCTTCACAAGTCTGACTACAGTTGCCCAGTATTTCCTGTATATCATGAATGAATGTCATTTATTCCATTCACATTTAGAATGCCAGTGTGCTTTAGTAACAGATCATTAGTATTAATACCGTATACACATGTCATTCCTACACATTTTTACTGTTATTGCAGTACAGTTAGAACAGAATATACCTAGTGGCAGTTACTACAGTACTCTTTCTTATATATATTACTATATATTGCAAGATATATCTGTACTCACCAAACTCTCGGTGTATCCTCGTCAGCCAGTCCCGAGCATCTTGGATCCATTTAGCCAAGACTGCCCCTGTCCTCCACTTCAGGTCATCATAATGATGATGCACCTGCTCACCAATGTGGAGAATTGCTGGATGGTCCCAGGCCCTGGACTTGCATTCAGAGCCCTGGTATTGGCCCTGCAGCAGTCTGTCATCATGGTCTTTAACAAGGAGCACAACCATGACCCTGGACTCCAACATGCCTTAGCACTGCACCTGAAAGCACTCTCCCTCTCTGACTCCAGTCATGCCTCCTGCAGTGATAAAAATCCAACAGGTTCTGGCTGTATTCCCACCTGTGCAGCTTAAATAAGGCTATTTTCCCACCCTTTGCCACCATTGGACCATTTTTAAAAATGCTAAGCTCTGCTTGGCAGTGCACAAACCCGCTAAGCTTAGTTGAACAGTGCTTAAAGTGGCAAATGCTTAGCAGTGTTTAGCAGTGCACAAACCCGCTTAGCTCAGCTGAGGACTTGTTAAACTGGGATTGCTAAGCATAGCCCAACCCAGCTCAGTGGAGCTGCGCATTGCTAAGTACTGATAAAACAGGTCCTGTTTGAGCATTGCTTAGCTTTTTTTGCAGTGCTTAGCTGTGGGCAAACTACAGTTAAAAAAATGAAATTATTTTTGAAAGCATTTGTTCATTAATGATAATTTATTATAATGTTATATCTATTTTACTTTATATCTCCTAAACATATACATTTCACTACATTATCTGGTAGTGTAATTTTAATGTATTGGACATGTGTGTGTAACTGGGGCTTTTATTCTTGGGTCTCCACTAAATATGGGCTTCTAGTCAAGATGGACTACCCAGTTAACAAATATCAATGTATACATAAATAAGAAATACATTTAAAACATTTTCCTATCACATGTAATAGGCTAAATGGCCTGCATTCGTACTGTACACCTACTGCATACAAGGCCATCACGCTAACCATTTAGCTTCTGAGGATATGGTGATTACAGCTATAGAAATCCACATAGCTCTCAAATACATTTAAGTACTGTTGAGAAAAGCGCCGCACCATGCAAACCCGCTTAGCTATGCTTAAACATGACCTTTTTCATTAAAATTGAAAACATCCAGTTTCTAATTTTAGCTGTCTGGCACATGTTTCTTGCCAAGCATTGCACTGTGCCATACAAATACAAACTAAAATAAATTAAAAAAAAAATAATGACCAATCACATTTTCACATTTAATTTCAGTGTCATATGGCACTCTGACTGTGCAGGGGTTGTGTTATGGACACTGTAACACCCCCCATCTGGATATATAATTAACCACATTAAGTGTCTGAGGACACTTTACATTAATCTTTTAGTGCCATACAGCACTTTAACAGTGAAGGTAGTGTGTTACGGACACTGGAACACACACACAGTATTATAAATAAGTGTTTAAGGACACTTTACTTTGAACTTTTAGTGCCATACGGCACTTTGACATTGCAGGGTATGTGTTACAGACACTGTAACATACCCCATGTGTGAAATGTATTATAAGTAAAGTATAAATAAGTGTCCAAGGACACTTTACTTTAATCTTTTAGTGCTGTACAGCACTTTGACCGTGCAGGAGGTGTGATACACATCTCGGAGCACTGTTACAAACCTCCTAGCACTGATTCAGTAACCATGTACATGGCTCTTCATCAGTAACATGCCTTCATGAATATGCAAGGCACGCTGCCAAGGGGGAGCTGCAGACAAGGCCACAGTACACTCTGTGTAGAGCTTGCACTATTCCTACATGGAGTTTATTAAATCTGGTCTCTCTCATGTGAAAATCTTCCACTTCAGAGGAAGTGTAAATAGAAATGTTTTTCTTTCTTTTTTTTTCACTTCAGTAAGAAGCATCAGTTCCAGTAATATTCTTAAGGGCAAGGCTTTATCAGTAGACATGAATTGATTAAGGAAACAATTTACTACTGAAAGAGATGGAAGAACATGTCATGTCCCAGCGCAAGGTATCTCATGCACCAGATGAAAATATTCTTGTACAGAGAGTCAATCAGTGGTGGGTTTCTGTGGAGAAGACATGGATAGTAGGATAGCTACTACTGATGCACCTGAAACAAGGAGCAATGCAAAGCAAATTATATACTCCAGCTCCTGATGAGCTGACCTAGCAGAAGATCTCAGTGGTTCATTAGTTTGGAGTGCAGTCAATTCTGATTTTTCCTCTGAAGCTTGTATAAATGCAAGGACCTTTGTTTTAAATGCAGTTTGAACTGAAAGTGTTAGTGAGCTATTTTCATCAACTATTTCCTAGCTATAAAATCACAGTAATGAAATCATTCAGACATTTAGGTTGGGGGGGTGAGTGAAGTACAGTGAATAAGGTCATCTAGGATTGGCACAGGAGCAGGTCCAACAATTTGTAAAGTATTCTTTTAGGAAGCATTTAAAGATGAGTAGGTTAGAAATAGTTAAGGAGTCATTCAAAAAGTTGTCTAGCTCATGTAAGCCTTAGAAGAAATAAATAAATCCAAGAGCTGACATTTAGCATTCTCTCTGTAGTTTTCATTTCCTAACCAAGCATACTTATGTATCATCACTACTCTAGTTGTTGTGCTTGAACTGTTTGCTTGATGATGAGCTTATTTAAGAAGTGATGATTGACTGTGGTCATTTATCTAATGTGCATTTTGTGTGCTTCTCAAGCAAAAACTTTGTGTCCTCAGGATCTGGCCTTGATCTTGATAAGAGATCTGGTACTGAACAATGTGAATCATATAATAATACGGTATTGCAGAAAGATCAAAAGAAGTAAACATTATCTTTCTGTTCAATGTCTTGAAATACTTATCAAGAAGGAGAGTTGATAAATTATTGTTTTATACTGCATAGGTTACAAAGAAACTATTGCAAAGTCAACTGTTTTATGTTATGGTACAAATCCAGTTTCTGTTTGGGAGGGCTGTACTGTTTGCTGGACTCCTTAGTTACTCAGTAGTTGAGTGTTTTGAAATAGCATCAGAAATATGCTGAAAGGCTTTTAAGAGTTGAGGATCGGATGGACCGGTTATTTTCTCTCCTGCAACCTAATTCATTGATAATGTCTTCTCTTTGGGAAGAATAATATTTATCCACTTATAGAATTTTTCCATTAACAGTTTCCCCCAAAGAAATATTATCTGAGAGAGAACCAGGCAAATTAATTATTTTACTATCATACCCAGAACTCTGAGACAATCAAGAATGTGTCTCTGTCATGTGAAAATCTTCCACTTCAGAGGAAGTGTAAATAGAAATGTTTTTCTCTTTCTTTTTTTTCACTTCAATAAGAAGCATCAATTCCAGTAATATTCTTAAGGGTAAGGCTTTATCAGTAGACATTAGTTGATTAAGGAAACAATTTACTACTGAAAGAGATGGAAGAATATGTCATGTCCCAGCCCAAGGTATCTCATCCACCAGATGAAAATATTCTTGTACAAAGAGCCATTAATCAGTGGCGGGTTTCTGTGAAGAAGACATGGATAGTAGGATCGTTACTACTGATGTACCTGAAACAAGGAGCAATGCAAAGCAAATTATATACTCCAGCTCCTGATGAGCTGACCTAGCAGAAGATCTCAATGGTTCATTAGTTTGGAGCACAGTCAATTCTGATTTCTCCTCTGAAGTTTGTAAAAATGCACGGACCTTTGTTTTAAATGCAATTCAAACTGAAAGTGTTAGTGAGCTGTTTTCATCAGCATTTTCCTAGCTATAAAATCACAGTAATGGAAGCATTCAAACATGTCTACAGAAAAGTTTGACAGACTTTTTTTCAGAACGGGAGCATTTTGTTTCCACATATACAACATTTTTAATGTATAATATATTATCACACTGAAAACAAATTCTATAGATGAAAACAATAGCTATTTTATTGTAATTTTTAAATTATTACTTGTCTAGTTTGCTTTATCTGGATTTTTAGTGAATGCGTAAAAGAAGGAGAGAAGTTTATTTTTGATTTTTACTTTATGAAATGCATGTGTAGTGTGATTACTTTGTCTTTAGCTGCAGATGGTGACCAGGAAAGATTTTTTTTCACTCCTGTGATGTTTGTTCTTCCTCTCTTGCTTTGGGACTATGCAATTAGTATATTTAGGTAAGATAGGAGTGAGAGTACAGGAGATACTCACCCCCCCCAAAAAAAAACACTTTAGGGGGAAATTTAATAAAGTCTACACTTTTTTTTCCATGTAGGCATTGCGCCATGCTGCTTACATGGAAGCGAACATTTTTAGATTCAGTAAGAGCTGTTCAGCTGTGAGCACACAAGCGCCAACATGGAAACTTCCATGCCATGCAAATCACCTCATAAGCAGGTGAATCTGATACAAATGAGGCAGGTAGAGCAATCCAGCAAGTAGATAGGCATCTGTTCAGACCCCGTGTCAGTGTCCATAGTATAAGCAAAAAAATTATGTGTACAGGAGTGTAGACAAACAAAAGTGGTTGTAAAAATGTAGATATATGGACAGAAATCCCATGAAAACGTAATACCACATGCATGCACATTTGAGCAAAACTACTATCCTGTATGTTGGAAAACTTAAAGGAAATAAGTTAAATTATTTTTTTTAAATAATCTTGGCATATTTGTGCAGTGCTCCACAGTGCGCAAACATGCTTTATAGAAAAATAAAAAAAAATTGGAAAAAAAATAATATTATGTGACAGAAATGTATTACAGGACCTTGTGTGGAGTCCCTACAATGATGCATTGTTGCTGTTGCTAACATGGTAGGGCTATGAAGCATGTAGTTCCCAGGCTGTGAGCACAAATACCTATGCAAATGAGGTGGAGTTACTGAATAACAGAAAGGAGTAATTGTGTACACATATCCCCTTCATGTAGGCTTAGACCCATCTTGCTGTTTACACAGGATGTAACTGACATCGGGGGGTGTCCACTTACTTCTAAGCTATTCATCTTAGGTGTGCATGTTTGCACAGTGCACCACCTGACTGAGCATGTGCTTTCAGGGGGTGTTTGTCCACTAACTTCTAAGCTCTGTTTATCTTCAAAACACATGTTTGTGTGGCGTGCCACCATGCTGAGCATGTCTGACAACCAAAATGCATTAAATTAGTTTTGACCCTAGTTTAAGCTAAAATAGGGCCATTAAATGATGTTAATTATATTGCAGGCAGATGGAATGTGTCACAGTTAGCCAATCACACATTCTGCAGCTACAGCAGAGCCCTATAAAGTATGCATACACCCTACATTTTGATTTTTCCCCAATACTCTGGACCATTGGAGCACAGACTTGGGAATTTTAACTGAGAGAATGCTAGGGGCTGCTGGGTGTCTGCTATATTTGTATGTGCTAGATGCTGAAGTCATTGCTGATGCTGCTGTTGACAACAGGCCTAGACAGAGAAAGAGAAGAGTGTTCAGGCCCATGGTAACCTTCCAGGAGCTACATGAGCTGGAGATTATAGAGCGGTACAGGGTGGACAGGGACATACTAAAAGAACTCACTAAGCTCTGCTACCCGCAATTCAGGCCTAGAGCCAATGGGGGGAAACCCATCCCAGTGGAAACAAAGGTATTTGTAGCCCTTAGGATAATAGCCACAGGCACCTTCCAAAGACCAACTGGGAACATAATGGTGTCTCACAGTCATCAGCATCCAGGGTACTCTACCCATTCCTGGATGCCATGCTACCCATGCCAGTGAGCACATTTCTTTTCCCCTCACTGCTGAGGAAAGTGCCAGCAATATGCAACACTTCTACTGTGTAGCACACTACCCTGAAGTACTGGGTGCCATAGATTGTACTCATGTACCCATCAAGGCACCACCCAGTGAGGAGGGTAGAATCTACGTCAACTGCAGTGAGTACCACTCCATCAAATGCCAAGTCATGTGCAGTGTCCAGGGAATTATCATGAATGTGTGTGCTGGCAGCCCTGGCAGTTATTATGACTCCCATATCTGGCACACATCACAGCTGTACCAGATGTTTGCTAGCGGGGGCATCCCACACAGCCATTAACTGGGGATGCTGGCTATGCACTGGAACCATGGATTATGACACCGATCAGAAATTAACACACATCCACAGAAGAATGCCATAATGAAGCAAACAAACAAACCTCCTGCATATCCACAAAACAAACAGCACCAGAATTACCCATTCTTAAGATTTAAACCTTGCCTGTAATATAAATAGGACTTACTAGAGAGACAGGTAAGTATCCCAGAGACTAACCTATCTCTGAAGCAGGCTCCCCATCCATGTGCATCAGAGTTCCTCCTTAATCCAACTCAAGCGTAACTTGGACAATTGGATGGGGCACAGGAAATGATTCCTTGGTTTGTCACCTATGTCTCTAATGGATACAGTCAACCTGTAGATGGTGCATCTCCCAGGCCCCCGGCCTGTAAATATTTCATCTCCCAAGCCTCTGCTCACACTTATCAAGGGTACCAGAACTTGTCAGAGATTTGGGATGCATGTCTAGGCTTAAAAAGACACTTGCAGTAATTAGCCTAGTAAACGTGTCCCCTTTACATGGTCAACATTTCACAATGTCGAAACCCATATGGCTGTGACCCTATGATCAACATTTGAAAGGTTGACCATGGGGAACCAGCATCTCTCAACAGTGCAGAATGAAAAGATTTCCATTTCTGTACTGTTGTGCGATCTCAGAGTTGGTATATTAAAGTTACGGGGGTGTGGGGGTGGAGCCCCCCCCATGGGGGGTGCAGGGGGGGGGGCAGAGCCCCCCTGCTAGCATCTTTAAAGTTAGTTTTATTTCGTTTTTTTGGTGTACTTGTATGTTTGACATTTCAAATGTTGATCATATGGTCTCGGCCATATGGGTTTCGACATTGTGAAATGTCGATCATATCAAGTAGACCCTAGTAAACACATATGAATCTATGAACCTATGAACAAAAATGATATTTCAGAGAGTGCCTGTCAACTTCTTAGTACATGAAATCTGGAGAAAGCCTACAGGGGACAAAGGCCCAAAAATAGAGACATATTTTATATATTCCCCGGGATTCAGCAACCTCTGTACGGAGTGCAGGAATAGTGTAATAGCTGCTGCAGGCAATATGGCTGACAAGCGATCCAGGAACAAGCTCCCGGGACGTGCACAAGTGCTCCTACACTATTCCTGCATGGACACCACTCCTATCTGCTAATTACCCCATTTGCTGATGAAAACCATACAAATGAGGTGAATTAGTGATCCAGGAAGCAGGCAGGCATCTCCGCAGGAATAGTGTAACCTGCAGAAAAGTATTTGGTGACTAACCAAATACATTTCTGCAAATTACAAAACGGAAGCATGACCTCCAAAGAAAGCATTTATTCAATGTAGTAGGCATGCCGGCCAAATATATGGCCATTTCCATGGGAAATAGTTGCAAAATTATAAAAAATAACTTTTTTTTTTGGCCGATTTCAGCCATTTAAGCATAGGGCAGTGGTGCACAAACAGGATCAGCCTGAAAATAAGAAAAAAAGGTTGGAAATAAGCTTTTAAACCCAAATCAGCATTTTTTCATAATAGTCAATGGCATGCATAAGTCAACAATACCAAGGAATAGTGGTTGCTAAGGGGGAAGGCTCAATGTGAGTGTGGTAACTATGAATTAGCATTCTGTTTTATGCAAATGAGGGGATTGATACTGAATCACAGAATTCCTCTCAGTGTTAGTTTGCACCCAACCGTGTAAATGCAGCAACACCATGGTATAAGCATAAGAGTTAAATTATCTCATAAGGGGGAGTGTCATGCATGTTGTAAGCTTATTGGAGCTCTGTGGCCTATGTTTGCCCTTAGCTAAGCACAGCTAAGGAAGGGGGTGTGTCTGAGGCTGCGTAGCAGAGTTTACATTGCCTAAACAGGTTTGCATGCTGCACACTGCATTTTAAATGAAAAAAAGAAAGCACAAGAAATAGAAGCTCTGTTCACATCTGAGCACTGGGTATGTGCAGCAAACCTCGGGGCTCAAACGGGAAGGCAATGGAAAGGAAAAACAGCAGTAGGAAGGCAATCAAGGAGAACTAGCATAGCTGGCAGGTGAAATGTATCAGAATCAGCCAATTACACAGGCAGCAGCCCAGTCCAGCACACTACTATAAACTATGCAAGCACCTTTCACTCTGTTTTTTTCCCACAAACTGTACACCACCAGTGTACACAGATGGGGAAATTTTACCTGACAAAACTAACAAAATGTTAGGGGCTGCTGTTGCTCTCATACATCAATATGTGGAAAAGACTGAGGGTGGTGAGGATATGAATGCTAGTGACCAAACCACAGTGAGGAGAAGGAGAAGAGTGTATAGACCCAGGGTAACCTACTAGGGGCTACATTAGCTGGAGATAGTGGAATGCTATGGGGGGACAGGGGCATTCTGCAGCAAATTGTTGAGCTGTGCCAGCCACACCTCACACACAGAACCAACAGAGGGGAACCCATCCCAGTGGATACCAGGGTATGTGTAGGCTAGGGTATGTGTAGGCTTAAAAATACTAGCCACAGGTACCTTCCAAAGGCCAACTGGGGATATCATGGGGCTCTCATAGGCATCAGCATCGTGGGTACTCCACCAGTTCCTGGATGCCATGTCAGCACATGCCAGTGAGCATATATATTTCCTCAACATCCATGAGGTGTTGACCAGCAAAACGTGTCTCTTCCACCAAATAGCAGAATACCCTGAGGTAGTGAGTGCTATAGACTGCATGCACATACACATCAAAGCACCACCCAGCAAGCGGGGTAGGGTCTACATAAACCGCAAGGGCTTCCCCTCCATCAACTGAAAGGTCATGTGTGATGTCCAAGGCATCATCTTGAATGTGAGTGCTGGAAGCCCTGGAATATATCACAAATCCCACATCTGTCATATGACACAGCTGTACCATTTGCCAGTGGGGCATCTCATATGGCCACCTAGTTGGGGATGCTGGTTATGCACTGGAGCTGTGGCCGATGACACCCATCAGAAATGCACACACCCAAACAAGAACTCCATAATGAGGCACACTCACAAACCAGAATCATAATAGAGCATGTGTTTGGGATGCTGAAGTCACAGTTCCACTGCCTGGACATATCTGATGGAGCCTTGCAGTACTCTACAACTACATGTACACAAATGTTCATTGTATGTGCCATGCTACACAATATGATCCTGCAGAAACAGCTGCAGAAACAGCATGGGGCAAGGCCACACAGCCCCCCACCACTGCCAAGGCCATCACAGGCACAGAGGGACTCAGAGGAGGACCAACCTGAGCCTGCCCATGTAGGCAGAAGGAGGTATGCCCAGGCTTTGGCAAAGAGGCGACGCATAGCAC